>NC_141697.1:515367299-515967299 GCF_964263255.1 Lissotriton vulgaris | reverse complement strand
CTACGCAACGCCACTCACACATGCAACGCCACTTAACCACGCAACGCCACTCAACCACGCAACGCCACTCAACTACGCAACGCCACTCATCTACGCAACGCCACTCATCTACGCAACGCCACTCATCTACGCAACGCCACTCATCTACGCAACGCCACTCATCTACGCAACGCCACTCATCTACGCAATGCCACTCAAGTACGCAACGCCACTCAACTACGCAATGCCACTCAACTACGCAACGCCACTCAACTACGCAACGCCACTCAACTACGCAATGCCACTCAACTACGCAACGCCACTCACACATGCAACGCCACTCACACATGCAACGCCACTTAACCACGCAACGCCACTCAACTACGCAACGCCACTCACACATGCAATGCCACTCACACATGCAACGCCACTTAACCACGCAACGCCACTCACACACGCAACGCCACTCACACATGCAACGCCACTCACACATGCAACGCCACTTAACCACGCAACGCCACTCACACATGCAACGCCACTCACACATGCAACGCCACTTAACCACGCAACGCCACTCAACTACGCAACGCCACGCAACTACGCAACGCCACGCAACTACGCAACGCTACGCAACTACGCAACGCCACTCACACATGCAACGCCACTCATCTACGCAACGACACTCATCTACGCAACGCCACTCATCTAAGCAACGCCACTCAACTACGCAACGCCACTCAACTACGCAACGCCACTCAACTACGCAACGCCACTCAACTACGCAACGCCACTCAACTACGCAACGCCACTCAACTACGCAACGCCACTCAACTACGCAACGCCACTCACACATGCAACGCCACTCACACATGCAACGCCACTTAACCACGCAACGCCACTCAACTACGCAACGCCACTTAACCACGCAACGCCACTTAACCACGCAACGCCACTCAACTACGCAACGCCACTCACACATGCAACGCCACTCACACATGCAACGCCACTTAACCACGCAACGCCACTCACACACGCAACGCCACTCACACATGCAACGCCACTCACACATGCAACGCCACTTAACCACGCAACGCCACTCACACATGCAACGCCACTCACACATGCAACGCCACTTAACCACGCAACGCCACTCAACTACGCAACGCCACGCAACTACGCAACGCCACGCAACTACGCAACGCTACGCAACTACGCAACGCCACTCACACATGCAACGCCACTCATCTACGCAACGACACTCATCTACGCAACGCCACTCATCTAAGCAATGCCACTCAACTACGCAACGCCACTCAACTACGCAACGCCACTCAACTACGCAACGCCACTCAACTACGCAACGCCACTCAACTACGCAACGCCACTCAACTACGCAACGCCACTCAACTACGCAACGCCACTCAACTACGCAATGCCACGCAACTACGCAACGCTACGCAACTACGCAACGCCACTCACACATGCAACGCCACTCACACATGCAACGCCACTTAACCACGCAACGCCACTCAACTACGCAATGCCACTCAACTACGCAACGCCACTCACACATGCAACGCCACTCACACATGCAACGCCACTCACACATGCAACGCCACTTAACCACGCAACGCCACTCAACTACGCAACGCCACTCACACATGCAACGCCACTCACACATGCAACGCCACTTAACCACGCAACGCCACTCACACATAAAACGCCACTCACACATGCAACGCCACTCACACATGCAACGCCACTCACACATGCAACGCCACTCAACTACGCAACGCCACGCAACTACGCAACGCCACTCAACCACCCAACGCCACTCAACCACGCAACGCCACTCAACCACGCAATGCCACTCAACCACGCAACGCCACTCAACCATGCAACGCCACTCATCTACGCAACGCCACTCATCTACGCAACGCCACTCATCTACGCAACGCCACTCATCTACGCAACGCCACTCATCTACGCAACGCCACTCAACTACGCAACGCCACTCAACTACGCAACGCCACTCAACTACGCAACGCCACTCACCCACGCAACGCCACTCACCCACGCAACGCCACTCAACTACGCAACGCCACTCACACATGCAACGCCACTCACACATGCAACGCCACTCACACATGCAACGCCACTCACACATGCAACGCCACTCACACATGCAACGCCACTCACACATGCAACGCCACTCAACTACGCAACGCCACTCACACATGCAACGCCACTTAACCACGCAACGCCACTCAACTACGCAACGCCACTCAACTACGCAACGCCACTCAACTACGCAACGCCACGCAACTACGCAACGCTACACAACTACGCAACGCCACTCACACATGCAACGCCACTCAACTACGCAACGCCACTCACACATGCAACGCCACTTAACCACGCAACGCCACTCAACCACGCAACGCCACTCAACTACGCAACGCCACTCATCTACGCAACGCCACTCATCTACGCAACGCCACTCATCTACGCAACGCCACTCATCTACGCAACGCCACTCAACTACGCAACGCCACTAAACTACGCAACGCTACTCAACTACGCAACGCCACTCAACTACGCAACGCCACTCACACATGCAACGCCACTTAACCATGCAACGCCACTCAACTACGCAACGCCACTCACACATGCAACGCCACTTAACCACACAACGCCACTCACACACGCAACGCCACTCACACATGCAACGCCACTCACACATGCAACGCCACTCAACTACGCAACGCCACTCACACATGCAACGCCACTCACACATGCAACACCACTTAACCACGCAACGCCACTCAACTACGCAACGCCACTCACACATGCAACGCCACTCACACATGCAACGCCACTCACACATGCAACGCCACTCACACATGCAACGCCACTCACACATGCAACGCCACTCAACTACGCAACGCCACTCACACATGCAACGCCACTCACACATGCAACGCCACTTAACCACGCAACGCCACTCAACTACGCAACGCCACTCAACTACGCAACGCCACTCAACTACGCAACGCCACGCAACGCCACGCAACTACGCAACGCTACGCAACTACGCAACGCCACTCACACATGCAACGCCACTCAACTACGCAACGCCACTCACACATGCAACGCCACTTAACCACGCAACGCCACTCAACCACGCAACGCCACTCAACTACGCAACGCCACTCATCTACGCAACGCCACTCATCTACGCAACGCCACTCAACTACGCAACACCACTCAACTACGCAACGCCACTCAACCACGCAACGCCACTTAACTACGCAACGCCACTCAACTACGCAACGCCACTCAACTACGCAACGCCACACAACTACGCAACGCTACGCAACTACGCAACGCCACTCACATATGCAACGCCACTCAACCACGCAACGCCACTCAACTACGCAACGCCACTCACACATGCAACGCCACTCACACATGCAACGCCACTCACACATGCAACGCCACTCACACATGCAACGCCACTCACACAGCAACGCCACTTAACCACGCAACGCCACTCAACTACGCAACGCCACTCAACTACGCAACGCCACTCAACTACGCAACGCCACGCAACTATGCAACGCTACGCAACTACGCAACGCCACTCACACATGCAACGCCACTCAACCACGCAACGCCACTCAACTACGCAACGCCACTCACACATGCAACGCCACTCACACATGCAACGCCACTCACACATGCAACGCCACTCACACATGCAATGCCACTCACACATACAACGCCACTTAACCACGCAACGCCACTCAACTACGCAACGCCACTCAACTACGCAATGCCACTCAACTACGCAACGCCACTCAACTACGCAACGCCACGCAACTACGCAACGCTACGCAACTACGCAACGCCACTCACACATGCAACGCCACTCAACTACGCAACGCCACTCACACATGCAACGCCACTTAACCACGCAACGCCACTCAACCACGCAACGCCACTCAACTACGCAACGCCACTCATCTACGCAACGCCACTCATCTACGCAACGCCACTCATCTACGCAACGCCACTCATCTACGCAACGCCACTCATCTACGCAACGCCACTCATCTACGCAACGCCACTCATCTACGCAACGCCACTCAACTACGCAACGCCACTCAACTACGCAACGCCACTCAACTACGCAATGCCACTCAACTACGCAACGCCACTCAACTACGCAACGCCACTCAACTACGCAATGCCACTCAACTACGCAACGCCACTCACACATGCAACGCCACTCACACATGCAACGCCACTTAACCACGCAACGCCACTCAACTACGCAACGCCACTCACACATGCAATGCCACTCACACATGCAACGCCACTTAACCACGCAACGCCACTCACACACGCAACGCCACTCACACATGCAACGCCACTCACACATGCAACGCCACTTAACCACGCAACGCCACTCACACATGCAACGCCACTCACACATGCAACGCCACTTAACCACGCAACGCCACTCAACTACGCAACGCCACGCAACTACGCAACGCCACGCAACTACGCAACGCTACGCAACTACGCAACGCCACTCACACATGCAACGCCACTCATCTAGGCAACGACACTCATCTACGCAACGCCACTCATCTAAGCAACGCCACTCAACTACGCAACGCCACTCAACTACGCAACGCCACTCAACTACGCAACGCCACTCAACTACGCAACGCCACTCAACTACGCAACGCCACTCAACTACGCAACGCCACTCAACTACGCAACGCCACTCAACTACGCAACGCCACTCACACATGCAACGCCACTCACACATGCAACGCCACTTAACCACGCAACGCCACTCAACTACGCAACGCCACTTAACCACGCAACGCCACTTAACCACGCAATGCCACTCAACTACGCAACGCCACTCAACTACGCAACGCCACTCAACTACGCAATGCCACTCAACTACGCAACGCCACTCACACATGCAACGCCACTCACACATGCAACGCCACTTAACCACGCAACACCACTCAACTACGCAACGCCACTCACACATGCAACGCCACTCACACATGCAACGCCACTTAACCACGCAACGCCACTCACACACGCAACGCCACTCACACGTGCAACGCCACTCACACATGCAACGCCACTTAACCACGCAACGCCACTCACACATGCAACGCCACTCACACATGCAACGCCACTTAACCACGCAACGCCACTCAACTACGCAACGCCACGCAACTACGCAACGCCACGCAACTACGCAACGCCACTCACACATGCAACGCCACTCATCTACGCAATGACACTCATCTACGCAACGCCACTCATCTAAGCAACGCCACTCAACTACGCAACGCCACTCAACTACGCAACGCCACTCAACTACGCAACGCCACTCAACTACGCAACGCCACTCAACTACGCAACGCCACTCAACTACGCAACGCCACTCAACTACGCAACGCCACTCAACTACGCAACGCCACTCACACATGCAACGCCACTCACACATGCAACGCCACTTAACCACGCAACGCCACTCAACTACGCAACGCCACTTAACCACGCAACGCCACTTAACCACGCAACGCCACTCAACTACGCAACGCCACTCACACATGCAACGCCACTTAACCACGCAACGCCACTCACACACGCAACGCCACTCACACATGCAACGCCACTCACACATGCAACGCCACTTAACCACGCAACGCCACTCACACATGCAACGCCACTCACACATGCAACGCCACTTAACCACGCAACGCCACTCAACTACGCAACGCCACGCAACTACGCAACGCCACGCAACTACGCAACGCTACGCAACTACGCAACGCCACTCACACATGCAACGCCACTCATCTACGCAACGACACTCATCTACGCAACGCCACTCATCTAAGCAATGCCACTCAACTACGTAACGCCACTCAACTACGCAACGCCACTCAACTACGCAACGGCACTCAACTACGCAACGCCACTCAACTACGCAACGCCACTCAACTACGCAACGCCACTCAACTACGCAACGCCACGCAACTACGCAACGCTACGCAACTACGCAACGCCACTCACACATGCAACGCCACTCACACATGCAACGCCACTTACCCACGCAACGCCACTCAACTACGCAATGCCACTCAACTACGCAACGCCACTCACACATGCAACGCCACTCACACATGCAACGCCACTCACACATGCAACGCCACTTAACCACGCAACGCCACTCAACTACGCAACGCCACTCACACATGCAACGCCACTCACACATGCAACGCCACTTAACCACGCAACGCCACTCACACATGCAACGCCACTCACACATGCAACGCCACTCACACATGCAACGCCACTCACACATGCAACGCCACTCAACTACGCAACGCCACGCAACTACGCAACGCCACTCAACCACGCAACGCCACTCAACCACGCAACGCCACTCAACCACGCAACGCCACTCAACCACGCAACGCCACTCAACCACGCAACGCCACTCATCTACGCAACGCCACTCATCTACGCAACGCCACTCATCTACGCAACGCCACTTAACTACGCAACGCCACTCAACTACGCAACGCCACTCAACTACGCAACGCCACTCACCCACGCAACGCCACTCACCCACGCAACGCCACTCAACTACGCAACGCCACTCACACATGCAACGCCACTCACACATGCAACGCCACTCACACATGCAACGCCACTCACACATGCAACGCCATTCAACTACGCAACGCCACTCACACATGCAACGCCACTCACACATGCAACGCCACTTAACCACGCAACGCCACTCAACTACGCAACGCCACTCAACTACGCAACGCCACTCAACTACGCAACGCCACTCATCTACGCAACGCCACTCATCTACGCAACGCCACTCATCTACGCAACGCCACTCAACTACGCAACGCCACTCACACATGCAACGCCACTCACACATGCAACGCCACTTAACCACGCAACGCCACTCAACTACGCAACGCCACTCAACTACGCAACGCCACTCAACTACGCAACGCCACGCAACTACGCAACGCTACGCAACTACGCAACGCCACTCACACATGCAACGCCACTCAACTACGCAACGCCACTCACACATGCAACGCCACTTAACCACGCAACGCCACTCAACCACGCAACGCCACTCAACTACGCAACGCCACTCATCTACGCAACGCCACTCATCTACGCAACGCCACTCATCTACGCAACGCCACTCATCTACGCAACGCCACTCATCTACGCAACGCCACTCAACTACGCAATGCCACTAAACTACGCAACGCCACTCAACTACGCAACGCCACTCAACTACGCAACGCCACTCACACATGCAACGCCACTTAACCATGCAACGCCACTCAACTACGCAACGCCACTCACACATGCAACGCCACTTAACCACGCAACGCCACTCAACTACGCAACGCCACTCAACTACGCAACGCCACTCAACTACGCAACGCCACTCAACTACGCAACGCCACTCAACGCCACTCAACTACGCAACGCCACTCAACTACGCAACGCCACTCAACTACGCAACGCCACTCAACTACGCAACGCCACCCAACTACGCAACGCCACTCAACTACGCAACGCCACTCAACTACGCAATTCCACTCAACTACGCAACGCCACTCAACTACGCAACGCCACTCAACTACGCAACGCCACTCAACTACGCAACGCTACGCAACCACGCAACGCCACTCAACCACGCAATGCCACTCAACTACGCAACGCCACTCAACTACGCAACACCACTCAACTACGCAACGCCACGCAACTGCGCAACGCTACGCAACTACGCAACGCCACTCACACATGCAACGCCACTCAACCACTCAACGCCACTCAACTACGCAACGCCACTCAACTACGCAACGCCACTCAACTACGCAACGCCACTCAACTACGCAACGCCACTCAACTACGCAACGCCACTCAACTACGCAACGCCACTCAACTACGCAATGCCACTCAACTACGCAACGCCACTCAACTACGCAACGCCACTCAACTACGCAACGCCACTCAACTACGCACCACTCAACTACGCAACGCCACTCAACTACGCAACGCCACTCAACTACGCAATGCTACTCAACTACGCAACGCCACTCAACTACGCAACGCCACTCAACTACGCAACGCCACTCAACTACGCAACGCCACTCAACTACGCAACGCCACTCAACGCCACTCAACTACGCAACGCCACTCAACTACGCAACGCCACTCAACTACGCAACGCCACGCAACTATGCAACGCTACGCAACTACGCAACGCCACTCACACATGCAACGCCACTCATCTACGCAACGCCACTCATCTAAGCAACGCCACTCAACTACGCAACGCCACTCAACTACGCAATGCCACTCAACTACGCAACGCCACTCAACTACGCAACGCCACTCAACTACGCAACGCCACTCATCTAAGCAACGCCACTCAACTACGCAACGCCACTCAACTACGCAATGCCACTCAACTACGCAACGCCACTCAACTACGCAACGCCACTCAACTACGCAACGCCACTCAACTACGCACCACTCAACTACGCAACGCCACTCAACTACGCAACGCCACTCAACTACGCAACGCTACTCAACTACGCAACGCCACTCAACTACGCAACGCCACTCAACTACGCAACGCCACTCAACTACGCAACGCCACTCAACGCCACTCAACTACGCAACGCCACTCAACTACGCAACGCCACTCAACTACGCAACGCCACTCAACTACGCAACGCCACTCAACTACGCAACGCCACTCAACTACGCAACGCCACTCAACTACGCAACGCCACTCAACTACGCAACGCTACGCAACCACGCAACGCCACTCAACCACGCAACACCACTCAACTACGCAACGCCACTCAACTACGCAACGCCACTCAACTACGCAACGCCACTCAACTACGCAACGCCACGCAACTACGCAACGCTACGCAACTACGCAACGCCACTCACACATGCAACGCCACTCAACCACTCAACGCCACTCAACTACGCAACGCCACTCAACTACGCAACGCCACTCAACTACGCAACGCCACTCAACTACGCAACGCCACTCAACTACGCAACGCCACTCAACTACGCAACACCACTCAACTACGCAACGCCACTCAACCACGCAACGCCACTCAACTACGCAACGCCACTCAACTACGCAACGCCACTCAACTACGCAACGCCACACAACTACGCAACGCTACGCAACTACGCAACGCCACTCACATATGCAACGCCACTCAACCACGCAACGCCACTCAACTACGCAACGCCACTCACACATGCAACGCCACTCACACATGCAACGCCACTCACACATGCAACGCCACTCACACATGCAACGCCACTCACACATGCAACGCCACTTAACCACGCAACGCCACTCAACTACGCAACGCCACTCAACTACGCAACGCCACGCAACTACGCAACGCTACGCAACTACGCAACGCCACTCACACATGCAACGCCACTCAACCACGCAACGCCACTCAACTACGCAACGCCACTCACACATGCAACGCCACTCACACATGCAACGCCACTCACACATGCAATGCCACTCACACATACAACGCCACTTAACCACGCAACGCCACTCAACTACGCAACGCCACTCAACTACGCAACGCCACTCAACTACGCAACGCCACTCAACTACGCAACGCCACGCAACTACGCAACGCTACGCAACTACGCAACGCCACTCACACATGCAACGCCACTCAACTACGCAACGCCACTCACACATGCAACGCCACTTAACCACGCAACGCCACTCAACCACGCAACGCCACTCAACTACGCAACGCCACTCATCTACGCAACGCCACTCATCTACGCAACGCCACTCATCTACGCAACGCCACTCATCTACGCAACGCCACTCAACTACGCAACGCCACTCACACATGCAACGCCACTCAACCACTCAACGCCACTCAACTACGCAACGCCACTCAACTACGCAACGCCACTCAACTACGCAACGCCACTCAACTACGCAACGCCACTCAACTACGCAACGCCACTCAACTACGCAACACCACTCAACTACGCAACGCCACTCAACCACGCAACGCCACTCAACTACGCAACGCCACTCAACTACGCAACGCCACTCAACTACGCAACGCCACACAACTACGCAACGCTACGCAACTACGCAACGCCACTCACATATGCAACGCCACTCAACCACGCAACGCCACTCAACTACGCAACGCCACTCACACATGCAACGCCACTCACACATGCAACGCCACTCACACATGCAACGCCACTCACACATGCAACGCCACTCACACATGCAACGCCACTTAACCACGCAACGCCACTCAACTACGCAACGCCACTCAACTACGCAACGCCACGCAACTACGCAACGCTACGCAACTACGCAACGCCACTCACACATGCAACGCCACTCAACCACGCAACGCCACTCAACTACGCAACGCCACTCACACATGCAACGCCACTCACACATGCAACGCCACTCACACATGCAATGCCACTCACACATACAACGCCACTTAACCACGCAACGCCACTCAACTACGCAACGCCACTCAACTACGCAACGCCACTCAACTACGCAACGCCACTCAACTACGCAACGCCACGCAACTACGCAACGCTACGCAACTACGCAACGCCACTCACACATGCAACGCCACTCAACTACGCAACGCCACTCACACATGCAACGCCACTTAACCACGCAACGCCACTCAACCACGCAACGCCACTCAACTACGCAACGCCACTCATCTACGCAACGCCACTCATCTACGCAACGCCACTCATCTACGCAACGCCACTCATCTACGCAACGCCACTCATCTACGCAACGCCACTCAACTACGCAACGCCACTCAACTACGCAACGCCACTCAACTACGCAATGCCACTCAACTACGCAACGCCACTCAACTACGCAACGCCACTCAACTACGCAATGCCACTCAACTACGCAACGCCACTCACACATGCAACGCCACTCACACATGCAACGCCACTTAACCACGCAACGCCACTCAACTACGCAACGCCACTCACACATGCAACGCCACTCACACATGCAACGCCACTTAACCACGCAACGCCACTCACACACGCAACGCCACTCACACGTGCAACGCCACTCACACATGCAACGCCACTCACACACGCAACGCCACTCACACGTGCAACGCCACTCACACATGCAACGCCACTTAACCACGCAACGCCACTCACACATGCAACGCCACTCACACATGCAACGCCACTTAACCATGCAACGCCACTCAACTACGCAACGCCACGCAACTACGCAACGCCACGCAACTACGCAACGCCACTCACACATGCAACGCCACTCATCTACGCAACGACACTCATCTACGCAACGCCACTCATCTAAGCAACGCCACTCAACTACGCAACGCCACTCAACTACGCAACGCCACTCAACTACGCAACGCCACTCAACTACGCAACGCCACTCAACTACGCAACGCCACTCAACTACGCAACGCCACTCAACTACGCAACGCCACTCAACTACGCAACGCCACTCACACATGCAACGCCACTCACACATGCAACGCCACTTAACCACGCAACGCCACTCAACTACGCAACGCCACTTAACCACGCAACGCCACTTAACCACGCAACGCCACTCAACTACGCAACGCCACTCACACATGCAACGCCACTTAACCACGCAACGCCACTCACACACGCAACGCCACTCACACATGCAACGCCACTCACACATGCAACGCCACTTAACCACGCAACGCCACTCACACATGCAACGCCACTCACACATGCAACGCCACTTAACCACGCAACGCCACTCAACTACGCAACGCCACGCAACTACGCAACGCCACGCAACTACGCAACGCTACGCAACTACGCAACGCCACTCACACATGCAACGCCACTCATCTACGCAACGACACTCATCTACGCAACGCCACTCATCTAAGCAATGCCACTCAACTACGTAACGCCACTCAACTACGCAACGCCACTCAACTACGCAACGCCACTCAACTACGCAATGCCACTCAACTACGCAACGCCACTCAACTACGCAACGCCACTCAACTACGCAACGCCACGCAACTACGCAACGCTACGCAACTACGCAACGCCACTCACACATGCAACGCCACTCACACATGCAACGCCACTTAACCACGCAACGCCACTCAACTACGCAATGCCACTCAACTACGCAACGCCACTCACACATGCAACGCCACTCACACATGCAACGCCACTCACACATGCAACGCCACTTAACCACGCAACGCCACTCAACTACGCAACGCCACTCACACATGCAACGCCACTCACACATGCAACGCCACTTAACCACGCAACGCCACTCACACATGCAACGCCACTCACACATGCAACGCCACTCACACATGCAACGCCACTCACACATGCAACGCCACTCAACTACGCAACGCCACGCAACTACGCAACGCCACTCAACCACGCAACGCCACTCAACCACGCAACGCCACTCAACCACGCAACGCCACTCAACCACGCAACGCCACTCAACCACGCAACGCCACTCATCTACGCAACGCCACTCATCTACGCAACGCCACTCATCTACGCAACGCCACTTAACTACGCAACGCCACTCAACTACGCAACGCCACTCAACTACGCAACGCCACTCACCCACGCAACGCCACTCACCCACGCAACGCCACTCAACTACGCAACGCCACTCACACATGCAACGCCACTCACACATGCAACGCCACTCACACATGCAACGCCACTTACACATGCAACGCCATTCAACTACGCAACGCCACTCACACATGCAACGCCACTCACACATGCAACGCCACTTAACCACGCAACGCCACTCAACTACGCAACGCCACTCAACTACGCAACGCCACTCAACTACGCAACGCCACTCATCTACGCAACGCCACTCATCTACGCAACGCCACTCATCTACGCAACGCCACTCAACTACGCAACGCCACTCACACATGCAACGCCACTCACACATGCAACGCCACTTAACCACGCAACGCCACTCAACTACGCAACGCCACTCAACTACGCAACGCCACTCAACTACGCAACGCCACGCAACTACGCAACGCTACGCAACTACGCAACGCCACTCACACATGCAACGCCACTCAACTACGCAACGCCACTCACACATGCAACGCCACTTAACCACGCAACGCCACTCAACCACGCAACGCCACTCAACTACGCAACGCCACTCATCTACGCAACGCCACTCATCTACGCAACGCCACTCATCTACGCAACGCCACTCATCTACGCAACGCCACTCATCTACGCAACGCCACTCAACTACGCAACGCCACTAAACTACGCAACTCCACTCAACTACGCAACGCCACTCAACTACGCAACGCCACTCACACATGCAACGCCACTTAACCATGCAACGCCACTCAACTACGCAACGCCACTCACACATGCAACGCCACTTAACCACGCAACGCCACTCAACTACGCAACGCCACTCAACTACGCAACGCCACTCAACTACGCAACGCCACTCAACTACGCAACGCCACTCAACGCCACTCAACTACGCAACGCCACTCAACTACGCAACGCCACTCAACTACGCAACGCCACCCAACTACGCAACGCCACTCAACTACGCAACGCCACTCAACTACGCAATTCCACTCAACTACGCAACGCCACTCAACTACGCAACACCACTCAACTACGCAACGCCACGCAACTGCGCAACGCTACGCAACTACGCAACGCCACTCACACATGCAACGCCACTCAACCACTCAACGCCACTCAACTACGCAACGCCACTCAACTACGCAACGCCACTCAACTACGCAATGCCACTCAACTACGCAACGCCACTCAACTACGCAATGCCACTCAACTACGCAACGCCACTCAACTACGCAACGCCACTCAACTACGCAACGCCACTCAACTACGCACCACTCAACTACGCAACGCCACTCAACTACGCAACGCCACTCAACTACGCAACGCCACTCAACTACGCAACGCCACTCAACTACGCAACGCCACTCAACTACGCAACGCCACTCAACTACGCAACGCCACTCAACGCCACTCAACTACGCAACGCCACTCAACTACGCAACACCACTCAACTACGCAACGCCACTCAACTACGCAACGCCACTCAACTACGCAACGCCACTCAACTACGCAACGCCACTCAACTACGCAACGCTACGCAACCACGCAACGCCACTCAACCACGCAACGCCACTCAACTACGCAACGCCACTCAACTACGCAACGCCACTCAACTACGCAACGCCACTCAACTACGCAACGCCACGCAACTACGCAACGCTACGCAACTACGCAACGCCACTCACACATGCAACGCCACTCAACCACTTAACGCCACTCAACTACGCAACGCCACTCAACTACGCAACGCCACTCAACTATGCAACGCCACTCAACTACGCAACGCCACTCAACTACGCAACACCACTCAACTACGCAACGCCACTCAACCACGCAACGCCACTCAACTACGCAACGCCACTCAACTACGCAACGCCACTCAACTACGCAACGCCACACAACTACGCAACGCTACGCAACTACGCAACGCCACTCACATATGCAACGCCACTCAACCACGCAACGCCACTCAACTACGCAACGCCACTCACACATGCAACGCCACTCACACATGCAACGCCACTCACACATGCAACGCCACTCACACATGCAACGCCACTCACACATGCAACGCCACTTAACCACGCAACGCCACTCAACTACGCAACGCCACTCAACTACGCAACGCCACTCAACTACGCAACGCCACGCAACTATGCAACGCTACACAACTACGCAACGCCACTCACACATGCAACGCCACTCAACCACGCAACGCCACTCAACTACGCAACGCCACTCACACATGCAACGCCACTCACACATGCAACGCCACTCACACATGCAACGCCACTCACACATGCAATGCCACTCACACATACAACGCCACTTAACCATGCAACGCCACTCAACTACGCAACGCCACTCAACTACGCAACGCCACTCAACTACGCAACGCCACTCAACTACGCAACGCCACGCAACTACGCAACGCTACGCAACTACGCAACGCCACTCACACATGCAACGCCACTCAACTACGCAACGCCACTCACACATGCAACGCCACTTAACCACGCAACGCCACTCAACCACGCAACGCCACTCAACTACGCAACGCCACTCATCTACGCAACGCCACTCATCTACGCAACGCCACTCATCTACGCAACGCCACTCATCTACGCAACGCCACTCATCTACGCAACGCCACTCATCTACGCAACGCCACTCATCTACGCAATGCCACTCAACTACGCAACGCCACTCAACTACGCAACGCCACTCAACTACGCAATGCCACTCAACTACGCAACGCCACTCAACTACGCAACGCCACTCAACTACGCAATGCCACTCAACTACACAACGCCACTCACACATGCAACGCCACTCACACATGCAACGCCACTTAACCACGCAACGCCACTCAACTACGCAACGCCACTCACACATGCAATGCCACTCACACATGCAACGCCACTTAACCACGCAACGCCACTCACACACGCAACGCCACTCACACATGCAACGCCACTCACACATGCAACGCCACTTAACCACGCAACGCCACTCACACATGCAACGCCACTCACACATGCAACGCCACTTAACCACGCAACGCCACTCAACTACGCAACGCCACGCAACTACGCAACGCCACGCAACTACGCAACGCTACGCAACTACGCAACGCCACTCACACATGCAACGCCACTCATCTACGCAACGACACTCATCTACGCAACGCCACTCATCTAAGCAACGCCACTCAACTACGCAACGCCACTCAACTACGCAACGCCACTCAACTACGCAACGCCACTCAACTACGCAACGCCACTCAACTACGCAATGCCACTCAACTACGCAACGCCACTCAACTACGCAACGCCACTCACACATGCAACGCCACTCACACATGCAACGCCACTTAACCACGCAACGCCACTCAACTACGCAACGCCACTTAACCACGCAACGCCACTTAACCACGCAACGCCACTCAACTACGCAACGCCACTCACACATGCAACGCCACTCACACATGCAACGCCACTTAACCACGCAACGCCACTCACACTCGCAACGCCACTCACACATGCAACGCCACTCACACATGCAACGCCACTTAACCACGCAATGCCACTCACACATGCAACGCCACTCACACATGCAACGCCACTTAACCACGCAACGCCACTCAACTACGCAACGCCACGCAACTACGCAACGCCACGCAACTACGCAACGCTACGCAACTACGCAACGCCACTCACACATGCAACGCCACTCATCTACGCAACGACACTCATCTACGCAACGCCACTCATCTAAGCAATGCCACTCAACTACGCAACGCCACTCAACTACGCAACGCCACTCAACTACGCAACGCCACTCAACTACGCAACGCCACTCAACTACGCAACGCCACTCAACTACGCAACGCCACTCAACTACGCAACGCCACTCAACTACGCAACGCCACGCAACTACGCAACGCTACGCAACTACGCAACGCCACTCACACATGCAACGCCACTCACACATGCAACGCCACTTAACCACGCAACGCCACTCAACTACGCAATGCCACTCAACTACGCAACGCCACTCACACATGCAACGCCACTCACACATGCAACGCCACTCACACATGCAACGCCACTTAACCACGCAACGCCACTCAACTACGCAACGCCACTCACACATGCAACGCCACTCACACATGCAACGCCACTTAACCACGCAACGCCACTCACACATGCAACGCCACTCACACATGCAACGCCACTCACACATGCAACGCCACTCACACATGCAACGCCACTCAACTACGCAACGCCACGCAACTACGCAACGCCACTCAACCACGCAACGCCACTCAACCACGCAACGCCACTCAACCACGCAATGCCACTCAACCACGCAACGCCACTCAACCACGCAACGCCACTCATCTACGCAACGCCACTCATCTACGCAACGCCACTCATCTACGCAACGCCACTCATCTACGCAACGCCACTCATCTACGCAACGCCACTCAACTACGCAACGCCACTCAACTACGCAACGCCACTCAACTACGCAACGCCACTCACCCACGCAACGCCACTCACCCACGCAACGCCACTCAACTACGCAACGCCACTCACACATGCAACGCCACTCACACATGCAACGCCACTCACACATGCAACGCCACTCACACATGCAACGCCACTCAACTACGCAACGCCACTCACACATGCAACGCCACTCACACATGCAACGCCACTTAACCACGCAACGCCACTCAACTACGCAACGCCACTCAACTACGCAACGCCACTCAACTACGCAACGCCACGCAACTACGCAACGCTACACAACTACGCAACGCCACTCACACATGCAACGCCACTCAACTACGCAACGCCACTCACACATGCAACGCCACTTAACCACGCAACGCCACTCAACCACGCAACGCCACTCAACTACGCAACGCCACTCATCTACGCAACGCCACTCATCTACGCAACGCCACTCATCTACGCAACGCCACTCATCTACGCAACGCCACTCAACTACGCAACGCCACTAAACTACGCAACGCTACTCAACTACGCAACGCCACTCAACTACGCAACGCCACTCACACATGCAACGCCACTTAACCATGCAACGCCACTCAACTACGCAACGCCACTCACACATGCAACGCCACTTAACCACACAACGCCACTCACACACGCAACGCCACTCACACATGCAACGCCACTCACACATGCAACGCCACTCAACTACGCAACGCCACTCACACATGCAACGCCACTCACACATGCAACACCACTTAACCACGCAACGCCACTCAGCTACGCAACGCCACTCAACTACGCAACGCCACTCACACATGCAACGCCACTCACACATGCAACGCCACTCACACATGCAACGCCACTCACACATGCAACGCCACTCACACATGCAACGCCACTCAACTACGCAACGCCACTCACACATGCAACGCCACTCACACATGCAACGCCACTTAACCACGCAACGCCACTCAACTACGCAACGCCACTCAACTACGCAACGCCACTCAACTACGCAACGCCACGCAACGCCACGCAACTACGCAACGCTACGCAACTACGCAACGCCACTCACACATGCAACGCCACTCAACTACGCAACGCCACTCACACATGCAACGCCACTTAACCACGCAACGCCACTCAACCACGCAACGCCACTCAACTACGCAACGCCACTCATCTACGCAACGCCACTCATCTACGCAACGCCACTCAACTACGCAACACCACTCAACTACGCAACGCCACTCAACCACGCAACGCCACTCAACTACGCAACGCCACTCAACTACGCAACGCCACTCAACTACGCAACGCCACACAACTACGCAACGCTACGCAACTACGCAACGCCACTCACATATGCAACGCCACTCAACCACGCAACGCCACTCAACTACGCAACGCCACTCATCTACGCAACGCCACTCATCTACGCAACGCCACTCAACTACGCAACACCACTCAACTACGCAACGCCACTCAACCACGCAACGCCACTCAACTACGCAACGCCACTCAACTACGCAACGCCACTCAACTACGCAACGCCACTCAACTACGCAACGCCACTCAACTACGCAACGCTACGCAACCACGCAACGCCACTCAACCACGCAACACCACTCAACTACGCAACGCCACTCAACTACGCAACGCCACTCAACTACGCAACGCCACTCAACTACGCAACGCCACGCAACTACGCAACGCTACGCAACTACGCAACGCCACTCACACATGCAACGCCACTCAACCACTCAACGCCACTCAACTACGCAACGCCACTCAACTACGCAACGCCACTCAACTACGCAACGCCACTCAACTACGCAACGCCACTCAACTACGCAACGCCACTCAACTACGCAACACCACTCAACTACGCAACGCCACTCAACCACGCAACGCCACTCAACTACGCAACGCCACTCAACTACGCAACGCCACTCAACTACGCAACGCCACACAACTACGCAACGCTACGCAACTACGCAACGCCACTCACATATGCAACGCCACTCAACCACGCAACGCCACTCAACTACGCAACGCCACTCACACATGCAACGCCACTCACACATGCAACGCCACTCACACATGCAACGCCACTCACACATGCAACGCCACTCACACATGCAACGCCACTTAACCACGCAACGCCACTCAACTACGCAACGCCACTCAACTACGCAACGCCACGCAACTACGCAACGCTACGCAACTACGCAACGCCACTCACACATGCAACGCCACTCAACCACGCAACGCCACTCAACTACGCAACGCCACTCACACATGCAACGCCACTCACACATGCAACGCCACTCACACATGCAACGCCACTCACACATGCAATGCCACTCACACATACAACGCCACTTAACCACGCAACGCCACTCAACTACGCAACGCCACTCAACTACGCAACGCCACTCAACTACGCAACGCCACTCAACTACGCAACGCCACGCAACTACGCAACGCTACGCAACTACGCAACGCCACTCACACATGCAACGCCACTCAACTACGCAACGCCACTCACACATGCAACGCCACTTAACCACGCAACGCCACTCAACCACGCAACGCCACTCAACTACGCAACGCCACTCATCTACGCAACGCCACTCATCTACGCAACGCCACTCATCTACGCAACGCCACTCATCTACGCAACGCCACTCATCTACGCAACGCCACTCAACTACGCAACGCCACTCAACTACGCAACGCCACTCAACTACGCAATGCCACTCAACTACGCAACGCCACTCAACTACGCAACGCCACTTAACTACGCAATGCCACTCAACTACGCAACGCCACTCACACATGCAACGCCACTCACACATGCAACGCCACTTAACCACGCAACGCCACTCAACTACGCAACGCCACTCACACATGCAACGCCACTCACACATGCAACGCCACTTAACCACGCAACGCCACTCACACACGCAACGCCACTCACACGTGCAACGCCACTCACACATGCAACGCCACTCACACACGCAACGCCACTCACACGTGCAACGCCACTCACACATGCAACGCCACTTAACCACGCAACGCCACTCACACATGCAACGCCACTCACACATGCAACGCCACTTAACCATGCAACGCCACTCAACTACGCAACGCCACGCAACTACGCAACGCCACGCAACTACGCAACGCCACTCACACATGCAACGCCACTCATCTACGCAACGCCACTCAACCACGCAACGCCACTCAACTACGCAACGCCACTCATCTACGCAACGCCACTCATCTACGCAACGCCACTCATCTACGCAACGCCACTCATCTACGCAACGCCACTCATCTACGCAACGCCACTCAACTACGCAACGCCACTCAACTACGCAACGCCACTCAACTACGCAATGCCACTCAACTACGCAACGCCACTCAACTACGCAACGCCACTTAACTACGCAATGCCACTCAACTACGCAACGCCACTCACACATGCAACGCCACTCACACATGCAACGCCACTTAACCACGCAACGCCACTCAACTACGCAACGCCACTCACACATGCAACGCCACTCACACATGCAACGCCACTTAACCACGCAACGCCACTCACACACGCAACGCCACTCACACGTGCAACGCCACTCACACATGCAACGCCACTCACACACGCAACGCCACTCACACGTGCAACGCCACTCACACATGCAACGCCACTTAACCACGCAACGCCACTCACACATGCAACGCCACTCACACATGCAACGCCACTTAACCATGCAACGCCACTCAACTACGCAACGCCACGCAACTACGCAACGCCACGCAACTACGCAACGCCACTCACACATGCAACGCCACTCATCTACGCAACGACACTCATCTACGCAACGCCACTCATCTAAGCAACGCCACTCAACTACGCAACGCCACTCAACTACGCAACGCCACTCAACTACGCAACGCCACTCAACTACGCAACGCCACTCAACTACGCAACGCCACTCAACTACGCAATGCCACTCAACTACGCAACGCCACTCAACTACGCAACGCCACTCACACATGCAACGCCACTCACACATGCAACGCCACTTAACCACGCAACGCCACTCAACTACGCAACGCCACTTAACCACGCAACGCCACTTAACCACGCAACGCCACTCAACTACGCAACGCCACTCACACATGCAACGCCACTTAACCACGCAACGCCACTCACACACGCAACGCCACTCACACATGCAACGCCACTCACACATGCAACGCCACTCACACATGCAACGCCACTCACACATGCAACGCCACTCACACATGCAACGCCACTTAACCACGCAACGCCACTCAACTACGCAACGCCACGCAACTACGCAACGCCACGCAACTACGCAACGCTACGCAACTACGCAACGCCACTCACACATGCAACGCCACTCATCTACGCAACGACACTCATCTACGCAACGCCACTCATCTAAGCAATGCCACTGAACTACGTAACGCCACTCAACTACGCAACGCCACTCAACTACGCAACGCCACTCAACTACGCAATGCCACTCAACTACGCAACGCCACTCAACTACGCAACGCCACTCAACTACGCAACGCCACGCAACTACGCAACGCTACGCAACTACGCAACGCCACTCACACATGCAACGCCACTCACACATGCAACGCCACTTAACCACGCAACGCCACTCAACTACGCAATGCCACTCAACTACGCAACGCCACTCACACATGCAACGCCACTCACACATGCAACGCCACTCACACATGCAACGCCACTTAACCACGCAACGCCACTCAACTACGCAACGCCACTCACACATGCAACGCCACTCACACATGCAACGCCACTTAACCACGCAACGCCACTCACACATGCAACGCCACTCACACATGCAACGCCACTCACACATGCAACGCCACTCACACATGCAACGCCACTCAACTACGCAACGCCACGCAACTACGCAACGCCACTCAACCACGCAACGCCACTCAACCACGCAACGCCACTCAACCACGCAACGCCACTCAACCACGCAACGCCACTCAACCACGCAACGCCACTCATCTACGCAACGCCACTCATCTACGCAACGCCACTCATCTACGCAACGCCACTTAACTACGCAACGCCACTCAACTACGCAACGCCACTCAACTACGCAACGCCACTCACCCACGCAACGCCACTCACCCACGCAACGCCACTCAACTACGCAACGCCACTCACACATGCAACGCCACTCACACATGCAACGCCACTCACACATGCAACGCCACTTACACATGCAACGCCATTCAACTACGCAACGCCACTCACACATGCAACGCCACTCACACATGCAACGCCACTTAACCACGCAACGCCACTCAACTACGCAACGCCACTCAACTACGCAACGCCACTCAACTACGCAACGCCACTCATCTACGCAACGCCACTCATCTACGCAACGCCACTCATCTACGCAACGCCACTCAACTACGCAACGCCACTCACACATGCAACGCCACTCACACATGCAACGCCACTTAACCACGCAACGCCACTCAACTACGCAACGCCACTCAACTACGCAACGCCACTCAACTACGCAACGCCACGCAACTACGCAACGCTACGCAACTACGCAACGCCACTCACACATGCAACGCCACTCAACTACGCAACGCCACTCACACATGCAACGCCACTTAACCACGCAACGCCACTCAACCACGCAACGCCACTCAACTACGCAACGCCACTCATCTACGCAACGCCACTCATCTACGCAACGCCACTCATCTACGCAACGCCACTCATCTACGCAACGCCACTCATCTACGCAACGCCACTCAACTACGCAACGCCACTAAACTACGCAACTCCACTCAACTACGCAACGCCACTCAACTACGCAACGCCACTCACACATGCAACGCCACTTAACCATGCAACGCCACTCAACTACGCAACGCCACTCACACATGCAACGCCACTTAACCACGCAACGCCACTCAACTACGCAACGCCACTCAACTACGCAACGCCACTCAACTACGCAACGCCACTCAACTACGCAACGCCACTCAACGCCACTCAACTACGCAACGCCACTCAACTACGCAACGCCACTCAACTACGCAACGCCACCCAACTACGCAACGCCACTCAACTACGCAACGCCACTCAACTACGCAATTCCACTCAACTACGCAACGCCACTCAACTACGCAACGCCACTCAACTACGCAACGCCACTCAACTACGCAACGCTACGCAACCACGCAACGCCACTCAACCACGCAACGCCACTCAACTACGCAACGCCACTCAACTACGCAACACCACTCAACTACGCAACGCCACGCAACTGCGCAACGCTACGCAACTACGCAACGCCACTCACACATGCAACGCCACTCAACCACTCAACGCCACTCAACTACGCAACGCCACTCAACTACGCAACGCCACTCAACTACGCAATGCCACTCAACTACGCAACGCCACTCAACTACGCAATGCCACTCAACTACGCAACGCCACTCAACTACGCAACGCCACTCAACTACGCAACGCCACTCAACTACGCACCACTCAACTACGCAACGCCACTCAACTACGCAACGCCACTCAACTACGCAACGCTACTCAACTACGCAACGCCACTCAACTACGCAACGCCACTCAACTACGCAACGCCACTCAACTACGCAACGCCACTCAACTACGCAACGCCACTCAACGCCACTCAACTACGCAACGCCACTCAACTACGCAACGCCACTCAACTACGCAACGCCACTCAACTACGCAACGCCACTCAACTACGCAACGCCACTCAACTACGCAACGCCACTCAACTACGCAACGCTACGCAACCACGCAACGCCACTCAACCACGCAACGCCACTCAACTACGCAACGCCACTCAACTACGCAACGCCACTCAACTACGCAACGCCACTCAACTACGCAACGCCACGCAACTACGCAACGCTACGCAACTACGCAACGCCACTCACACATGCAACGCCACTCAACCACTTAACGCCACTCAACTACGCAACGCCACTCAACTACGCAACGCCACTCAACTATGCAACGCCACTCAACTACGCAACGCCACTCAACTACGCAACACCACTCAACTACGCAACGCCACTCAACCACGCAACGCCACTCAACTACGCAACGCCACTCAACTACGCAACGCCACTCAACTACGCAACGCCACACAACTACGCAACGCTACGCAACTACGCAACGCCACTCACATATGCAACGCCACTCAACCACGCAACGCCACTCAACTACGCAACGCCACTCACACATGCAACGCCACTCACACATGCAACGCCACTCACACATGCAACGCCACTCACACATGCAACGCCACTCACACATGCAACGCCACTTAACCACGCAACGCCACTCAACTACGCAACGCCACTCAACTACGCAACGCCACTCAACTACGCAACGCCACGCAACTATGCAACACTACGCAACTACGCAACGCCACTCACACATGCAACGCCACTCAACCACGCAACGCCACTCAACTACGCAACGCCACTCACACATGCAACGCCACTCACACATGCAACGCCACTCACACATGCAACGCCACTCACACATGCAATGCCACTCACACATACAACGCCACTTAACCATGCAACGCCACTCAACTACGCAACGCCACTCAACTACGCAACGCCACTCAACTACGCAACGCCACTCAACTACGCAACGCCACGCAACTACGCAACGCTACGCAACTACGCAACGCCACTCACACATGCAACGCCACTCAACTACGCAACGCCACTCACACATGCAACGCCACTTAACCACGCAACGCCACTCAACCACGCAACGCCACTCAACTACGCAACGCCACTCATCTACGCAACGCCACTCATCTACGCAACGCCACTCATCTACGCAACGCCACTCATCTACGCAACGCCACTCATCTACGCAACGCCACTCATCTACGCAACGCCACTCATCTACGCAATGCCACTCAACTACGCAACGCCACTCAACTACGCAACGCCACTCAACTACGCAATGCCACTCAACTACGCAACGCCACTCAACTACGCAACGCCACTCAACTACGCAATGCCACTCAACTACGCAACGCCACTCACACATGCAACGCCACTCACACATGCAACGCCACTTAACCACGCAACGCCACTGAACTACGCAACGCCACTCACACATGCAATGCCACTCACACATGCAACGCCACTTAACCACGCAACGCCACTCACACACGCAACGCCACTCACACATGCAACGCCACTCACACATGCAACGCCACTTAACCACGCAACGCCACTCACACATGCAACGCCACTCACACATGCAACGCCACTTAACCACGCAACGCCACTCAACTACGCAACGCCACGCAACTACGCAACGCCACGCAACTACGCAACGCTACGCAACTACGCAACGCCACTCACACATGCAACGCCACTCATCTACGCAACGACACTCATCTACGCAACGCCACTCATCTAAGCAACGCCACTCAACTACGCAACGCCACTCAACTACGCAACGCCACTCAACTACGCAACGCCACTCAACTACGCAACGCCACTCAACTACGCAACGCCACTCAACTACGCAACGCCACTCAACTACGCAACGCCACTCACACATGCAACGCCACTCACACATGCAACGCCACTTAACCACGCAACGCCACTCAACTACGCAACGCCACTTAACCACGCAACGCCACTTAACCACGCAACGCCACTCAACTACGCAACGCCACTCACACATGCAACGCCACTCACACATGCAACGCCACTTAACCACGCAACGCCACTCACACACGCAACGCCACTCACACATGCAACGCCACTCACACATGCAACGCCACTTAACCACGCAACGCCACTCACACATGCAACGCCACTCACACATGCAACGCCACTTAACCACGCAACGCCACTCAACTACGCAACGCCACGCAACTACGCAACGCCACGCAACTACGCAACGCTACGCAACTACGCAACGCCACTCACACATGCAACGCCACTCATCTACGCAACGACACTCATCTACGCAACGCCACTCATCTAAGCAATGCCACTCAACTACGCAACGCCACTCAACTACGCAACGCCACTCAACTACGCAACGCCACTCAACTACGCAACGCCACTCAACTACGCAACGCCACTCAACTACGCAACGCCACTCAACTACGCAACGCCACTCAACTACGCAACGCCACTCAACTACGCAACGCCACTCAACTACGCAACGCCACTCAACTACGCAACGCCACTCAACTACGCAACGCCACTCACACATGCAACGCCACTCACACATGCAACGCCACTTAACCACGCAACGCCACTCAACTACGCAACGCCACTTAACCACGCAACGCCACTTAACCACGCAACGCCACTCAACTACGCAACGCCACTCACACATGCAACGCCACTTAACCACGCAACGCCACTCACACACGCAACGCCACTCACACATGCAACGCCACTCACACATGCAACGCCACTTAACCACGCAACGCCACTCACACATGCAACGCCACTCACACATGCAACGCCACTTAACCACGCAACGCCACTCAACTACGCAACGCCACGCAACTACGCAACGCCACGCAACTACGCAACGCTACGCAACTACGCAACGCCACTCACACATGCAACGCCACTCATCTACGCAACGACACTCATCTACGCAACGCCACTCATCTAAGCAATGCCACTCAACTACGTAACGCCACTCAACTACGCAACGCCACTCAACTACGCAACGGCACTCAACTACGCAACGCCACTCAACTACGCAACGCCACTCAACTACGCAACGCCACTCAACTACGCAACGCCACGCAACTACGCAACGCTACGCAACTACGCAACGCCACTCACACATGCAACGCCACTCACACATGCAACGCCACTTACCCACGCAACGCCACTCAACTACGCAATGCCACTCAACTACGCAACGCCACTCACACATGCAACGCCACTCACACATGCAACGCCACTCACACATGCAACGCCACTTAACCACGCAACGCCACTCAACTACGCAACGCCACTCACACATGCAACGCCACTCACACATGCAACGCCACTTAACCACGCAACGCCACTCACACATGCAACGCCACTCACACATGCAACGCCACTCACACATGCAACGCCACTCACACATGCAACGCCACTCAACTACGCAACGCCACGCAACTACGCAACGCCACTCAACCACGCAACGCCACTCAACCACGCAACGCCACTCAACCACGCAACGCCACTCAACCACGCAACGCCACTCAACCACGCAACGCCACTCATCTACGCAACGCCACTCATCTACGCAACGCCACTCATCTACGCAACGCCACTTAACTACGCAACGCCACTCAACTACGCAACGCCACTCAACTACGCAACGCCACTCACCCACGCAACGCCACTCACCCACGCAACGCCACTCAACTACGCAACGCCACTCACACATGCAACGCCACTCACACATGCAACGCCACTCACACATGCAACGCCACTCACACATGCAACGCCATTCAACTACGCAACGCCACTCACACATGCAACGCCACTCACACATGCAACGCCACTTAACCACGCAACGCCACTCAACTACGCAACGCCACTCAACTACGCAACGCCACTCAACTACGCAACGCCACTCATCTACGCAACGCCACTCATCTACGCAACGCCACTCATCTACGCAACGCCACTCAACTACGCAACGCCACTCACACATGCAACGCCACTCACACATGCAACGCCACTTAACCACGCAACGCCACTCAACTACGCAACGCCACTCAACTACGCAACGCCACTCAACTACGCAACGCCACGCAACTACGCAACGCTACGCAACTACGCAACGCCACTCACACATGCAACGCCACTCAACTACGCAACGCCACTCACACATGCAACGCCACTTAACCACGCAACGCCACTCAACCACGCAACGCCACTCAACTACGCAACGCCACTCATCTACGCAACGCCACTCATCTACGCAACGCCACTCATCTACGCAACGCCACTCATCTACGCAACGCCACTCATCTACGCAACGCCACTCAACTACGCAATGCCACTAAACTACGCAACGCCACTCAACTACGCAACGCCACTCAACTACGCAACGCCACTCACACATGCAACGCCACTTAACCATGCAACGCCACTCAACTACGCAACGCCACTCACACATGCAACGCCACTTAACCACGCAACGCCACTCAACTACGCAACGCCACTCAACTACGCAACGCCACTCAACTACGCAACGCCACTCAACTACGCAACGCCACTCAACGCCACTCAACTACGCAACGCCACTCAACTACGCAACGCCACTCAACTACGCAACGCCACTCAACTACGCAACGCCACCCAACTACGCAACGCCACTCAACTACGCAACGCCACTCAACTACGCAATTCCACTCAACTACGCAACGCCACTCAACTACGCAACGCCACTCAACTACGCAACGCCACTCAACTACGCAACGCTACGCAACCACGCAACGCCACTCAACCACGCAATGCCACTCAACTACGCAACGCCACTCAACTACGCAACACCACTCAACTACGCAACGCCACGCAACTGCGCAACGCTACGCAACTACGCAACGCCACTCACACATGCAACGCCACTCAACCACTCAACGCCACTCAACTACGCAACGCCACTCAACTACGCAACGCCACTCAACTACGCAACGCCACTCAACTACGCAACGCCACTCAACTACGCAACGCCACTCAACTACGCAACGCCACTCAACTACGCAATGCCACTCAACTACGCAACGCCACTCAACTACGCAACGCCACTCAACTACGCAACGCCACTCAACTACGCACCACTCAACTACGCAACGCCACTCAACTACGCAACGCCACTCAACTACGCAATGCTACTCAACTACGCAACGCCACTCAACTACGCAACGCCACTCAACTACGCAACGCCACTCAACTACGCAACGCCACTCAACTACGCAACGCCACTCAACGCCACTCAACTACGCAACGCCACTCAACTACGCAACGCCACTCAACTACGCAACGCCACGCAACTATGCAACGCTACGCAACTACGCAACGCCACTCACACATGCAACGCCACTCATCTACGCAACGCCACTCATCTAAGCAACGCCACTCAACTACGCAACGCCACTCAACTACGCAATGCCACTCAACTACGCAACGCCACTCAACTACGCAACGCCACTCAACTACGCAACGCCACTCATCTAAGCAACGCCACTCAACTACGCAACGCCACTCAACTACGCAATGCCACTCAACTACGCAACGCCACTCAACTACGCAACGCCACTCAACTACGCAACGCCACTCAACTACGCACCACTCAACTACGCAACGCCACTCAACTACGCAACGCCACTCAACTACGCAACGCTACTCAACTACGCAACGCCACTCAACTACGCAACGCCACTCAACTACGCAACGCCACTCAACTACGCAACGCCACTCAACGCCACTCAACTACGCAACGCCACTCAACTACGCAACGCCACTCAACTACGCAACGCCACTCAACTACGCAACGCCACTCAACTACGCAACGCCACTCAACTACGCAACGCCACTCAACTACGCAACGCTACGCAACCACGCAACGCCACTCAACCACGCAACACCACTCAACTACGCAACGCCACTCAACTACGCAACGCCACTCAACTACGCAACGCCACTCAACTACGCAACGCCACGCAACTACGCAACGCTACGCAACTACGCAACGCCACTCACACATGCAACGCCACTCAACCACTCAACGCCACTCAACTACGCAACGCCACTCAACTACGCAACGCCACTCAACTACGCAACGCCACTCAACTACGCAACGCCACTCAACTACGCAACGCCACTCAACTACGCAACACCACTCAACTACGCAACGCCACTCAACCACGCAACGCCACTCAACTACGCAACGCCACTCAACTACGCAACGCCACTCAACTACGCAACGCCACACAACTACGCAACGCTACGCAACTACGCAACGCCACTCACATATGCAACGCCACTCAACCACGCAACGCCACTCAACTACGCAACGCCACTCACACATGCAACGCCACTCACACATGCAACGCCACTCACACATGCAACGCCACTCACACATGCAACGCCACTCACACATGCAACGCCACTTAACCACGCAACGCCACTCAACTACGCAACGCCACTCAACTACGCAACGCCACGCAACTACGCAACGCTACGCAACTACGCAACGCCACTCACACATGCAACGCCACTCAACCACGCAACGCCACTCAACTACGCAACGCCACTCACACATGCAACGCCACTCACACATGCAACGCCACTCACACATGCAATGCCACTCACACATACAACGCCACTTAACCACGCAACGCCACTCAACTACGCAACGCCACTCAACTACGCAACGCCACTCAACTACGCAACGCCACTCAACTACGCAACGCCACGCAACTACGCAACGCTACGCAACTACGCAACGCCACTCACACATGCAACGCCACTCAACTACGCAACGCCACTCACACATGCAACGCCACTTAACCACGCAACGCCACTCAACCACGCAACGCCACTCAACTACGCAACGCCACTCATCTACGCAACGCCACTCATCTACGCAACGCCACTCATCTACGCAACGCCACTCATCTACGCAACGCCACTCAACTACGCAACGCCACTCACACATGCAACGCCACTCAACCACTCAACGCCACTCAACTACGCAACGCCACTCAACTACGCAACGCCACTCAACTACGCAACGCCACTCAACTACGCAACGCCACTCAACTACGCAACGCCACTCAACTACGCAACACCACTCAACTACGCAACGCCACTCAACCACGCAACGCCACTCAACTACGCAACGCCACTCAACTACGCAACGCCACTCAACTACGCAACGCCACACAACTACGCAACGCTACGCAACTACGCAACGCCACTCACATATGCAACGCCACTCAACCACGCAACGCCACTCAACTACGCAACGCCACTCACACATGCAACGCCACTCACACATGCAACGCCACTCACACATGCAACGCCACTCACACATGCAACGCCACTCACACATGCAACGCCACTTAACCACGCAACGCCACTCAACTACGCAACGCCACTCAACTACGCAACGCCACGCAACTACGCAACGCTACGCAACTACGCAACGCCACTCACACATGCAACGCCACTCAACCACGCAACGCCACTCAACTACGCAACGCCACTCACACATGCAACGCCACTCACACATGCAACGCCACTCACACATGCAATGCCACTCACACATACAACGCCACTTAACCACGCAACGCCACTCAACTACGCAACGCCACTCAACTACGCAACGCCACTCAACTACGCAACGCCACTCAACTACGCAACGCCACGCAACTACGCAACGCTACGCAACTACGCAACGCCACTCACACATGCAACGCCACTCAACTACGCAACGCCACTCACACATGCAACGCCACTTAACCACGCAACGCCACTCAACCACGCAACGCCACTCAACTACGCAACGCCACTCATCTACGCAACGCCACTCATCTACGCAACGCCACTCATCTACGCAACGCCACTCATCTACGCAACGCCACTCATCTACGCAACGCCACTCAACTACGCAACGCCACTCAACTACGCAACGCCACTCAACTACGCAATGCCACTCAACTACGCAACGCCACTCAACTACGCAACGCCACTCAACTACGCAATGCCACTCAACTACGCAACGCCACTCACACATGCAACGCCACTCACACATGCAACGCCACTTAACCACGCAACGCCACTCAACTACGCAACGCCACTCACACATGCAACGCCACTCACACATGCAACGCCACTTAACCACGCAACGCCACTCACACACGCAACGCCACTCACACGTGCAACGCCACTCACACATGCAACGCCACTCACACACGCAACGCCACTCACACGTGCAACGCCACTCACACATGCAACGCCACTTAACCACGCAACGCCACTCACACATGCAACGCCACTCACACATGCAACGCCACTTAACCATGCAACGCCACTCAACTACGCAACGCCACGCAACTACGCAACGCCACGCAACTACGCAACGCCACTCACACATGCAACGCCACTCATCTACGCAACGACACTCATCTACGCAACGCCACTCATCTAAGCAACGCCACTCAACTACGCAACGCCACTCAACTACGCAACGCCACTCAACTACGCAACGCCACTCAACTACGCAACGCCACTCAACTACGCAACGCCACTCAACTACGCAACGCCACTCAACTACGCAACGCCACTCAACTACGCAACGCCACTCACACATGCAACGCCACTCACACATGCAACGCCACTTAACCACGCAACGCCACTCAACTACGCAACGCCACTTAACCACGCAACGCCACTTAACCACGCAACGCCACTCAACTACGCAACGCCACTCACACATGCAACGCCACTTAACCACGCAACGCCACTCACACACGCAACGCCACTCACACATGCAACGCCACTCACACATGCAACGCCACTTAACCACGCAACGCCACTCACACATGCAACGCCACTCACACATGCAACGCCACTTAACCACGCAACGCCACTCAACTACGCAACGCCACGCAACTACGCAACGCCACGCAACTACGCAACGCTACGCAACTACGCAACGCCACTCACACATGCAACGCCACTCATCTACGCAACGACACTCATCTACGCAACGCCACTCATCTAAGCAATGCCACTCAACTACGTAACGCCACTCAACTACGCAACGCCACTCAACTACGCAACGCCACTCAACTACGCAATGCCACTCAACTACGCAACGCCACTCAACTACGCAACGCCACTCAACTACGCAACGCCACGCAACTACGCAACGCTACGCAACTACGCAACGCCACTCACACATGCAACGCCACTCACACATGCAACGCCACTTAACCACGCAACGCCACTCAACTACGCAATGCCACTCAACTACGCAACGCCACTCACACATGCAACGCCACTCACACATGCAACGCCACTCACACATGCAACGCCACTTAACCACGCAACGCCACTCAACTACGCAACGCCACTCACACATGCAACGCCACTCACACATGCAACGCCACTTAACCACGCAACGCCACTCACACATGCAACGCCACTCACACATGCAACGCCACTCACACATGCAACGCCACTCACACATGCAACGCCACTCAACTACGCAACGCCACGCAACTACGCAACGCCACTCAACCACGCAACGCCACTCAACCACGCAACGCCACTCAACCACGCAACGCCACTCAACCACGCAACGCCACTCAACCACGCAACGCCACTCATCTACGCAACGCCACTCATCTACGCAACGCCACTCATCTACGCAACGCCACTTAACTACGCAACGCCACTCAACTACGCAACGCCACTCAACTACGCAACGCCACTCACCCACGCAACGCCACTCACCCACGCAACGCCACTCAACTACGCAACGCCACTCACACATGCAACGCCACTCACACATGCAACGCCACTCACACATGCAACGCCACTTACACATGCAACGCCATTCAACTACGCAACGCCACTCACACATGCAACGCCACTCACACATGCAACGCCACTTAACCACGCAACGCCACTCAACTACGCAACGCCACTCAACTACGCAACGCCACTCAACTACGCAACGCCACTCATCTACGCAACGCCACTCATCTACGCAACGCCACTCAACTACGCAACGCCACTCACACATGCAACGCCACTCACACATGCAACGCCACTTAACCACGCAACGCCACTCAACTACGCAACGCCACTCAACTACGCAACGCCACTCAACTACGCAACGCCACGCAACTACGCAACGCTACGCAACTACGCAACGCCACTCACACATGCAACGCCACTCAACTACGCAACGCCACTCACACATGCAACGCCACTTAACCACGCAACGCCACTCAACCACGCAACGCCACTCAACTACGCAACGCCACTCATCTACGCAACGCCACTCATCTACGCAACGCCACTCATCTACGCAACGCCACTCATCTACGCAACGCCACTCATCTACGCAACGCCACTCAACTACGCAACGCCACTAAACTACGCAACTCCACTCAACTACGCAACGCCACTCAACTACGCAACGCCACTCACACATGCAACGCCACTTAACCATGCAACGCCACTCAACTACGCAACGCCACTCACACATGCAACGCCACTTAACCACGCAACGCCACTCAACTACGCAACGCCACTCAACTACGCAACGCCACTCAACTACGCAACGCCACTCAACTACGCAACGCCACTCAACGCCACTCAACTACGCAACGCCACTCAACTACGCAACGCCACTCAACTACGCAACGCCACCCAACTACGCAACGCCACTCAACTACGCAACGCCACTCAACTACGCAATTCCACTCAACTACGCAACGCCACTCAACTACGCAACACCACTCAACTACGCAACGCCACGCAACTGCGCAACGCTACGCAACTACGCAACGCCACTCACACATGCAACGCCACTCAACCACTCAACGCCACTCAACTACGCAACGCCACTCAACTACGCAACGCCACTCAACTACGCAATGCCACTCAACTACGCAACGCCACTCAACTACGCAATGCCACTCAACTACGCAACGCCACTCAACTACGCAACGCCACTCAACTACGCAACGCCACTCAACTACGCACCACTCAACTACGCAACGCCACTCAACTACGCAACGCCACTCAACTACGCAACGCCACTCAACTACGCAACGCCACTCAACTACGCAACGCCACTCAACTACGCAACGCCACTCAACTACGCAACGCCACTCAACGCCACTCAACTACGCAACGCCACTCAACTACGCAACACCACTCAACTACGCAACGCCACTCAACTACGCAACGCCACTCAACTACGCAACGCCACTCAACTACGCAACGCCACTCAACTACGCAACGCTACGCAACCACGCAACGCCACTCAACCACGCAACGCCACTCAACTACGCAACGCCACTCAACTACGCAACGCCACTCAACTACGCAACGCCACTCAACTACGCAACGCCACGCAACTACGCAACGCTACGCAACTACGCAACGCCACTCACACATGCAACGCCACTCAACCACTTAACGCCACTCAACTACGCAACGCCACTCAACTACGCAACGCCACTCAACTATGCAACGCCACTCAACTACGCAACGCCACTCAACTACGCAACACCACTCAACTACGCAACGCCACTCAACCACGCAACGCCACTCAACTACGCAACGCCACTCAACTACGCAACGCCACTCAACTACGCAACGCCACACAACTACGCAACGCTACGCAACTACGCAACGCCACTCACATATGCAACGCCACTCAACCACGCAACGCCACTCAACTACGCAACGCCACTCACACATGCAACGCCACTCACACATGCAACGCCACTCACACATGCAACGCCACTCACACATGCAACGCCACTCACACATGCAACGCCACTTAACCACGCAACGCCACTCAACTACGCAACGCCACTCAACTACGCAACGCCACTCAACTACGCAACGCCACGCAACTATGCAACGCTACACAACTACGCAACGCCACTCACACATGCAACGCCACTCAACCACGCAACGCCACTCAACTACGCAACGCCACTCACACATGCAACGCCACTCACACATGCAACGCCACTCACACATGCAACGCCACTCACACATGCAATGCCACTCACACATACAACGCCACTTAACCATGCAACGCCACTCAACTACGCAACGCCACTCAACTACGCAACGCCACTCAACTACGCAACGCCACTCAACTACGCAACGCCACGCAACTACGCAACGCTACGCAACTACGCAACGCCACTCACACATGCAACGCCACTCAACTACGCAACGCCACTCACACATGCAACGCCACTTAACCACGCAACGCCACTCAACCACGCAACGCCACTCAACTACGCAACGCCACTCATCTACGCAACGCCACTCATCTACGCAACGCCACTCATCTACGCAACGCCACTCATCTACGCAACGCCACTCATCTACGCAACGCCACTCATCTACGCAACGCCACTCATCTACGCAATGCCACTCAACTACGCAACGCCACTCAACTACGCAACGCCACTCAACTACGCAATGCCACTCAACTACGCAACGCCACTCAACTACGCAACGCCACTCAACTACGCAATGCCACTCAACTACACAACGCCACTCACACATGCAACGCCACTCACACATGCAACGCCACTTAACCACGCAACGCCACTCAACTACGCAACGCCACTCACACATGCAATGCCACTCACACATGCAACGCCACTTAACCACGCAACGCCACTCACACACGCAACGCCACTCACACATGCAACGCCACTCACACATGCAACGCCACTTAACCACGCAACGCCACTCACACATGCAACGCCACTCACACATGCAACGCCACTTAACCACGCAACGCCACTCAACTACGCAACGCCACGCAACTACGCAACGCCACGCAACTACGCAACGCTACGCAACTACGCAACGCCACTCACACATGCAACGCCACTCATCTACGCAACGACACTCATCTACGCAACGCCACTCATCTAAGCAACGCCACTCAACTACGCAACGCCACTCAACTACGCAACGCCACTCAACTACGCAACGCCACTCAACTACGCAACGCCACTCAACTACGCAATGCCACTCAACTACGCAACGCCACTCAACTACGCAACGCCACTCACACATGCAACGCCACTCACACATGCAACGCCACTTAACCACGCAACGCCACTCAACTACGCAACGCCACTTAACCACGCAACGCCACTTAACCACGCAACGCCACTCAACTACGCAACGCCACTCACACATGCAACGCCACTCACACATGCAACGCCACTTAACCACGCAACGCCACTCACACTCGCAACGCCACTCACACATGCAACGCCACTCACACATGCAACGCCACTTAACCACGCAATGCCACTCACACATGCAACGCCACTCACACATGCAACGCCACTTAACCACGCAACGCCACTCAACTACGCAACGCCACGCAACTACGCAACGCCACGCAACTACGCAACGCTACGCAACTACGCAACGCCACTCACACATGCAACGCCACTCATCTACGCAACGACACTCATCTACGCAACGCCACTCATCTAAGCAATGCCACTCAACTACGCAACGCCACTCAACTACGCAACGCCACTCAACTACGCAACGCCACTCAACTACGCAACGCCACTCAACTACGCAACGCCACTCAACTACGCAACGCCACTCAACTACGCAACGCCACTCAACTACGCAACGCCACGCAACTACGCAACGCTACGCAACTACGCAACGCCACTCACACATGCAACGCCACTCACACATGCAACGCCACTTAACCACGCAACGCCACTCAACTACGCAATGCCACTCAACTACGCAACGCCACTCACACATGCAACGCCACTCACACATGCAACGCCACTCACACATGCAACGCCACTTAACCACGCAACGCCACTCAACTACGCAACGCCACTCACACATGCAACGCCACTCACACATGCAACGCCACTTAACCACGCAACGCCACTCACACATGCAACGCCACTCACACATGCAACGCCACTCACACATGCAACGCCACTCACACATGCAACGCCACTCAACTACGCAACGCCACGCAACTACGCAACGCCACTCAACCACGCAACGCCACTCAACCACGCAACGCCACTCAACCACGCAATGCCACTCAACCACGCAACGCCACTCAACCACGCAACGCCACTCATCTACGCAACGCCACTCATCTACGCAACGCCACTCATCTACGCAACGCCACTCATCTACGCAACGCCACTCATCTACGCAACGCCACTCAACTACGCAACGCCACTCAACTACGCAACGCCACTCAACTACGCAACGCCACTCACCCACGCAACGCCACTCACCCACGCAACGCCACTCAACTACGCAACGCCACTCACACATGCAACGCCACTCACACATGCAACGCCACTCACACATGCAACGCCACTCACACATGCAACGCCACTCAACTACGCAACGCCACTCACACATGCAACGCCACTCACACATGCAACGCCACTTAACCACGCAACGCCACTCAACTACGCAACGCCACTCAACTACGCAACGCCACTCAACTACGCAACGCCACGCAACTACGCAACGCTACACAACTACGCAACGCCACTCACACATGCAACGCCACTCAACTACGCAACGCCACTCACACATGCAACGCCACTTAACCACGCAACGCCACTCAACCACGCAACGCCACTCAACTACGCAACGCCACTCATCTACGCAACGCCACTCATCTACGCAACGCCACTCATCTACGCAACGCCACTCATCTACGCAACGCCACTCAACTACGCAACGCCACTAAACTACGCAACGCTACTCAACTACGCAACGCCACTCAACTACGCAACGCCACTCACACATGCAACGCCACTTAACCATGCAACGCCACTCAACTACGCAACGCCACTCACACATGCAACGCCACTTAACCACACAACGCCACTCACACACGCAACGCCACTCACACATGCAACGCCACTCACACATGCAACGCCACTCAACTACGCAACGCCACTCACACATGCAACGCCACTCACACATGCAACACCACTTAACCACGCAACGCCACTCAGCTACGCAACGCCACTCAACTACGCAACGCCACTCACACATGCAACGCCACTCACACATGCAACGCCACTCACACATGCAACGCCACTCACACATGCAACGCCACTCACACATGCAACGCCACTCAACTACGCAACGCCACTCACACATGCAACGCCACTCACACATGCAACGCCACTTAACCACGCAACGCCACTCAACTACGCAACGCCACTCAACTACGCAACGCCACTCAACTACGCAACGCCACGCAACGCCACGCAACTACGCAACGCTACGCAACTACGCAACGCCACTCACACATGCAACGCCACTCAACTACGCAACGCCACTCACACATGCAACGCCACTTAACCACGCAACGCCACTCAACCACGCAACGCCACTCAACTACGCAACGCCACTCATCTACGCAACGCCACTCATCTACGCAACGCCACTCAACTACGCAACACCACTCAACTACGCAACGCCACTCAACCACGCAACGCCACTCAACTACGCAACGCCACTCAACTACGCAACGCCACTCAACTACGCAACGCCACACAACTACGCAACGCTACGCAACTACGCAACGCCACTCACATATGCAACGCCACTCAACCACGCAACGCCACTCAACTACGCAACGCCACTCATCTACGCAACGCCACTCATCTACGCAACGCCACTCAACTACGCAACACCACTCAACTACGCAACGCCACTCAACCACGCAACGCCACTCAACTACGCAACGCCACTCAACTACGCAACGCCACTCAACTACGCAACGCCACTCAACTACGCAACGCCACTCAACTACGCAACGCTACGCAACCACGCAACGCCACTCAACCACGCAACACCACTCAACTACGCAACGCCACTCAACTACGCAACGCCACTCAACTACGCAACGCCACTCAACTACGCAACGCCACGCAACTACGCAACGCTACGCAACTACGCAACGCCACTCACACATGCAACGCCACTCAACCACTCAACGCCACTCAACTACGCAACGCCACTCAACTACGCAACGCCACTCAACTACGCAACGCCACTCAACTACGCAACGCCACTCAACTACGCAACGCCACTCAACTACGCAACACCACTCAACTACGCAACGCCACTCAACCACGCAACGCCACTCAACTACGCAACGCCACTCAACTACGCAACGCCACTCAACTACGCAACGCCACACAACTACGCAACGCTACGCAACTACGCAACGCCACTCACATATGCAACGCCACTCAACCACGCAACGCCACTCAACTACGCAACGCCACTCACACATGCAACGCCACTCACACATGCAACGCCACTCACACATGCAACGCCACTCACACATGCAACGCCACTCACACATGCAACGCCACTTAACCACGCAACGCCACTCAACTACGCAACGCCACTCAACTACGCAACGCCACGCAACTACGCAACGCTACGCAACTACGCAACGCCACTCACACATGCAACGCCACTCAACCACGCAACGCCACTCAACTACGCAACGCCACTCACACATGCAACGCCACTCACACATGCAACGCCACTCACACATGCAACGCCACTCACACATGCAATGCCACTCACACATACAACGCCACTTAACCACGCAACGCCACTCAACTACGCAACGCCACTCAACTACGCAACGCCACTCAACTACGCAACGCCACTCAACTACGCAACGCCACGCAACTACGCAACGCTACGCAACTACGCAACGCCACTCACACATGCAACGCCACTCAACTACGCAACGCCACTCACACATGCAACGCCACTTAACCACGCAACGCCACTCAACCACGCAACGCCACTCAACTACGCAACGCCACTCATCTACGCAACGCCACTCATCTACGCAACGCCACTCATCTACGCAACGCCACTCATCTACGCAACGCCACTCATCTACGCAACGCCACTCAACTACGCAACGCCACTCAACTACGCAACGCCACTCAACTACGCAATGCCACTCAACTACGCAACGCCACTCAACTACGCAACGCCACTTAACTACGCAATGCCACTCAACTACGCAACGCCACTCACACATGCAACGCCACTCACACATGCAACGCCACTTAACCACGCAACGCCACTCAACTACGCAACGCCACTCACACATGCAACGCCACTCACACATGCAACGCCACTTAACCACGCAACGCCACTCACACACGCAACGCCACTCACACGTGCAACGCCACTCACACATGCAACGCCACTCACACACGCAACGCCACTCACACGTGCAACGCCACTCACACATGCAACGCCACTTAACCACGCAACGCCACTCACACATGCAACGCCACTCACACATGCAACGCCACTTAACCATGCAACGCCACTCAACTACGCAACGCCACGCAACTACGCAACGCCACGCAACTACGCAACGCCACTCACACATGCAACGCCACTCATCTACGCAACGCCACTCAACCACGCAACGCCACTCAACTACGCAACGCCACTCATCTACGCAACGCCACTCATCTACGCAACGCCACTCATCTACGCAACGCCACTCATCTACGCAACGCCACTCATCTACGCAACGCCACTCAACTACGCAACGCCACTCAACTACGCAACGCCACTCAACTACGCAATGCCACTCAACTACGCAACGCCACTCAACTACGCAACGCCACTTAACTACGCAATGCCACTCAACTACGCAACGCCACTCACACATGCAACGCCACTCACACATGCAACGCCACTTAACCACGCAACGCCACTCAACTACGCAACGCCACTCACACATGCAACGCCACTCACACATGCAACGCCACTTAACCACGCAACGCCACTCACACACGCAACGCCACTCACACGTGCAACGCCACTCACACATGCAACGCCACTCACACACGCAACGCCACTCACACGTGCAACGCCACTCACACATGCAACGCCACTTAACCACGCAACGCCACTCACACATGCAACGCCACTCACACATGCAACGCCACTTAACCATGCAACGCCACTCAACTACGCAACGCCACGCAACTACGCAACGCCACGCAACTACGCAACGCCACTCACACATGCAACGCCACTCATCTACGCAACGACACTCATCTACGCAACGCCACTCATCTAAGCAACGCCACTCAACTACGCAACGCCACTCAACTACGCAACGCCACTCAACTACGCAACGCCACTCAACTACGCAACGCCACTCAACTACGCAACGCCACTCAACTACGCAATGCCACTCAACTACGCAACGCCACTCAACTACGCAACGCCACTCACACATGCAACGCCACTCACACATGCAACGCCACTTAACCACGCAACGCCACTCAACTACGCAACGCCACTTAACCACGCAACGCCACTTAACCACGCAACGCCACTCAACTACGCAACGCCACTCACACATGCAACGCCACTTAACCACGCAACGCCACTCACACACGCAACGCCACTCACACATGCAACGCCACTCACACATGCAACGCCACTCACACATGCAACGCCACTCACACATGCAACGCCACTCACACATGCAACGCCACTTAACCACGCAACGCCACTCAACTACGCAACGCCACGCAACTACGCAACGCCACGCAACTACGCAACGCTACGCAACTACGCAACGCCACTCACACATGCAACGCCACTCATCTACGCAACGACACTCATCTACGCAACGCCACTCATCTAAGCAATGCCACTGAACTACGTAACGCCACTCAACTACGCAACGCCACTCAACTACGCAACGCCACTCAACTACGCAATGCCACTCAACTACGCAACGCCACTCAACTACGCAACGCCACTCAACTACGCAACGCCACGCAACTACGCAACGCTACGCAACTACGCAACGCCACTCACACATGCAACGCCACTCACACATGCAACGCCACTTAACCACGCAACGCCACTCAACTACGCAATGCCACTCAACTACGCAACGCCACTCACACATGCAACGCCACTCACACATGCAACGCCACTCACACATGCAACGCCACTTAACCACGCAACGCCACTCAACTACGCAACGCCACTCACACATGCAACGCCACTCACACATGCAACGCCACTTAACCACGCAACGCCACTCACACATGCAACGCCACTCACACATGCAACGCCACTCACACATGCAACGCCACTCACACATGCAACGCCACTCAACTACGCAACGCCACGCAACTACGCAACGCCACTCAACCACGCAACGCCACTCAACCACGCAACGCCACTCAACCACGCAACGCCACTCAACCACGCAACGCCACTCAACCACGCAACGCCACTCATCTACGCAACGCCACTCATCTACGCAACGCCACTCATCTACGCAACGCCACTTAACTACGCAACGCCACTCAACTACGCAACGCCACTCAACTACGCAACGCCACTCACCCACGCAACGCCACTCACCCACGCAACGCCACTCAACTACGCAACGCCACTCACACATGCAACGCCACTCACACATGCAACGCCACTCACACATGCAACGCCACTTACACATGCAACGCCATTCAACTACGCAACGCCACTCACACATGCAACGCCACTCACACATGCAACGCCACTTAACCACGCAACGCCACTCAACTACGCAACGCCACTCAACTACGCAACGCCACTCAACTACGCAACGCCACTCATCTACGCAACGCCACTCATCTACGCAACGCCACTCATCTACGCAACGCCACTCAACTACGCAACGCCACTCACACATGCAACGCCACTCACACATGCAACGCCACTTAACCACGCAACGCCACTCAACTACGCAACGCCACTCAACTACGCAACGCCACTCAACTACGCAACGCCACGCAACTACGCAACGCTACGCAACTACGCAACGCCACTCACACATGCAACGCCACTCAACTACGCAACGCCACTCACACATGCAACGCCACTTAACCACGCAACGCCACTCAACCACGCAACGCCACTCAACTACGCAACGCCACTCATCTACGCAACGCCACTCATCTACGCAACGCCACTCATCTACGCAACGCCACTCATCTACGCAACGCCACTCATCTACGCAACGCCACTCAACTACGCAACGCCACTAAACTACGCAACTCCACTCAACTACGCAACGCCACTCAACTACGCAACGCCACTCACACATGCAACGCCACTTAACCATGCAACGCCACTCAACTACGCAACGCCACTCACACATGCAACGCCACTTAACCACGCAACGCCACTCAACTACGCAACGCCACTCAACTACGCAACGCCACTCAACTACGCAACGCCACTCAACTACGCAACGCCACTCAACGCCACTCAACTACGCAACGCCACTCAACTACGCAACGCCACTCAACTACGCAACGCCACCCAACTACGCAACGCCACTCAACTACGCAACGCCACTCAACTACGCAATTCCACTCAACTACGCAACGCCACTCAACTACGCAACGCCACTCAACTACGCAACGCCACTCAACTACGCAACGCTACGCAACCACGCAACGCCACTCAACCACGCAACGCCACTCAACTACGCAACGCCACTCAACTACGCAACACCACTCAACTACGCAACGCCACGCAACTGCGCAACGCTACGCAACTACGCAACGCCACTCACACATGCAACGCCACTCAACCACTCAACGCCACTCAACTACGCAACGCCACTCAACTACGCAACGCCACTCAACTACGCAATGCCACTCAACTACGCAACGCCACTCAACTACGCAATGCCACTCAACTACGCAACGCCACTCAACTACGCAACGCCACTCAACTACGCAACGCCACTCAACTACGCACCACTCAACTACGCAACGCCACTCAACTACGCAACGCCACTCAACTACGCAACGCTACTCAACTACGCAACGCCACTCAACTACGCAACGCCACTCAACTACGCAACGCCACTCAACTACGCAACGCCACTCAACTACGCAACGCCACTCAACGCCACTCAACTACGCAACGCCACTCAACTACGCAACGCCACTCAACTACGCAACGCCACTCAACTACGCAACGCCACTCAACTACGCAACGCCACTCAACTACGCAACGCCACTCAACTACGCAACGCTACGCAACCACGCAACGCCACTCAACCACGCAACGCCACTCAACTACGCAACGCCACTCAACTACGCAACGCCACTCAACTACGCAACGCCACTCAACTACGCAACGCCACGCAACTACGCAACGCTACGCAACTACGCAACGCCACTCACACATGCAACGCCACTCAACCACTTAACGCCACTCAACTACGCAACGCCACTCAACTACGCAACGCCACTCAACTATGCAACGCCACTCAACTACGCAACGCCACTCAACTACGCAACACCACTCAACTACGCAACGCCACTCAACCACGCAACGCCACTCAACTACGCAACGCCACTCAACTACGCAACGCCACTCAACTACGCAACGCCACACAACTACGCAACGCTACGCAACTACGCAACGCCACTCACATATGCAACGCCACTCAACCACGCAACGCCACTCAACTACGCAACGCCACTCACACATGCAACGCCACTCACACATGCAACGCCACTCACACATGCAACGCCACTCACACATGCAACGCCACTCACACATGCAACGCCACTTAACCACGCAACGCCACTCAACTACGCAACGCCACTCAACTACGCAACGCCACTCAACTACGCAACGCCACGCAACTATGCAACACTACGCAACTACGCAACGCCACTCACACATGCAACGCCACTCAACCACGCAACGCCACTCAACTACGCAACGCCACTCACACATGCAACGCCACTCACACATGCAACGCCACTCACACATGCAACGCCACTCACACATGCAATGCCACTCACACATACAACGCCACTTAACCATGCAACGCCACTCAACTACGCAACGCCACTCAACTACGCAACGCCACTCAACTACGCAACGCCACTCAACTACGCAACGCCACGCAACTACGCAACGCTACGCAACTACGCAACGCCACTCACACATGCAACGCCACTCAACTACGCAACGCCACTCACACATGCAACGCCACTTAACCACGCAACGCCACTCAACCACGCAACGCCACTCAACTACGCAACGCCACTCATCTACGCAACGCCACTCATCTACGCAACGCCACTCATCTACGCAACGCCACTCATCTACGCAACGCCACTCATCTACGCAACGCCACTCATCTACGCAACGCCACTCATCTACGCAATGCCACTCAACTACGCAACGCCACTCAACTACGCAACGCCACTCAACTACGCAATGCCACTCAACTACGCAACGCCACTCAACTACGCAACGCCACTCAACTACGCAATGCCACTCAACTACGCAACGCCACTCACACATGCAACGCCACTCACACATGCAACGCCACTTAACCACGCAACGCCACTGAACTACGCAACGCCACTCACACATGCAATGCCACTCACACATGCAACGCCACTTAACCACGCAACGCCACTCACACACGCAACGCCACTCACACATGCAACGCCACTCACACATGCAACGCCACTTAACCACGCAACGCCACTCACACATGCAACGCCACTCACACATGCAACGCCACTTAACCACGCAACGCCACTCAACTACGCAACGCCACGCAACTACGCAACGCCACGCAACTACGCAACGCTACGCAACTACGCAACGCCACTCACACATGCAACGCCACTCATCTACGCAACGACACTCATCTACGCAACGCCACTCATCTAAGCAACGCCACTCAACTACGCAACGCCACTCAACTACGCAACGCCACTCAACTACGCAACGCCACTCAACTACGCAACGCCACTCAACTACGCAACGCCACTCAACTACGCAACGCCACTCAACTACGCAACGCCACTCACACATGCAACGCCACTCACACATGCAACGCCACTTAACCACGCAACGCCACTCAACTACGCAACGCCACTTAACCACGCAACGCCACTTAACCACGCAACGCCACTCAACTACGCAACGCCACTCACACATGCAACGCCACTCACACATGCAACGCCACTTAACCACGCAACGCCACTCACACACGCAACGCCACTCACACATGCAACGCCACTCACACATGCAACGCCACTTAACCACGCAACGCCACTCACACATGCAACGCCACTCACACATGCAACGCCACTTAACCACGCAACGCCACTCAACTACGCAACGCCACGCAACTACGCAACGCCACGCAACTACGCAACGCTACGCAACTACGCAACGCCACTCACACATGCAACGCCACTCATCTACGCAACGACACTCATCTACGCAACGCCACTCATCTAAGCAATGCCACTCAACTACGCAACGCCACTCAACTACGCAACGCCACTCAACTACGCAACGCCACTCAACTACGCAACGCCACTCAACTACGCAACGCCACTCAACTACGCAACGCCACTCAACTACGCAACGCCACTCAACTACGCAACGCCACGCAACTACGCAACGCTACGCAACTACGCAACGCCACTCACACATGCAACGCCACTCACACATGCAACGCCACTTAACCACGCAACGCCACTCAACTACGCAATGCCACTCAACTACGCAACGCCACTCACACATGCAACGCCACTCACACATGCAACGCCACTCACACATGCAACGCCACTTAACCACGCAACGCCACTCAACTACGCAACGCCACTCACACATGCAACGCCACTCACACATGCAACGCCACTTAACCACGCAACGCCACTCACACATGCAACGCCACTCACACATGCAACGCCACTCACACATGCAACGCCACTCACACATGCAACGCCACTCAACTACGCAACGCCACGCAACTACGCAACGCCACTCAACCACGCAACGCCACTCAACCACGCAACGCCACTCAACCACGCAATGCCACTCAACCACGCAACGCCACTCAACCACGCAACGCCACTCATCTACGCAACGCCACTCATCTACGCAACGCCACTCATCTACGCAACGCCACTCATCTACGCAACGCCACTCATCTACGCAACGCCACTCAACTACGCAACGCCACTCAACTACGCAACGCCACTCAACTACGCAACGCCACTCACCCACGCAACGCCACTCACCCACGCAACGCCACTCAACTACGCAACGCCACTCACACATGCAACGCCACTCACACATGCAACGCCACTCACACATGCAACGCCACTCACACATGCAACGCCACTCAACTACGCAACGCCACTCACACATGCAACGCCACTCACACATGCAACGCCACTTAACCACGCAACGCCACTCAACTACGCAACGCCACTCAACTACGCAACGCCACTCAACTACGCAACGCCACGCAACTACGCAACGCTACACAACTACGCAACGCCACTCACACATGCAACGCCACTCAACTACGCAACGCCACTCACACATGCAACGCCACTTAACCACGCAACGCCACTCAACCACGCAACGCCACTCAACTACGCAACGCCACTCATCTACGCAACGCCACTCATCTACGCAACGCCACTCATCTACGCAACGCCACTCATCTACGCAACGCCACTCAACTACGCAACGCCACTAAACTACGCAACGCTACTCAACTACGCAACGCCACTCAACTACGCAACGCCACTCACACATGCAACGCCACTTAACCATGCAACGCCACTCAACTACGCAACGCCACTCACACATGCAACGCCACTTAACCACACAACGCCACTCACACACGCAACGCCACTCACACATGCAACGCCACTCACACATGCAACGCCACTCAACTACGCAACGCCACTCACACATGCAACGCCACTCACACATGCAACACCACTTAACCACGCAACGCCACTCAGCTATGCAACGCCACTCAACTACGCAACGCCACTCACACATGCAACGCCACTCACACATGCAACGCCACTCACACATGCAACGCCACTCACACATGCAACGCCACTCACACATGCAACGCCACTCAACTACGCAACGCCACTCACACATGCAACGCCACTCACACATGCAACGCCACTTAACCACGCAACGCCACTCAACTACGCAACGCCACTCAACTACGCAACGCCACTCAACTACGCAACGCCACGCAACGCCACGCAACTACGCAACGCTACGCAACTACGCAACGCCACTCACACATGCAACGCCACTCAACTACGCAACGCCACTCACACATGCAACGCCACTTAACCACGCAACGCCACTCAACCACGCAACGCCACTCAACTACGCAACGCCACTCATCTACGCAACGCCACTCATCTACGCAACGCCACTCAACTACGCAACACCACTCAACTACGCAACGCCACTCAACCACGCAACGCCACTCAACTACGCAACGCCACTCAACTACGCAACGCCACTCAACTACGCAACGCCACACAACTACGCAACGCTACGCAACTACGCAACGCCACTCACATATGCAACGCCACTCAACCACGCAACGCCACTCAACTACGCAACGCCACTCACACATGCAACGCCACTCACACATGCAACGCCACTCACACATGCAACGCCACTCACACATGCAACGCCACTCACACATGCAACGCCACTTAACCACGCAACGCCACTCAACTACGCAACGCCACTCAACTACGCAACGCCACTCAACTACGCAACGCCACGCAACTATGCAACGCTACGCAACTACGCAACGCCACTCACACATGCAACGCCACTCAACCACGCAACGCCACTCAACTACGCAACGCCACTCACACATGCAACGCCACTCACACATGCAACGCCACTCACACATGCAACGCCACTCACACATGCAATGCCACTCACACATACAACGCCACTTAACCACGCAACGCCACTCAACTACGCAACGCCACTCAACTACGCAACGCCACTCAACTACGCAACGCCACTCAACTATGCAACGCCACGCAACTACGCAACGCTACGCAACTACGCAACGCCACTCACACATGCAACGCCACTCAACTACGCAACGCCACTCACACATGCAACGCCACTTAACCACGCAACGCCACTCAACCACGCAACGCCACTCAACTACGCAACGCCACTCATCTACGCAACGCCACTCATCTACGCAACGCCACTCATCTACGCAACGCCACTCATCTACGCAACGCCACTCATCTACGCAACGCCACTCATCTACGCAACGCCACTCAACTACGCAACGCCACTCAACTACGCAACGCCACTCAACTACGCAATGCCACTCAACTACGCAACGCCACTCAACTACGCAACGCCACTCAACTACGCAATGCCACTCAACTACGCAACGCCACTCACACATGCAACGCCACTCACACATGCAACGCCACTTAACCACGCAACGCCACTCAACTACGCAACGCCACTCACACATGCAATGCCACTCACACATGCAACGCCACTTAACCACGCAACGCCACTCACACACGCAACGCCACTCACACATGCAACGCCACTCACACATGCAACGCCACTTAACCACGCAACGCCACTCACACATGCAACGCCACTCACACATGCAACGCCACTTAACCACGCAACGCCACTCAACTACGCAACGCCACGCAACTACGCAACGCCACGCAACTACGCAACGCTACGCAACTACGCAACGCCACTCACACATGCAACGCCACTCATCTAGGCAACGACACTCATCTACGCAACGCCACTCATCTAAGCAACGCCACTCAACTACGCAACGCCACTCAACTACGCAACGCCACTCAACTACGCAACGCCACTCAACTACGCAACGCCACTCAACTACGCAACGCCACTCAACTACGCAACGCCACTCAACTACGCAACGCCACTCACACATGCAACGCCACTCACACATGCAACGCCACTTAACCACGCAACGCCACTCACACATGCAACGCCACTCACACATGCAACGCCACTTAACCACGCAACGCCACTCAACTACGCAACGCCACGCAACTACGCAACGCCACGCAACTACGCAACGCTACGCAACTACGCAACGCCACTCACACATGCAACACCACTCATCTACGCAACAACACTCATCTACGCAACGCCACTCATCTAAGCAATGCCACTCAACTACGGAACGCCACTCAACTACGCAACGCCACTCAACTACGCAACGCCACTCAACTACGCAACGCCACTCAACTACGCAACGCCACTCAACTACGCAACGCCACGCAACTACGCAACGCTACGCAACTACGCAACGCCACTCACACATGCAACGCCACTCACACATGCAACGCCACTTAACCACGCAACGCCACTCAACTACGCAATGCCACTCAACTACGCAACGCCACTCACACATGCAACGCCACTCACACATGCAACGCCACTCACACATGCAACGCCACTTAACCACGCAACGCCACTCAACTACGCAACGCCACTCACACATGCAACGCCACTCACACATGCAACGCCACTTAACCACGCAACGCCACTCACACATGCAACGCCACTCACACATGCAACGCCACTCACACATGCAACGCCACTCACACATGCAACGCCACTCAACTACGCAACGCCACGCAACTACGCAACGCCACTCAACCACGCAACGCCACTCAACCACGCAACGCCACTCAACCACGCAACGCCACTCAACCACGCAACGCCACTCAACCACGCAACGCCACTCATCTACGCAACGCCACTCATCTACGCAACGCCACTCATCTACGCAACGCCACTCATCTACGCAACGCCACTCAACTTTGCAACGCCACTCAACTACGCAACGCCACTCAACTACGCAACGCCACTCACCCACGCAACGCCACTCACCCACGCAACGCCACTCAACTACGCAACGCCACTCACACATGCAACGCCACTCACACATGCAACGCCACTCACACATGCAACGCCACTCACACATGCAACGCCACTCAACTACGCAACGCCACTCACACATGCAACGCCACTCACACATGCAACGCCACTTAACCACGCAACGCCACTCAACTACGCAACGCCACTCAACTACGCAACGCCACTCAACTACGCAACGCCACGCAACTACGCAACGCTACGCAACTACGCAACGCCACTCACACATGCAACGCCACTCAACTACGCAACGCCACTCACACATGCAACGCCACTTAACCACGCAACGCCACTCAACCACGCAACGCCACTCAACTACGCAACGCCACTCATCTACGCAACGCCACTCATCTACGCAACGCCACTCATCTACGCAACGCCACTCATCTACGCAACGCCACTCATCTACGCAACGCCACTCATCTACGCAACGCCACTCAACTACGCAACGCCACTAAACTACGCAACGCTACTCAACTACGCAACGCCACTCAACTACGCAACGCCACTCACACATGCAACGCCACTTAACCATGCAACGCCACTCAACTACGCAACGCCACTCACACATGCAACGCCACTTAACCACACAACGCCACTCACACACGCAACGCCACTCACACATGCAACGCCACTCACACATGCAACGCCACTCAACTACGCAACGCCACTCACACATGCAACGCCACTCACACATGCAACACCACTTAACCACGCAACGCCACTCAGCTACGCAACGCCACTCAACTACGCAACGCCACTCACACATGCAACGCCACTCACACATGCAACGCCACTCACACATGCAACGCCACTCACACATGCAACGCCACTCACACATGCAACGCCACTCAACTACGCAACGCCACTCACACATGCAACGCCACTCACACATGCAACGCCACTTAACCACGCAACGCCACTCAACTACGCAACGCCACTCAACTACGCAACGCCACTCAACTACGCAACGCCACGCAACTACGCAACGCCACTCACACATGCAACGCCACTCAACTACGCAACGCCACTCACACATGCAACGCCACTTAACCACGCAACGCCACTCAACCACGCAACGCCACTCAACTACGCAACGCCACTCATCTACGCAACGCCACTCATCTACGCAACGCCACTCATCTACGCAACGCCACTCATCTACGCAACGCCACTCATCTACGCAACGCCACTCAACTACGCAACGCCACTAAACTACGCAACGCCACTCAACTACGCAACGCCACTCAACTATGCAACGCCACTCAACTACGCAACGCCACTCAACTACGCAACGCCACTCAACTACGCAACGCCACTCACACATGCAACGCCACTTAACCATGCAACGCCACTCAACTACGCAACGCCACTCACACATGCAACGCCACTTAACCACGCAACGCCACTCAACTACGCAACGCCACTCACACATGCAACGCCACTCACACATGCAATGCCACTTAACTACGCAACGCCACTCACACATGCAACGCCACTTAACCACGCAACGCCACTCAACTACGCAACGCCACTCAACTACGCAACGCCACGCAACTACGCAACGCTATGCAACTACGCAACGCCACTCACACATGCAACGCCACTCAACTACGCAACGCCACGCAACTACGCAACGCTACGCAACTACGCAACGCCACTCACACATGCAACGCCACTCATCTACGCAACGCCACTCATCTAAGCAACGCCACTCACACATGCAACGACACTCATCTACGCAACGCCACTCATCTAAGCAACGCCACTCAACTACGCAACGCCACTCAACTACGCAACGCCACTCAACTACGCAACGCTACTCAACTACGCAACGCCACTCAACTACGCAACGCCACTCAACTACGCAACGCCACTCAACTACGCAACGCCACTCAACTACGCAACGCCACTCAACTACGCAACGCCACTCAACCACGCAACGCCACTCAACTACGCACACATGCAACGCCACTCAACCACGCAACGCCACTCAACCACGCAACTCCACTCAGCCATGCAACGCCACTCAGCCACGCAACGCCACTCAGCCACGCAACGCCACTCAGCCACACAACGCCACTCAGCCACGCAACGCCACTCAGCCACGCAACGCCACTCAGCCACGCAACGCCACTCAGCCACGCAGTGCCACTTTCACACACACTGTGCAGTGCACAATAGGTCTCGCAGTAGGAAAGTTGGAGATATTGGTTTTTTAAATGACAAAGCCCTTTATGTTTTTAACATGCAAAATAAAAGGCATTGTTATTTGCAATTGTAATAGCTCCAACTTTCCTACTGCGAGACCTATTGGCAACGCCAGTGCTTGTTTATTAGGTCACTTTCCAGTGCAAACCTTGTTTCGCGCTGGAAAGTAGTCTTAAAGTAATGCAAACCAGCCAGAAGCACTGCTTTGCGTTATGTAGCTTCAGGGGGGCATTTCATGGGTTTTTACATGGCCGTTCTCATGCAATCACCTATGGTTTTTGACACAAAACCCTATCTAGCAATGGTAGACAGGGGTTTTCATCAAACATTAATGCCACTTGAAACCAGTTGTTTCTGGCTTTGCATGTGTGCTGCACTGTACAGCACACATACAGAGTAAGAAACATTTTAAAAGCTGTCTAGGAATAATATTTAGTACAGGAAGGGAACCCTTCCCGGACAAAGACTATATGGCTGAGATACCCGCCACCCCCTCTCAACACAATCCCCAAAAGGAGGGAAACCGGAAACAGTTCTTAAAGTTTTTGGATGTGGGAGGGAGTGACCCTCCCGGCCGTATTTATTAAAACAAAAAATTAAACATTAAACGTTTTATGTTATGTACAATTTCATTATCACATTGCGATGTTTGGCTAACCTTAACATATTCTCTAATACAGAGGTTCTCCTAGCCGAACTAGCATCCTACAAAAACATTCTCTAGAAACACTGAAATTGTACATCCTAACGTTTAAGGGCCAACGGCAAGGTCATAACCGGTGTCAAGATCCCTAACCAGACTTACCCCTCCCACTTGGGAGGGGCGACAGCACAGAGGCTTACCTCAAGTGCAACTACTAACAATTTCCCTTGACTTGACGGGGGCACTTAAGACTCGACGCCATTTAAAGGTCGTTCGAAGACTTGTGTGTGGTATCTAGAAGGTATCGTGGACCTCCCCCCACCCCACACAACTTACCGCATCTGCCGTCGCAGATGACACTGGCCCCGGGAAATTCCCCAGGAGGGGGCTGTAACCCCTCCTACAAAGGAAGGGGCCTTGACCGCCTTTCCTTTACTTCCGGCGACCCGCCCTTAGACGGGACCGCCTCCCCATTGAGGGGCCAATGGCCACCTCTCCCGAGCGCTCCCATCCGTGTTGGGTGACGCCCACTCATAGGGATCTACCAATTAGTGCTCACCGATCATGACCTTACCGCCTACCAAAAATAAATACGACAATTCTTACTCAAGCCTATGAAAACATTGGTCGCTACGACCGAAAGAACATGCTTAAAATGCAACACTACATCAAATCATTTTAATCGTAACAACTTACACGATATTCACCATACTTTATTATGATCAACAACAAACTGATACTTTCACAGCCTGTAAACGAAACGGAAAACATATTTGTAAAATTCACTTTATTGCACAACAACTTGCTGTCCTCAGGGGCTGGTGGGTGGGTCAAAATTGGCTCTTCGTTCTTGTTGGACCTGGGCCTCTTGGCAGGGTCATCCCTAAACTTTTTGCCTTCCTCCAATACTCTCTCTGACCTGTTTTTGTTGGTTTAATGACTCTGGGCACTTTACCACTGCTGACCAGTGCTAAAGTGCGTATGCTCTCCCTATATAAAGTGTAACTGTGATTGATGTTCATGATTGGTTCATTGGATTTACTGTCAGTCCCCAGTAAAGTGCACCCGGAGTGCCAGGGCTTGTAAATGCCAATACTGCTAGTGGGCCTGCAGCGCTGGTTGCGCCACCCACAGAAGCAGCCTTAAAATGTGTCTAGGGTCTGCCATTGCAGAACCTGCGTGCAGTCTGGTACTGTCATGCTGGCTGGGCAAGTGCACACACTTGCCAGCCCCTAAACCTTCCCTTAACTTCATATTAGTCACCCCTATGGTAGGCCCTAGGGCAGGGTGCATTGTAAGTGTAAGGTAGGACATGCCCTGATGTGTGTGGCATGTCCTAATAGTGAATTACAGCCAAATTCGTTTTTCACTATTGTAAGGCTACCTGCTCCCCTTAGGCCAGGATGGGCTGCTGGAATTATTACACTCTATAATCCCAGCAGACTCAGGGAACATGGTAGAAATTAATGTTTAGTATGCCTGAACTCAGAATAATAAAATATTTCTTTTAGTAAAGTTTATTTTAATATCCTGGGTTTGCAAATGCTACTTTTAGAAAGTTAGCATTTGCTTGTCTAACCATTTCAGCCCGCCTCTGCTCTTGTGTGTATCTGACTGTCTGGGTGTGTGAGTGACAGGGCTGGGAGTTGACAGGTTGTGAATAGCAGGATGACACCTTAGTGGGTGGTGGGAGTTTCCCCTGAGTGATGCATCAGGCAGTGCTCTGCCTCCACAATGCTGGCTCCGCCCCCCTGGGGAGCAACTGATGACTCAGCCTGCACCTGGCCCAGGAAGGACCGAAGCTTGTCAACAAAGTGCTCAAGCTGCCCCTGTCCACACAATGCCGGCTCCGCCCCCCTGGGGAGCGGCTGATGTGCCTGCCCTCACACTGAATGCAGAAGCCAGAAGTACCCCCAACAAGTGCTCAGAGGCTGAGAGCAGTTATGCAAAGGCCCCCCTGGCCTGTGAGAACAAAAGAAACTGTGTATAAAAGTAGGAGCCCTGCTCCTTGTAAATCAGAATCCTGTTTTACCACAAAGAACCTCTGCCCGAATAGAAGGAGAAGAAGACGCTGGAAGGACTGGCCTGCTGCTTGCCTTGCTGAAGAAGGAGAGGAGAAGACTTTTTGAAAGACTTTGCAGACTTGTGCTCTAAACATTCTCCAAGGGCTTGATTGAGCTTGCCCCCTGAACTGAACCCCAGGACCAGTGGGTTCTCCTGTGCTTTGGCTCGTCCCCTGCCTGAGGCCGAGTATTTCCTCCCGCCGGAGGTGAAATCTGCCCCCTCTCGCCCCCTCCTAGGGCTGTGGTACTCGGGAGCCAGCCTGCCCTCTTGCCCTTGAGAGCCTCGCTCCGACCGGAGTCGCTCTCTGCCCCAGGGCTAAGGCCGGCCGCTCCTCTACCCCTGCCTGTCTTAACGGAGCGCCTGAGCCTGATTTTGACCCCTCCCGCCGGAATCCCGAGGACGTGAGCCATCTGTAGCCTGGACGGCCGCCCGTGCATTGCCTTTGCACCCGGCCGCCCCGCTGTGCTCTGCCCCCAGGAGAGGCCGCGCTGCACTGAGAAGGGAGCCCCCTCGCTGTACCGTCGGTACTGAGGGCCCCCTGTGCTGCGTGTCACCCCCGGAGATCCTCCGCTGTCAGAAGGGATCCCAAAGTGCAAACCGGACCGAGTCGCGCTGCCTGTGCCGACTCGGCCCAACCCCATCAACGAAGAAGTGATCGTGTGCTTTTTGAAGTCCCCCCGGGCTAGGGGCCCGCAACGTTTGTTGTCCCCTTTGGCCGTTCCTGCCTGCAAGTGTCAAAGGTACTGTAATTGTCCCCCCGCGGTGCGAGCCGTTCCTTTCACCAGACTCGCACCGCTCTGCTCTGTGTGCCTCTGCCTGCAGCTCCGCGCTGCGAGAGCGCTCCAGCCCCTCCCGCTGGAATCCTTGAACTGTCGGGAAGCTGCAGGCTGCCTGCCGAGCCCCGGCCAGAGCGACTGGAGCCGCTCTGTGTTCTTTCACCCCCCTTGGCAGCTCTGAGGTCGGCGCTCTCCCCCGTGTGGGTCCCGCAGACCAGGGGGGGCCATCCGCTCCACTTACCCGGCCGGGCCGATCGCGCCCCACGCCAGATGCGTGAGACTTGGTAGGGTGCCGTGATTCCTCCAGTGTAGAGTGCACAGAAGCGCTGCGAAGCGCACAGAGGGCCTAAGACTGGCCTAGGATCCCTGGAACCGGCCAAGGAAGCGAGAACAAAGTAATTGGGGACAGAGAAACTTGCCAAGAAGGAATTTTAAAAGACACATCCATTTTAAAGGCTGAAAGTGCAATTTAAGCTACAACAAAGAACTGTTGGTGAAACATTTGAAAGAGAAGCTTGCCTATTTACAATCTGTGGTGCTACAAAAACGTTATTTGGTCTTGTACTAAGTCTGAACTGCATAGAGATATATATTTTTACATAAAGAAGCGTATTTTTATATACTCACAGCCTGGTGTCCATTTGTGGGGGGATTGGTGTATTTTGCTGTGTGTGTGATTACAAATGCTTAACTAACTAACGCCTGGAGAATAGCCTTGTCTGCTCACGCCACGCACCTAGAGGGTGAGTAAGGGTCATTCTAAAGGGGTCATCCTTCGCCCTGACTTAGAGGAGAGGGTCCCTGCTTGTCACAAGTGCATACTTGCGCCAACCAGAGACCCCCAATTCTAACATTGGACGCAGCGGTGAGGATTTGCGAATTTGCATTTGTGATTGACATACAGTGAATTGCTGATCACCACATAGTGAGAGCAGACCTATAACGCAGCCACAGATTTCCATTTTGTTTAATTTTGCTGGGAGATCTCCATGTGTTTTTGAAGACGTCATGCCTGGTTCAGTGAGGATGGAAAAGGCAACAAGCAGATGCCTGTCGCCAGAGGAGTTGGCAGACAGGGCAGCAACCAGGGCACATGAAATGGAGATGGCGAGATTAAAAGGACAATTTGAAATGGAGAAGCAGAAATTGGCAATGGAAGCGCAAGAACGCCAAAGAGCTCACTACTTGAGGATGAGAGAACTTGATTTGGAGCTTGAAGCCAGGAGGGCTTCAGCCCAACATCCAGAGATTTGTGAGGCTCACAGATGGAGCTTTGCTGAGTTGGAGGTGGAGTCCAGCTCAGCTGGTGGCAGCAACATTCAGGTATCTAGTGCTGACAGCATAGCGCGCGCACCTAGAGATATGGCACCTGACTTGGAGGGGGTTAACTTACACCAGGAGGTTCAAGGGCATGAGGTTGCTCCAGTAGTGCGCAGCGTCCCTGAAGGGAATAGGGTGGCTGGCGTAGGAGTTCATGGTCCTAGTGGTGGGAGGGATTCCCCCATGGTTGAGGTCCTGGTGGGTGAGTGTAAGGACCGCCCAGAAGAGTGTGGGTTGTGTGACAGAGACAGTCCGCTACTGTCTGGCCAGTCTCAGAGGAATGGTGTGGAGCATGTGTGTGAGGCGCTGGATGGTGAGGTGAAGGATAGTTGGGTTAACCCTGCTAGGGGGCTGTGTAATCCAATTATGGGAGAGCATACCTTAAGTCCCAGTTTTCCAGAGCTATGCCAACACCTGTTTGAGAGTGAGTTCTCTGACCCCAGGGAGCTCACATTGGAGGCAGACCTTGTGGTGGATTCCAGAGGGTCTGGAGAGGCATTGGGGTGTGATCCTGTGGGGAGTGGCTCAGGTATCTTCCAGCCCAGAGCGGTGGAAGTGGCGCAGAGTAGCCCAGCTAGGTCCTGTAGTAGTGAGAGGGGTGTAGGGCCTCACGTCCTGTCCTTGAGGGGAAGGAGTGAGAATGGGTTTTGTCCCGGTAGTGCCCAACCTCAGTCTCAGAGCCTGGATGGTTCTTTAAGGGAACATCAGGTGGGGAGCCTAGGCTGTCCGGAGGAGTCACCCTCTGTGGGGGATCCCCCAGTGGCTAGAGAACGTGGAGCCTCTGTAAACAGAGGTCCAGTAGTTCTGGTATCTGGCAGTACCGCTCCAGTTGGGAGGGTGCAGAGGTCCAGATGGAGGGGCGAGAGGGGGAAAGAGTCCCCAGTGGAAGAACCAGTGGGTCAGGGGCCAGCTGGCAGGGCTGCGTCCCCAGTGAATGACCATGGGGACACCACTTCTGTCCTGGGGGATCTTCCCGCACTGTCAGAGGGACAGAGGCTGGGAGATCTGCGCCAGGCAGACTGTCGCACGGCACATGAGCTATGTGCCACCCTCAGGGGGGGCATGCGTGCTCCCCGGAAAGTCCTGGTGCGCCAGGCAAGTGGTCAACTGCAGGGTTGGGTCCCTGAGTTGGAGAGCCAGGTTCAGGTGTTGTCTGACCTGGAGGGTGGGACCACTGTAATCAGTGTCCGGACCCATGTCACTTCTAGGGGTACCACTCCAGTGGGGAGTGGGCAGTACTCTGGAAGGGGGTGCAGAGGGAGGGAGTCCTTGCCTCTGACCCCAGTGCAGTTTGAGGGTTTAGACCCTAGGATAGAGGGCCAGGTGCAGGGTGTCCCCCCTGACCCGGTGCCCCAGTTGCAGGATAGCACCCCTGAACTGGTGGGCGAATTGTGCAGGTCACCTGCCACAGGTGCCCTGACAATTCTGGAAGGGGGTACCACTCCAGGTGGGAGGGTACAGAGCCCCAAGGAGGAGGACCGAGTGTGGGAGAGGCCACCCCCGTGTTTGGTCCAGCCGCTAGGAACAGGCCTGGGGCTGGTGGGTCGGTGCCAGGATGACATACCTGACCTGACCGGAGGAAGAGTGGACAAAGGATGCCAAGCACCTGGGGCTACTGCCCCCCGCTCTCTGAGGCCACAGAGGTTTGAGAGCCCTGAGAGGCATGAGGCCTGGGTCTCAGCCCTGACTACTGTCAGTGGCCACTGTGATTTGATGACTGTCTGTTGGGACACACCTGTGAGCAAGTTAAGGTTAGAGGCTGCACAGGTGGTGTCCACAGAGAAAGAGAAGGGTGCCCCATGGATTAGCTGGGTGAACCCTGAGAGTAAGGACAGAGGATTTGAAATAGGTTCAGATTGGCGTAGAACTGGAATGTGCCCCTGCTGTTGCGGGCCAGGTCCAGGTTCTATCGCCCAAAGCAGGGAAGCCCATCACAGTGGTGATTGGTCTACCCTGCGTTTTGGCTGGAAGGGGGTTGTGTTGGACCTGGGCCTCTTGGCAGGGTCATCCCTAAACTTTTTGCCTTCCTCCAATACTCTCTCTGACCTGTTTTTGTTGGTTTAATGACTCTGGGCACTTTACCACTGCTGACCAGTGCTAAAGTGCGTATGCTCTCCCTATATAAAGTGTAACTGTGATTGATGTTCATGATTGGTTCATTGGATTTACTGTCAGTCCCCAGTAAAGTGCACCCGGAGTGCCAGGGCTTGTAAATGCCAATACTGCTAGTGGGCCTGCAGCGCTGGTTGCGCCACCCACAGAAGCAGCCTTAAAATGTGTCTAGGGTCTGCCATTGCAGAACCTGCGTGCAGTCTGGTACTGTCATGCTGGCTGGGCAAGTGCACACACTTGCCAGCCCCTAAACCTTCCCTTAACTTCATATTAGTCACCCCTATGGTAGGCCCTAGGGCAGGGTGCATTGTAAGTGTAAGGTAGGACATGCCCTGATGTGTGTGGCATGTCCTAATAGTGAATTACAGCCAAATTCGTTTTTCACTATTGTAAGGCTACCTGCTCCCCTTAGGCCAGGATGGGCTGCTGGAATTATTACACTCTATAATCCCAGCAGACTCAGGGAACATGGTAGAAATTAATGTTTAGTATGCCTGAACTCAGAATAATAAAATATTTCTTTTAGTAAAGTTTATTTTAATATCCTGGGTTTGCAAATGCTACTTTTAGAAAGTTAGCATTTGCTTGTCTAACCATTTCAGCCCGCCTCTGCTCTTGTGTGTATCTGACTGTCTGGGTGTGTGAGTGACAGGGCTGGGAGTTGACAGGTTGTGAATAGCAGGATGACACCTTAGTGGGTGGTGGGAGTTTCCCCTGAGTGATGCATCAGGCAGTGCTCTGCCTCCACAATGCTGGCTCCGCCCCCCTGGGGAGCAACTGATGACTCAGCCTGCACCTGGCCCAGGAAGGACCGAAGCTTGTCAACAAAGTGCTCAAGCTGCCCCTGTCCACACAATGCCGGCTCCGCCCCCCTGGGGAGCGGCTGATGTGCCTGCCCTCACACTGAATGCAGAAGCCAGAAGTACCCCCAACAAGTGCTCAGAGGCTGAGAGCAGTTATGCAAAGGCCCCCCTGGCCTGTGAGAACAAAAGAAACTGTGTATAAAAGTAGGAGCCCTGCTCCTTGTAAATCAGAATCCTGTTTTACCACAAAGAACCTCTGCCCGAATAGAAGGAGAAGAAGACGCTGGAAGGACTGGCCTGCTGCTTGCCTTGCTGAAGAAGGAGAGGAGAAGACTTTTTGAAAGACTTTGCAGACTTGTGCTCTAAACATTCTCCAAGGGCTTGATTGAGCTTGCCCCCTGAACTGAACCCCAGGACCAGTGGGTTCTCCTGTGCTTTGGCTCGTCCCCTGCCTGAGGCCGAGTATTTCCTCCCGCCGGAGGTGAAATCTGCCCCCTCTCGCCCCCTCCTAGGGCTGTGGTACTCGGGAGCCAGCCTGCCCTCTTGCCCTTGAGAGCCTCGCTCCGACCGGAGTCGCTCTCTGCCCCAGGGCTAAGGCCGGCCGCTCCTCTACCCCTGCCTGTCTTAACGGAGCGCCTGAGCCTGATTTTGACCCCTCCCGCCGGAATCCCGAGGACGTGAGCCATCTGTAGCCTGGACGGCCGCCCGTGCATTGCCTTTGCACCCGGCCGCCCCGCTGTGCTCTGCCCCCAGGAGAGGCCGCGCTGCACTGAGAAGGGAGCCCCCTCGCTGTACCGTCGGTACTGAGGGCCCCCTGTGCTGCGTGTCACCCCCGGAGATCCTCCGCTGTCAGAAGGGATCCCAAAGTGCAAACCGGACCGAGTCGCGCTGCCTGTGCCGACTCGGCCCAACCCCATCAACGAAGAAGTGATCGTGTGCTTTTTGAAGTCCCCCCGGGCTAGGGGCCCGCAACGTTTGTTGTCCCCTTTGGCCGTTCCTGCCTGCAAGTGTCAAAGGTACTGTAATTGTCCCCCCGCGGTGCGAGCCGTTCCTTTCACCAGACTCGCACCGCTCTGCTCTGTGTGCCTCTGCCTGCAGCTCCGCGCTGCGAGAGCGCTCCAGCCCCTCCCGCTGGAATCCTTGAACTGTCGGGAAGCTGCAGGCTGCCTGCCGAGCCCCGGCCAGAGCGACTGGAGCCGCTCTGTGTTCTTTCACCCCCCTTGGCAGCTCTGAGGTCGGCGCTCTCCCCCGTGTGGGTCCCGCAGACCAGGGGGGGCCATCCGCTCCACTTACCCGGCCGGGCCGATCGCGCCCCACGCCAGATGCGTGAGACTTGGTAGGGTGCCGTGATTCCTCCAGTGTAGAGTGCACAGAAGCGCTGCGAAGCGCACAGAGGGCCTAAGACTGGCCTAGGATCCCTGGAACCGGCCAAGGAAGCGAGAACAAAGTAATTGGGGACAGAGAAACTTGCCAAGAAGGAATTTTAAAAGACACATCCATTTTAAAGGCTGAAAGTGCAATTTAAGCTACAACAAAGAACTGTTGGTGAAACATTTGAAAGAGAAGCTTGCCTATTTACAATCTGTGGTGCTACAAAAACGTTATTTGGTCTTGTACTAAGTCTGAACTGCATAGAGATATATATTTTTACATAAAGAAGCGTATTTTTATATACTCACAGCCTGGTGTCCATTTGTGGGGGGATTGGTGTATTTTGCTGTGTGTGTGATTACAAATGCTTAACTAACTAACGCCTGGAGAATAGCCTTGTCTGCTCACGCCACGCACCTAGAGGGTGAGTAAGGGTCATTCTAAAGGGGTCATCCTTCGCCCTGACTTAGAGGAGAGGGTCCCTGCTTGTCACAAGTGCATACTTGCGCCAACCAGAGACCCCCAATTCTAACAGTTCTGTCCCGAGCTCACGGGTAGCGAGGAGGTGCAGCTTCGGAGCACAAGAACAAGAGGACGTCTTCTGGTCTTGCATCTCTTTTTATCCGTCTTCAGGGCGGGCGAGAACCCGCCCCTGCCTGCCCCTAGGGCGGGGCTGGCTACGTCGGTGTCTAGGCCAGCCCACTCTAGGGCGGGAAAAAGCGCGCCCCGGCTACGCCGCTTCGGGCATACCAGCCGAGACGCGCCTCCCGCCCAAAAATGGCTTCCCGGGGGGATCGAGGCACTCCGCCATACGTTCGGGGGGACCGAGTGGTCGCCCCTTTCCATATGGCTGAGATACCCGCCACCCCCTCTCAACACAATCCCCAAAAGGAGGGAAACCGGAAACAGTTCTTAAAGTTTTTGGATGTGGGAGGGAGTGACCCTCCCGGCCGTATTTATTAAAACAAAAAATTAAACATTAAACGTTTTATGTTATGTACAATTTCATTATCACATTGCGATGTTTGGCTAACCTTAACATATTCTCTAATACAGAGGTTCTCCTAGCCGAACTAGCATCCTACAAAAACATTCTCTAGAAACACTGAAATTGTACATCCTAACGTTTAAGGGCCAACGGCAAGGTCATAACCGGTGTCAAGATCCCTAACCAGACTTACCCCTCCCACTTGGGAGGGGCGACAGCACAGAGGCTTACCTCAAGTGCAACTACTAACAATTTCCCTTGACTTGACGGGGGCACTTAAGACTCGACGCCATTTAAAGGTCGTTCGAAGACTTGTGTGTGGTATCTAGAAGGTATCGTGGACCTCCCCCCACCCCACACAACTTACCGCATCTGCCGTCGCAGATGACACTGGCCCCGGGAAATTCCCCAGGAGGGGGCTGTAACCCCTCCTACAAAGGAAGGGGCCTTGACCGCCTTTCCTTTACTTCCGGCGACCCGCCCTTAGACGGGACCGCCTCCCCATTGAGGGGCCAATGGCCACCTCTCCCGAGCGCTCCCATCCGTGTTGGGTGACGCCCACTCATAGGGATCTACCAATTAGTGCTCACCGATCATGACCTTACCGCCTACCAAAAATAAATACGACAATTCTTACTCAAGCCTATGAAAACATTGGTCGCTACGACCGAAAGAACATGCTTAAAATGCAACACTACATCAAATCATTTTAATCGTAACAACTTACACGATATTCACCATACTTTATTATGATCAACAACAAACTGATACTTTCACAGCCTGTAAACGAAACGGAAAACATATTTGTAAAATTCACTTTATTGCACAACAACTTGCTGTCCTCAGGGGCTGGTGGGTGGGTCAAAATTGGCTCTTCGTTCTTGTTGGACCTGGGCCTCTTGGCAGGGTCATCCCTAAACTTTTTGCCTTCCTCCAATACTCTCTCTGACCTGTTTTTGTTGGTTTAATGACTCTGGGCACTTTACCACTGCTGACCAGTGCTAAAGTGCGTATGCTCTCCCTATATAAAGTGTAACTGTGATTGATGTTCATGATTGGTTCATTGGATTTACTGTCAGTCCCCAGTAAAGTGCACCCGGAGTGCCAGGGCTTGTAAATGCCAATACTGCTAGTGGGCCTGCAGCGCTGGTTGCGCCACCCACAGAAGCAGCCTTAAAATGTGTCTAGGGTCTGCCATTGCAGAACCTGCGTGCAGTCTGGTACTGTCATGCTGGCTGGGCAAGTGCACACACTTGCCAGCCCCTAAACCTTCCCTTAACTTCATATTAGTCACCCCTATGGTAGGCCCTAGGGCAGGGTGCATTGTAAGTGTAAGGTAGGACATGCCCTGATGTGTGTGGCATGTCCTAATAGTGAATTACAGCCAAATTCGTTTTTCACTATTGTAAGGCTACCTGCTCCCCTTAGGCCAGGATGGGCTGCTGGAATTATTACACTCTATAATCCCAGCAGACTCAGGGAACATGGTAGAAATTAATGTTTAGTATGCCTGAACTCAGAATAATAAAATATTTCTTTTAGTAAAGTTTATTTTAATATCCTGGGTTTGCAAATGCTACTTTTAGAAAGTTAGCATTTGCTTGTCTAACCATTTCAGCCCGCCTCTGCTCTTGTGTGTATCTGACTGTCTGGGTGTGTGAGTGACAGGGCTGGGAGTTGACAGGTTGTGAATAGCAGGATGACACCTTAGTGGGTGGTGGGAGTTTCCCCTGAGTGATGCATCAGGCAGTGCTCTGCCTCCACAATGCTGGCTCCGCCCCCCTGGGGAGCAACTGATGACTCAGCCTGCACCTGGCCCAGGAAGGACCGAAGCTTGTCAACAAAGTGCTCAAGCTGCCCCTGTCCACACAATGCCGGCTCCGCCCCCCTGGGGAGCGGCTGATGTGCCTGCCCTCACACTGAATGCAGAAGCCAGAAGTACCCCCAACAAGTGCTCAGAGGCTGAGAGCAGTTATGCAAAGGCCCCCCTGGCCTGTGAGAACAAAAGAAACTGTGTATAAAAGTAGGAGCCCTGCTCCTTGTAAATCAGAATCCTGTTTTACCACAAAGAACCTCTGCCCGAATAGAAGGAGAAGAAGACGCTGGAAGGACTGGCCTGCTGCTTGCCTTGCTGAAGAAGGAGAGGAGAAGACTTTTTGAAAGACTTTGCAGACTTGTGCTCTAAACATTCTCCAAGGGCTTGATTGAGCTTGCCCCCTGAACTGAACCCCAGGACCAGTGGGTTCTCCTGTGCTTTGGCTCGTCCCCTGCCTGAGGCCGAGTATTTCCTCCCGCCGGAGGTGAAATCTGCCCCCTCTCGCCCCCTCCTAGGGCTGTGGTACTCGGGAGCCAGCCTGCCCTCTTGCCCTTGAGAGCCTCGCTCCGACCGGAGTCGCTCTCTGCCCCAGGGCTAAGGCCGGCCGCTCCTCTACCCCTGCCTGTCTTAACGGAGCGCCTGAGCCTGATTTTGACCCCTCCCGCCGGAATCCCGAGGACGTGAGCCATCTGTAGCCTGGACGGCCGCCCGTGCATTGCCTTTGCACCCGGCCGCCCCGCTGTGCTCTGCCCCCAGGAGAGGCCGCGCTGCACTGAGAAGGGAGCCCCCTCGCTGTACCGTCGGTACTGAGGGCCCCCTGTGCTGCGTGTCACCCCCGGAGATCCTCCGCTGTCAGAAGGGATCCCAAAGTGCAAACCGGACCGAGTCGCGCTGCCTGTGCCGACTCGGCCCAACCCCATCAACGAAGAAGTGATCGTGTGCTTTTTGAAGTCCCCCCGGGCTAGGGGCCCGCAACGTTTGTTGTCCCCTTTGGCCGTTCCTGCCTGCAAGTGTCAAAGGTACTGTAATTGTCCCCCCGCGGTGCGAGCCGTTCCTTTCACCAGACTCGCACCGCTCTGCTCTGTGTGCCTCTGCCTGCAGCTCCGCGCTGCGAGAGCGCTCCAGCCCCTCCCGCTGGAATCCTTGAACTGTCGGGAAGCTGCAGGCTGCCTGCCGAGCCCCGGCCAGAGCGACTGGAGCCGCTCTGTGTTCTTTCACCCCCCTTGGCAGCTCTGAGGTCGGCGCTCTCCCCCGTGTGGGTCCCGCAGACCAGGGGGGGCCATCCGCTCCACTTACCCGGCCGGGCCGATCGCGCCCCACGCCAGATGCGTGAGACTTGGTAGGGTGCCGTGATTCCTCCAGTGTAGAGTGCACAGAAGCGCTGCGAAGCGCACAGAGGGCCTAAGACTGGCCTAGGATCCCTGGAACCGGCCAAGGAAGCGAGAACAAAGTAATTGGGGACAGAGAAACTTGCCAAGAAGGAATTTTAAAAGACACATCCATTTTAAAGGCTGAAAGTGCAATTTAAGCTACAACAAAGAACTGTTGGTGAAACATTTGAAAGAGAAGCTTGCCTATTTACAATCTGTGGTGCTACAAAAACGTTATTTGGTCTTGTACTAAGTCTGAACTGCATAGAGATATATATTTTTACATAAAGAAGCGTATTTTTATATACTCACAGCCTGGTGTCCATTTGTGGGGGGATTGGTGTATTTTGCTGTGTGTGTGATTACAAATGCTTAACTAACTAACGCCTGGAGAATAGCCTTGTCTGCTCACGCCACGCACCTAGAGGGTGAGTAAGGGTCATTCTAAAGGGGTCATCCTTCGCCCTGACTTAGAGGAGAGGGTCCCTGCTTGTCACAAGTGCATACTTGCGCCAACCAGAGACCCCCAATTCTAACATTGGACGCAGCGGTGAGGATTTGCGAATTTGCATTTGTGATTGACATACAGTGAATTGCTGATCACCACATAGTGAGAGCAGACCTATAACGCAGCCACAGATTTCCATTTTGTTTAATTTTGCTGGGAGATCTCCATGTGTTTTTGAAGACGTCATGCCTGGTTCAGTGAGGATGGAAAAGGCAACAAGCAGATGCCTGTCGCCAGAGGAGTTGGCAGACAGGGCAGCAACCAGGGCACATGAAATGGAGATGGCGAGATTAAAAGGACAATTTGAAATGGAGAAGCAGAAATTGGCAATGGAAGCGCAAGAACGCCAAAGAGCTCACTACTTGAGGATGAGAGAACTTGATTTGGAGCTTGAAGCCAGGAGGGCTTCAGCCCAACATCCAGAGATTTGTGAGGCTCACAGATGGAGCTTTGCTGAGTTGGAGGTGGAGTCCAGCTCAGCTGGTGGCAGCAACATTCAGGTATCTAGTGCTGACAGCATAGCGCGCGCACCTAGAGATATGGCACCTGACTTGGAGGGGGTTAACTTACACCAGGAGGTTCAAGGGCATGAGGTTGCTCCAGTAGTGCGCAGCGTCCCTGAAGGGAATAGGGTGGCTGGCGTAGGAGTTCATGGTCCTAGTGGTGGGAGGGATTCCCCCATGGTTGAGGTCCTGGTGGGTGAGTGTAAGGACCGCCCAGAAGAGTGTGGGTTGTGTGACAGAGACAGTCCGCTACTGTCTGGCCAGTCTCAGAGGAATGGTGTGGAGCATGTGTGTGAGGCGCTGGATGGTGAGGTGAAGGATAGTTGGGTTAACCCTGCTAGGGGGCTGTGTAATCCAATTATGGGAGAGCATACCTTAAGTCCCAGTTTTCCAGAGCTATGCCAACACCTGTTTGAGAGTGAGTTCTCTGACCCCAGGGAGCTCACATTGGAGGCAGACCTTGTGGTGGATTCCAGAGGGTCTGGAGAGGCATTGGGGTGTGATCCTGTGGGGAGTGGCTCAGGTATCTTCCAGCCCAGAGCGGTGGAAGTGGCGCAGAGTAGCCCAGCTAGGTCCTGTAGTAGTGAGAGGGGTGTAGGGCCTCACGTCCTGTCCTTGAGGGGAAGGAGTGAGAATGGGTTTTGTCCCGGTAGTGCCCAACCTCAGTCTCAGAGCCTGGATGGTTCTTTAAGGGAACATCAGGTGGGGAGCCTAGGCTGTCCGGAGGAGTCACCCTCTGTGGGGGATCCCCCAGTGGCTAGAGAACGTGGAGCCTCTGTAAACAGAGGTCCAGTAGTTCTGGTATCTGGCAGTACCGCTCCAGTTGGGAGGGTGCAGAGGTCCAGATGGAGGGGCGAGAGGGGGAAAGAGTCCCCAGTGGAAGAACCAGTGGGTCAGGGGCCAGCTGGCAGGGCTGCGTCCCCAGTGAATGACCATGGGGACACCACTTCTGTCCTGGGGGATCTTCCCGCACTGTCAGAGGGACAGAGGCTGGGAGATCTGCGCCAGGCAGACTGTCGCACGGCACATGAGCTATGTGCCACCCTCAGGGGGGGCATGCGTGCTCCCCGGAAAGTCCTGGTGCGCCAGGCAAGTGGTCAACTGCAGGGTTGGGTCCCTGAGTTGGAGAGCCAGGTTCAGGTGTTGTCTGACCTGGAGGGTGGGACCACTGTAATCAGTGTCCGGACCCATGTCACTTCTAGGGGTACCACTCCAGTGGGGAGTGGGCAGTACTCTGGAAGGGGGTGCAGAGGGAGGGAGTCCTTGCCTCTGACCCCAGTGCAGTTTGAGGGTTTAGACCCTAGGATAGAGGGCCAGGTGCAGGGTGTCCCCCCTGACCCGGTGCCCCAGTTGCAGGATAGCACCCCTGAACTGGTGGGCGAATTGTGCAGGTCACCTGCCACAGGTGCCCTGACAATTCTGGAAGGGGGTACCACTCCAGGTGGGAGGGTACAGAGCCCCAAGGAGGAGGACCGAGTGTGGGAGAGGCCACCCCCGTGTTTGGTCCAGCCGCTAGGAACAGGCCTGGGGCTGGTGGGTCGGTGCCAGGATGACATACCTGACCTGACCGGAGGAAGAGTGGACAAAGGATGCCAAGCACCTGGGGCTACTGCCCCCCGCTCTCTGAGGCCACAGAGGTTTGAGAGCCCTGAGAGGCATGAGGCCTGGGTCTCAGCCCTGACTACTGTCAGTGGCCACTGTGATTTGATGACTGTCTGTTGGGACACACCTGTGAGCAAGTTAAGGTTAGAGGCTGCACAGGTGGTGTCCACAGAGAAAGAGAAGGGTGCCCCATGGATTAGCTGGGTGAACCCTGAGAGTAAGGACAGAGGATTTGAAATAGGTTCAGATTGGCGTAGAACTGGAATGTGCCCCTGCTGTTGCGGGCCAGGTCCAGGTTCTATCGCCCAAAGCAGGGAAGCCCATCACAGTGGTGATTGGTCTACCCTGCGTTTTGGCTGGAAGGGGGTTGTGTTGGACCTGGGCCTCTTGGCAGGGTCATCCCTAAACTTTTTGCCTTCCTCCAATACTCTCTCTGACCTGTTTTTGTTGGTTTAATGACTCTGGGCACTTTACCACTGCTGACCAGTGCTAAAGTGCGTATGCTCTCCCTATATAAAGTGTAACTGTGATTGATGTTCATGATTGGTTCATTGGATTTACTGTCAGTCCCCAGTAAAGTGCACCCGGAGTGCCAGGGCTTGTAAATGCCAATACTGCTAGTGGGCCTGCAGCGCTGGTTGCGCCACCCACAGAAGCAGCCTTAAAATGTGTCTAGGGTCTGCCATTGCAGAACCTGCGTGCAGTCTGGTACTGTCATGCTGGCTGGGCAAGTGCACACACTTGCCAGCCCCTAAACCTTCCCTTAACTTCATATTAGTCACCCCTATGGTAGGCCCTAGGGCAGGGTGCATTGTAAGTGTAAGGTAGGACATGCCCTGATGTGTGTGGCATGTCCTAATAGTGAATTACAGCCAAATTCGTTTTTCACTATTGTAAGGCTACCTGCTCCCCTTAGGCCAGGATGGGCTGCTGGAATTATTACACTCTATAATCCCAGCAGACTCAGGGAACATGGTAGAAATTAATGTTTAGTATGCCTGAACTCAGAATAATAAAATATTTCTTTTAGTAAAGTTTATTTTAATATCCTGGGTTTGCAAATGCTACTTTTAGAAAGTTAGCATTTGCTTGTCTAACCATTTCAGCCCGCCTCTGCTCTTGTGTGTATCTGACTGTCTGGGTGTGTGAGTGACAGGGCTGGGAGTTGACAGGTTGTGAATAGCAGGATGACACCTTAGTGGGTGGTGGGAGTTTCCCCTGAGTGATGCATCAGGCAGTGCTCTGCCTCCACAATGCTGGCTCCGCCCCCCTGGGGAGCAACTGATGACTCAGCCTGCACCTGGCCCAGGAAGGACCGAAGCTTGTCAACAAAGTGCTCAAGCTGCCCCTGTCCACACAATGCCGGCTCCGCCCCCCTGGGGAGCGGCTGATGTGCCTGCCCTCACACTGAATGCAGAAGCCAGAAGTACCCCCAACAAGTGCTCAGAGGCTGAGAGCAGTTATGCAAAGGCCCCCCTGGCCTGTGAGAACAAAAGAAACTGTGTATAAAAGTAGGAGCCCTGCTCCTTGTAAATCAGAATCCTGTTTTACCACAAAGAACCTCTGCCCGAATAGAAGGAGAAGAAGACGCTGGAAGGACTGGCCTGCTGCTTGCCTTGCTGAAGAAGGAGAGGAGAAGACTTTTTGAAAGACTTTGCAGACTTGTGCTCTAAACATTCTCCAAGGGCTTGATTGAGCTTGCCCCCTGAACTGAACCCCAGGACCAGTGGGTTCTCCTGTGCTTTGGCTCGTCCCCTGCCTGAGGCCGAGTATTTCCTCCCGCCGGAGGTGAAATCTGCCCCCTCTCGCCCCCTCCTAGGGCCGTGGTACTCGGGAGCCAGCCTGCCCTCTTGCCCTTGAGAGCCTCGCTCCGACCGGAGTCGCTCTCTGCCCCAGGGCTAAGGCCGGCCGCTCCTCTACCCCTGCCTGTCTTAACGGAGCGCCTGAGCCTGATTTTGACCCCTCCCGCCGGAATCCCGAGGACGTGAGCCATCTGTAGCCTGGACGGCCGCCCGTGCATTGCCTTTGCACCCGGCCGCCCCGCTGTGCTCTGCCCCCAGGAGAGGCCGCGCTGCACTGAGAAGGGAGCCCCCTCGCTGTACCGTCGGTACTGAGGGCCCCCTGTGCTGCGTGTCACCCCCGGAGATCCTCCGCTGTCAGAAGGGATCCCAAAGTGCAAACCGGACCGAGTCGCGCTGCCTGTGCCGACTCGGCCCAACCCCATCAACGAAGAAGTGATCGTGTGCTTTTTGAAGTCCCCCCGGGCTAGGGGCCCGCAACGTTTGTTGTCCCCTTTGGCCGTTCCTGCCTGCAAGTGTCAAAGGTACTGTAATTGTCCCCCCGCGGTGCGAGCCGTTCCTTTCACCAGACTCGCACCGCTCTGCTCTGTGTGCCTCTGCCTGCAGCTCCGCGCTGCGAGAGCGCTCCAGCCCCTCCCGCTGGAATCCTTGAACTGTCGGGAAGCTGCAGGCTGCCTGCCGAGCCCCGGCCAGAGCGACTGGAGCCGCTCTGTGTTCTTTCACCCCCCTTGGCAGCTCTGAGGTCGGCGCTCTCCCCCGTGTGGGTCCCGCAGACCAGGGGGGGCCATCCGCTCCACTTACCCGGCCGGGCCGATCGCGCCCCACGCCAGATGCGTGAGACTTGGTAGGGTGCCGTGATTCCTCCAGTGTAGAGTGCACAGAAGCGCTGCGAAGCGCACAGAGGGCCTAAGACTGGCCTAGGATCCCTGGAACCGGCCAAGGAAGCGAGAACAAAGTAATTGGGGACAGAGAAACTTGCCAAGAAGGAATTTTAAAAGACACATCCATTTTAAAGGCTGAAAGTGCAATTTAAGCTACAACAAAGAACTGTTGGTGAAACATTTGAAAGAGAAGCTTGCCTATTTACAATCTGTGGTGCTACAAAAACGTTATTTGGTCTTGTACTAAGTCTGAACTGCATAGAGATATATATTTTTACATAAAGAAGCGTATTTTTATATACTCACAGCCTGGTGTCCATTTGTGGGGGGATTGGTGTATTTTGCTGTGTGTGTGATTACAAATGCTTAACTAACTAACGCCTGGAGAATAGCCTTGTCTGCTCACGCCACGCACCTAGAGGGTGAGTAAGGGTCATTCTAAAGGGGTCATCCTTCGCCCTGACTTAGAGGAGAGGGTCCCTGCTTGTCACAAGTGCATACTTGCGCCAACCAGAGACCCCCAATTCTAACAGTTCTGTCCCGAGCTCACGGGTAGCGAGGAGGTGCAGCTTCGGAGCACAAGAACAAGAGGACGTCTTCTGGTCTTGCATCTCTTTTTATCCGTCTTCAGGGCGGGCGAGAACCCGCCCCTGCCTGCCCCTAGGGCGGGGCTGGCTACGTCGGTGTCTAGGCCAGCCCACTCTAGGGCGGGAAAAAGCGCGCCCCGGCTACGCCGCTTCGGGCATACCAGCCGAGACGCGCCTCCCGCCCAAAAATGGCTTCCCGGGGGGATCGAGGCACTCCGCCATACGTTCGGGGGGACCGAGTGGTCGCCCCTTTCCATATGGCTGAGATACCCGCCACCCCCTCTCAACACAATCCCCAAAAGGAGGGAAACCGGAAACAGTTCTTAAAGTTTTTGGATGTGGGAGGGAGTGACCCTCCCGGCCGTATTTATTAAAACAAAAAATTAAACATTAAACGTTTTATGTTATGTACAATTTCATTATCACATTGCGATGTTTGGCTAACCTTAACATATTCTCTAATACAGAGGTTCTCCTAGCCGAACTAGCATCCTACAAAAACATTCTCTAGAAACACTGAAATTGTACATCCTAACGTTTAAGGGCCAACGGCAAGGTCATAACCGGTGTCAAGATCCCTAACCAGACTTACCCCTCCCACTTGGGAGGGGCGACAGCACAGAGGCTTACCTCAAGTGCAACTACTAACAATTTCCCTTGACTTGACGGGGGCACTTAAGACTCGACGCCATTTAAAGGTCGTTCGAAGACTTGTGTGTGGTATCTAGAAGGTATCGTGGACCTCCCCCCACCCCACACAACTTACCGCATCTGCCGTCGCAGATGACACTGGCCCCGGGAAATTCCCCAGGAGGGGGCTGTAACCCCTCCTACAAAGGAAGGGGCCTTGACCGCCTTTCCTTTACTTCCGGCGACCCGCCCTTAGACGGGACCGCCTCCCCATTGAGGGGCCAATGGCCACCTCTCCCGAGCGCTCCCATCCGTGTTGGGTGACGCCCACTCATAGGGATCTACCAATTAGTGCTCACCGATCATGACCTTACCGCCACAGGTCCGGATAGTTGACCGGCTATCCGGACCCCCCACAAAACTCCTACCTAAAGGTCATGTTTTAACGATTTTAACCAGGCTAAGAAGTCTCCTATGAGTAACTCATTCCCCACCCTTGACAAATGCACACCATCCCCCAGATACATACTGTCATCATTAATACAACTATGCGAGATCGAATGCAATGTCTTGGCACGGAACAACCTACTCACTTTGTTATTCAATTTTCTAACAGAATGATTCAAAGCAGGGATCGAGATAGCCCCCCGCCACACTTTTCGTGGGATTATATGAGTCCACGCAATTATGCACCCCGGAACTCTCCTCGCTAACCAACTTACCGTGGAAAGCATAGCCTCCAAGAGAAGTCGTCTACCGGTGGTGACCAAATCATTGCCCCCCAAATGCACTATGACTATGGACGGCGGTGACCTTATCCGCTCTAACAGACCCTCAAAGAATGCCTGAAACTGGTCAATACAGAGACCGCCCCTTCCGTAGAAGGACACTCTGTACCCGTATTCCCCAGGTACGTGAATCATGTCACCTGCTTTGAATACGTCTGCGGCCCGTCTCACGTATGAGTGGCCCACGACCCACACCTCCTTCCTCACAGCCGGTGACGTGCGACCGCTGGCCTGGTGTTGGGTCGACTGCACAGTCCGCCCTGCCGCGTAGGCTTGCGCAACTGAAAACAAACAAAAGACAAGAAGCGTGAGTACATGATTACAGCTTCACAACATGTGCAATCGCACGTACCTCTTATAACAATTGGAGGACCAGCGCCCCACACGTTTCACTTGTTCTACATTAAGACCCCTGGCTGTAGCTTCAGTGGCAGCCCCTATTCGAAAGGAATGGGTCCCAAATTCGCCCGGGTCCAAGCCCGCTGCGGCAATGGCCATTGCAAGCACCCGCTGAAACTGAAACCTCGTCAGCGGGGTGGCGTCTGCATGCCTCAACAATGTCCCCCCCCATGATGCCACCCTTCGAGCTAGGTAATCTTCTAAGCACTGTACCGGACACATGGATGACCCGGGGATCCTGCGAATGATCGTGCAGTCCCCCCTCCCATCTTGGTCGGTCTTGGACCTGAGAAAGGAGACAATCATCGCATCGCCCCTGATCTGAACATGTTCCCTGCACAAGCCCCCCGCCACATCCTGTTTGTTCCTTGCAACCAGCTCACTAACTCTCATAGCCCCGTGAAATGCTAGCGTAAATGCAGTCCGGAACAAACAGGTCTCGAAAGGAGACGAGCATGTGTTAGGGAGTGAGGCCAGTAACTGGGACAACCTATCTAGACCTATCGGTCGTCTTACGTCAACTCTGCGACCCTCTAGGCGTTGCCACCCACGCAGCGCCTTTTGTACTGTAAAAGACGCTGTCGGGTCCTGGATGCCAGGGCCCATGGCATCCAGGACCCGACAGCGTCTTTAACAAAGGAAATGGCGGCACGATGCCTTTGGGCCGTAGCCACCGATTTCCCAGCCCTACGTAAGGACATCAGAAAAAGTACTACCCACTCTTCCTGACCCCAAAGTCCCCCTCTCTCTGCCCCCAAAAAGGCTAAATAGGCCTGAAAACGCCCCTTCATATGCCTTCCTTGTCCTGGGTGCTAGACTCTCTCCCACGAGGTGACGAAGTTCGGGGCACCGAGAGACCAGAGAGCTTCGGGGAAGGGTGCCGGCTCTGGGTCCGCTGAAGGAAGGAAACCCGAGAAAGCCTGCATGTGAAAACGAGACAGTGCATCAGCAGCCTGATTCATCACCCCTGGGACATGTTTTGCTCTGAATATCACGTTCAGTTGCATACACAGTAAGACAATTTCTTTGAGCAGCCTCAAAATCAATTTACAACGGGCTGCCTGACTATTGATGCATTCTACCACGGTCATATTGTCGGACCAGAACACGACAGAATGATCTCTGAACCCTTCTGGCCAGGTTCTCAGGGCCACCAGAATGGGAAATAGTTCAAGGAAAGCAATATTACTCGTCAGCCCCTTCTCGTGCCACCATAGGGGCCACCTTTGTGCAGACCATTTTGTGCCGAAGATGGCGTCAAAGCCAATGCTTCCTGCTGAATCTGTCCATAGCCCAAGCTCTTCGGAGGACACGGCTGGCTTGTTCCAGACGACTCGGCCATTGAAGTCCGCCAAGAATGCTAACCAAATCCGCATGTCCTGGCGGACCTCAGCCGATAACCTCGTGCGATGATGACCCTCCTTCAGGCCAACCATCGATTGGGCAATTGAGCGGGAAAAGGGGCGAGCCATTGGGATCACCCTCAAGGCAAAGTTCAACTTTCCCACTAATTGTTGCAACTGATGCAGTGTAACCTTAGATGCATTTATACATACTTGGAGGGCTGTCCTGAATTTCAACACTTTGCTAGCTGGTAAACGGAAACACCCCTCCCTTGAGTCCAACTCGATCCCCAAAAACTCGAGGCAAGTCGTGGGACCCATAGTTTTACCCGGTGCCAATGGCACGCCAAAATGACCCATCAACACACAGAATTCAGCTAAGGCCTGGGCACATTCGGGATTTCCGGCGGGGCCAAGGAACAAAAAGTCGTCAAGGTAGTGCATTACATTTCGGAAACCCGTTTTCTTAGTAAACACCCATTGCAGGAAAGTACTGAATTGCTCAAAATAAGCACATGATATAGAGCATCCCATTGGCATACACCTATCCATGTAAAATGACCCCTGGAACCCGAATCCCAGAAGACGCTGATCGTCTGGGTGTACCGGGAGCAACCGGAACGCTGACTCGATATCTGATTTCGCCATCAACGTCCCGGGCCCCAGGCGATTCAAGATGGCTACTGCCTCATCAAACGATGCGTATCGCACCGAACAAACCTCTGGATCAATTGCGTCGTTCACCGAAAGGCCATGTGGAGCAGACAGATTATGGATCAAACGAAACTCACCTGGGTCCTTCTTGGGGACCACCCCTAACGGAGAACAAACAAAATCCGGTACCGGGGGTACACTAAACGGGCCGGCGACCCGTCCCCGGCTAACCTCTTTCTGAATTTTCTCTTGCACTACAGATGTATGTTGTAAAACGGAAAGTTGATTTTTGCAAATCCCTACACCCTGAAAGTCCCCCACCGGGATGCGGAAACCATGTGTAAAACCGTTCCGCAGCACCCCAGCAGAAGTACGATCCGGGTATTCACTGAGCCAGGGAATCATCGCCAAGGTATCAATCGGGGTTGGTAAAGGCGCCCCTCGGACTAGTTTAGACCTGTTTGGCGCCTCCCTTACCCCCATTCTCACCCGTTCTGGCTCTGCACGATGACTCAGGATGGGACGACCCACACGTACTACACTCGTGTTTGAATTTACTCGATCCCGGAGGTCTGGTACATTTCCCTTTGTTGAAATTAAAGCAGAAACCCTTTCTTCCTGAATTGCCTGCGGGCCTCGACTGATCGTCGGTGCTCGTACTTGGTCGAAAGGGCGTCCCCACATTTTGGCGGGAGTAATCAACAACATTGCTCCCAACCAATGGCATTTTTAACATTCCTGATTCTTTCATTTTATCCCATGTTACAGAATCGTAACAATCCCAAGTCAAACTCTTGTTATGTTCCTTTTCTTTCCTGAACAGATTGTCATAACAAAACCAATGGTTACCTTGATACGCTGTCGAGTAACCCATAATTCGTGATTGATAAATGGGAAACTCAGGAAGCAACTCGGGCCTACGTTCCCCCAAAATCGATGTAAAAATACCCCACGCATTGCCCCAGTTGCCAATATTCTCATTTACCTTAAAGGCGGCCATTTTTGCGCGCCAAACACTCGGATGCATTAGGTCCTTCTGACTTTTAACATGCTCCACCTCATAATGATCAACAAGCAAGGAGAAAATATTCACGTACTCCCCAGCCCAGATCTTTTCCTTTATAGCTAAAGGCACATGTTGTCCCAATCTCTCTCTACGAGAGGGTGCTGACTCGTCCCTTGCAATCGGCAATGGCCGCTTACCTGCACCGGACGCAGCTTCTGCCGCTTGCGGCTTGTCTATTCCCGCCAACGGCGCAGTCACTTTAGCTGCATCTCTCTTCTCACGAAGCCCTTTTATCAGCGCCTGTGCCTCGGCAGCCGTGGCGCCATCACTACTATCCCCCAACCAAGCTGCTAGCTGTGCTGCCAGCTCGGGGGGCATGTCTTCCTTGGATGTCGGGGTGACGACAACGGGGATTGGATTCCCCTCCATCGGTACTGGGGTCGGCGCCTCGAGCGGGGCAGAGGGAACCGGGACGTCTCCACCGGCTGGAACCCTTCTCGGCCTCTTAGGTCTCCCTCCAGCCGGCGCAGAGCCCGAACCCTCCTCCCCGTCTCGCTCCGCCAACCGTTTCTTTATGTCGGACACCTCTTTGCAAAGGGCCCGCACCATCTGGTCGGTCGTCATTCTCTTTGCGCCTTTCTTGGGCATCTCTCCGACGAAGTATCTAGAAGACAAAGAAAAAAGATCAAAACGCTCAAAATTGGCTCTTCTTTCTGTCCCGAGCTCACGGGTAGCGAGGAGGTGCAGCTTCGGAGCACAAGAACAAGAGGACGTCTTCTGGTCTTGCATCTCTTTTTATCCGTCTTCAGGGCGGGCGAGAACCCGCCCCTGCCTGCCCCTAGGGCGGGGCTGGCTACGTCGGTGTCTAGGCCAGCCCACTCTAGGGCGGGAAAAAGCGCGCCCCGGCTACGCCGCTTCGGGCATACCAGCCGAGACGCGCCTCCCGCCCAAAAATGGCTTCCCGGGGGGATCGAGGCACTCCGCCATACGTTCGGGGGGACCGAGTGGTCGCCCCTTTCCATTCTAGACTCATCCACACACCCTTGAGCTATGGCACAAAAGTGTGTGTGTGGGGGGCTCGGCAGCAAAATCCTGCTCTGGCGCTAAGAAGAGGGGAGGAGAGTGCCCTATCTCTGTAGATAGGATGCTCTCCTGCTCTTTCCTTGTCATGCACTGCAGCACAGCATTTTGGATGTTGGATCTGGCTCTTGATCCTTGATGGTGTATGCCATGTAAGGCTGAAGACTCATGGCAGAGAGGCTGAGGTGAATGAAGGTTCTTGTTTAGATATCCGACTGAATTTCCCCTCCACTTACATCTGTGGAACTGATCTTTAGTGTAGAACACTTAGTTGTATCAAGCAGGTAATCCGCACTAGTAAAACGTCCACAAAAGTCTCGATTTGTATAACACATAATTGCCTCTCTTCACATTTCTTCTCTGCACATTGGGTTTTTCTAAAGTTGGTTCATTGAATACAATGTTTCTTCTAATATGCACATCGTATGTTGTTAATTAACTGATTTCTGATACGTTGCCCATGCCAATCAATAGTATGAATGCAGCAGCCAAATCACTTTACCTGACAATTGCACTCTAGAAAGAAAAGGAGGTTGTCCATGAGCATGTTTTTCCTAAATCTAAAATCATCATCAAATGCTGTCAAAGATGATGTGTACTCATAAGCATCATCATTCCTGCTCACCTTGTAAAACCCAATGCCTATTTATGTTAAAATTGACAAATGTTCCTAAACTCTGGCCACCCTCCTCACTTATTTTACTTGCACATAATCAGATCTCGTTAAACTATGAACTCCCCCCCTCCCAAGGTCTCAAGACACACTTAAAATGATTGCTTGCAGCTCCAGCACTTCATAAATGGTTCAGCTAGACTCTGAGAAAAGGCTGGAAAAGATTGAGTGATGGTATACTTGGCATAATAAAAGTGTCATGAAATTGGGTGTAGTATTTGAATGAATATGAATAGTCACCACTCCTTGTCAGATGTAGGGGTAATGCTAAATTCTTTAATTACCTAATTAGATTACTTCTCAACAGGACAGCCTTTGCTCCCCCCTTTAACCACTGGAATGCCAGTCTGTTCTGGCCTCACATTCCCATCGCCTTAGAACACATATTTGCTGAAGTATAAACAACAATAAGGTTTTACAATAAACGACACTTCATGATAGTGGCATATAAAGTGCCCAACCTCTATTAATATAAAGTTGCCATCTTGTTATCTAAATATTTATATAATTATTCAGGTTTATTCAGTTACTGAGCTATATATCCTAAATATATTGAACTGATTTCTGTACTAACGTCGCCTTTTACAGATGGAATTTATGCTGAGTCTGTACACGGATCCCACAGTGTTGGAAACTATTAACATAAAGAGATCTCTATGCCAGGAAATAAAGAATTATACAAGAAACAAAGAACTCTACAAGAAGGGGAGACGACTTCTTTTTTGGAGCTCTGCTGTATGAGACAAAGCACAAAAATGTATTATATGTAGAGGTTTTTTTTGCAATATAGAATTAAAGTTTATGAATATTTGTATAAATAAACTATAGCTACTACATACTCTTTTATTACTGCTTGTACATGTTATAATTTGACTTTATTGTTTTCTAAATGTTTCTGTGCTTTGGCTCCCATGGAGTGTCATTTGCTCTCTTTGGTTTAATTTGAACTTGTCAAATCACTAAGTTTGGGGTAAGTTTACACTTTGAGAAAACATTTTGTCAGCTTATGCATATGGTAACATTGGTTCCTAATGAACTTGTAAACTATTCAGCGGCATGACAAGCAAGCATTCATTCTCAACTTGAATATATAAATAGGTTCCAAGAAGATGTTTTTACATGACAAAACTAGCAGGAAGAGACCATCGAACAACAAAATATTGTTGTTTACCGAGTATTACTTTATCCCTCTTCGGTCCTGAGGCTTTTCCACCCCCAGTGCATACAATTTTTGAGATGTTTTTGATACTTCACGGTTGAGCTTTTGAATCTTTTTTTTCCACAAATGATATCAATGGTAAAATAAGGCATGATCTAAACCTTTTGTGGTCGCACAGCCTTAGATTCTCAAAATCACAAAGTCACATTTCTGTAACAGAAATGTCTTGAATCTGCTGGAATCCCAAAATTTACTTCCACCCCCAGTATTATCATACTTCTCTAAATAAAATGGTACACCAGGTGTGTGACTTGCTTAGTACCTGCACCAGTAATGGATCAAACCAGGGGCCATGAGAAGATCATGAGGGCTTCAAATCACCATGATTTTATTCTTTGCTCTCAAAGATTGTAGGCTCAGCCACACATGTGGGTACCGTTTTCATTAGGAGAAGTGTAATAATGCTGGCGTGTATTAATTTTTTCGATGTCTCTAGAATTTAGAACTTTACCCCCAGGAGGCAAAAGTCTGTATTGACCAGGACTGGAGGGAGCCTTAGTCCTTGTCCAAGAGGCACCTCTCCCTGCAAACAAAGTATCTCCCTGGTGACTAGCAGGGCGTATCCTTGCTTGGTGCTTTACTAGGGAGAAAGAGCATCTCCTTTCCCACATTGTCTCTGCTACAGAGATTGGTGCTCGGTTCCCTTAGCCCCATTCCTCAGTGGAAATAAAAAGTGCCATTCGTTCGGTATACTTTCTCTTTGTTATGCTGTGATGTAAGCACACTATGTGTGATGGCGTTACAACTAAACAATATAAAATCAAACTCAAGATACTTGGGAAGCTCTACATTGGAACTTTGATTTTTGAAAAGAAAATATTTCTGGTGTTTTCAATAGAAGCATTTTTTTCTGTATGCGGCCATTGAGCTGTCCCCAGTGGTCACATTGTAAAGGAAATGCAGCTGTCGAGAATGGGTCAATGGCCAAACTAAAGAAGTCAACCATGCCATTGCACCATGGTCTTTAAAAAAAACATTTACATTTTTGTTTTTGTAAACAGCCAGAAGCAACAGAGCAACACACCGCTCCAGTGGGTGCTACATGTACAATAATGTTCCATAAAAAAATTTCCTCAGTGCACTGAACATTGTATTTGTGGGTTGTTAACTTTCAGCGTCCCATCCCCTCCCCATCACCACCCCTACGTCTCTCTTTCTCCCCCTTAACATCTCACAGAGGTATATTATCTGGGGACTCTGACATCCTATTACTCATTACTCCCCATGTTACTTGTACTTACACCGCTTCCTCATCTCGCAGTGTAAGTCTAATGAGCACTTTGTCAACTATTGCCTTTCATTCAAATCTTTCTTCCACTGCCCCACTGCCAGGGGCCATGTAGCCCCCAATTTAAAGCTATCCATCGCCTTTGGCACCACTCCCAATGCAAACATTCTGTCTGATTTGAGACGATGCTCAATAGACACAGTTTAACAGAGCCCCCAGTGCCAGCCCCATAACACATACCAGGTACAGCATCAGAATTTTACTATAGAGGAACACCCCCAAGTAATGGTAGGAAGTCCACCGCTGTGCGGTCATGAAGGCCCTGTGTAAACAAATGAAGTGTATGAGTTTGAATCATCCATTAGGTGACACTTGTTTGTGCACAGGCCTTTTTCCAATCTGTCAATGTCAGTTCATCCACACAAACCACTTCCCACAGCTCCCGGGCCCGTTCTGAGTCCCTCCCCTGTTTACCACAACGGCGACATGCAGGTGGATTATCAATTGCTACACCCCACCAGTTCCAACATTAGTACACCATGACATACAAAATGTGGCTTGGTGGTAAAAAAGAAGGCCAAATCACTCTGCACATGTATGTGTGCAATCCTAGCAAACAGCAGGAGTAGTCCTGATCCAACACAATATTGCTCTTTGGCTTGGGCAAAAGACATGAAAAGGTCATGAATGTACAGGTTTATGATTTTCGTACAGGCTACCTCACACCATACTGCGCACAATGTGTCTTTATTTGTATTAAAGAATTGCGGTAGTACCTACAGGGGGAGATTCTCTGCAAAAGAGGCCCTACAGAAGACCTTGTAAACTAACCTGCACCACACCGCCACCACTTGCCAGATCAGATATGGAAATTCTCACAGTACACCCTCTCCCAGTAACAGGGCCTCATAGACCCAGTTGGGAACCTCATCTAGCCAATGCACTCCAAGTTGCGACTTTGACACCATGCAGTAAAGAAAAATATATGGCAACCTAACTCACCATCTGACATTGGGAGTTTCAGCGTGGATAAGCATACCTCAATCAATCAATCAATCAATCATATCATTTGTAAAGCGCACTACTCACCCGTGAGGGTCTCAAGGCACTGGGGTGGGGAATTCTGCTACTGCTCGAAAAGCCAGGTCTTGAGGAGTTTTCTGAAGGTCAGCATGTCTTGGCTCTGCCATAGGTGAATGGGGAGGGTGTTCCAGGTCTTGGCGGCGAGGTGGGAGAACGATCTGCCTCCGGAGGTCACTCTTCGGAAGCGGGGGACTGTGGCGAGGGCGAGGTCGGCGGAGCGGAGCTGGCGGGTGGGTATGTAGAAGCTGAGTCGTCTGTTGAGGTACTTTGGTCCGGTGTTGTGGATTGCCTTGTGTGCGTGGGTGAGAAATTTGAAGGTTATCCTCTTGATGACCGGGAGCCAGTGCAGGTCTCTCAGGTGGGGTGTGATGTGGCTGCAATGTGAGATGTCGAGGATCAGGTGTGCAGAGGCGTTCTGGATGCGTTGGAGCCATCTCAGTAGTTTGGCTGAGGCTCCTGCGTTGAGGGCGTTTCCGTAGTCCAACCTGCTGCTGACGAGGGCCTGGGTGACCGTTCTTCTCGTTTCAGTGGGGATCCACTTGTAGATCCTGCGGAGCATGCGGAGGGTGTTGAAGCAGGAGGAGGAGACAGCTTTGACCTGTTTAGTCATGGAGAGGGTGGAGTCGAGGATGACCCCTAGGTTGCATGCGTGGTTGGTGTGTTTTGGGGTGGTTCCAAGTGCGGTCGGCCACCAGGAGTCTTCCCAGGCCAAAGGGGTGGATCCGAGGATGAGGACCTCCGTCTTGTCCGAGTTCAGCTTCAGTCGGCTGTTCCTCATCCTTTCAGCAGTGGCCTTCATTCCTTCATGAAGGTTGGTTTTGGTGGTGTGGGGGTCCTTGGTGAGGGAGAGGATCAGCTGGGTGTCATTGGCGTAGGAAATTATGTTGAGGTCTTTCCGTCGGGCGATGTGGGTGAGCGGTGCCATGTAGATGTTAAACAGAGTTGGGCTGAGGGATGAGCCCTGGGGTACGCCGCAGATGATCTCGGTGGCTTCGGAGCGGAAGGGGGGAAGGCGGACGCTCTGTGTTCTGCCGGAAAGGAAGAAGGTGGTCCAGTCCAGGGCCTTCTCTTGGATACCGGCGTTGTGGAGGGGTGTTCGTAGTGTGTGGTGGAAGACCGCGTCGAAGGCGGCTGACAGGTCCAGGAGGATGAGGGCTGCTGTTTCTCTGTTGTCCAGCAGGGACTTGATGTCATCGGTGGCGGCAATGAGGGCAGTCTCGGTGCTGTGGTTGCTGCGGAACACGGACTGGGAAGGGTCCAGGATGTTGTTCTCCTTGAGGAAGCAGGTCAGTTGTTCATTGATGGTCTTCTCGATGACCTTTGCCAGGAACGGGAGCAGGGAGATGGGCCGGAAGTTCTTGAGGTCCTTGGGGTCTGCCTAGGGTTTCTTGAGTAAGGCGTTGATCTTGGCGTGCTTCCAGCTCTCCGGGAAGGTTGCTGTCTTGAAGGAGGTGTTGATGAATTTCCGGAGATGGAGTGAGATGGCTGTGCTGGCTTTGTTGAAGATGTGGTGTGGGCATTGGTCTGACGGAGATCCGCAGTGGATGGTGTTCATGATAATGATGGTGCCGTTGTCGTTGATGTTGGTCCAGGAGAGCAGGGGGTTGATGCAGATGGTAGTGGTGGTTGGCTGGTCTTCAGTGACTTTGATCCAGCAGCGGCGAGGCATCTTTTGGGTGCGGTGGTGCGTGGTGTGTTTCTTGAAGGTGAAGTGGATTCAGCGATGGTCTGTCCAGTGGAGTTCGGTGGTGTGGTTGAAGGACACGTGGGGGCTTGTGGAGAAGATGGAGTTAAGTGTGTGACCAGCGGAGTGTGTGGGTGTTGTGATGAGTTGTCTGAGTCCGAAGTTGGCTAGGTTGTCGATCAGGGTGGTGGAGCTGGTGTCGTTGATGTTCTCGAGGTGGAAGTTCAGGTCCCCGAGGAGGATGTAGTCTGTGGAGGCGAGGGCATGTGTGCTGACGAAGTCGGTGATGGAGTCACTGAACTGTGGTCGGGTCCGGGGGGTCTGTAGATGAAGGTTCCTCTGAGGGTGGTGTTGGAGTCGGTGTGGATCTGGAAGTGCAGGTATTCGGCAGTGCTGAGGGTGTTGTCCGTGTTGGTGGAGACTCTGAGAGTGTTCCTGTGGACGATGGCAATTCCTCCTCCTGCTCCGTTGGTGCGCTCCCTGAGGGTGATGTTGTAGCCTTCCGGGTTGGCTATGGCTATGTCAGGTGCCAAGGCGGGGTTCAGCCAGGTCTCCGTCAGGAAGGCGACGTCTGGGGTGGTTGAGTCAAGTAGGTCCCAGAGTTCAACGTTGTGTATGCGGGCGGAGCGGGTGTTGAGAAGGATGCATCTGAGGTGGTTGGGTTCTTTCCTGGTCGGCAGCATAGTGGGGTGGATGCTTGTGAAGCTGCAGTTCCGGCAGTTGAAAGCTCCGTGGGTGCGCTTCGGGCCAACCAGGAAGCAGGTGTGTGATCGTTTGGTGTTGAGTGCATAGAATGTTCTGGCATCGCAGCGGTGTCGGGCGTCGTGGTGTTCGTGGGGTCCTGGCGCTGGGTGCTTTCTAGGCGCAGACGGGCTTACCTTCGGCACGCATTTGGCGCACCGGCGGCGCGCCGGTTGTGCGCGGCTGCTGCGCGGCCTCCATATGAGGGGATGTGGAAGGGAGGAGCAGCTGGGAGGCGGGAGCGGGGCGGCGAATGGGATTGCAGGGGGGCGGGGTGCAGGTACGCAGTGGCGGGAAAAATGGGCGGGGGCCACGGGTAAACTGGGCACAGGAAGGAAAAACAAGTTTAGGCAAGAAAACAAGTACAGGCACAGAGGAATAAAAACAAGTCTGGGCAAGAAAGCAAGAACAGGCACAGAGGAATAAAAACAAGTCTGGACAAGAAATCAAGTATAGGCGCAGAGGAATAAAAACAAGTCTGGGCAAGAAAGCAAGTAGGCACAGAGGAATAAAAACAAGTCTGGTCAAGAAAACAAGTACAGGCACAGAGGAATAAAAACAAGTCTGGGCAAGAAAGCAAGTACAGGCACAGAGTACCTGACTTCTCTTACCAACCCACACCAGATCTATCAGCAGATTATCCATTTGGACAAATGTTGACACTAGGAGTGGGCACATCACATTTTGCAGGACATAGGGGTGCTGTGGCAAAAACACTACTCTTGTCAGGGCAACGCTCCATATCATAGAGAGTGTGAGTTCTGTCCAGAATTCAATAGACCATGCCAGCTGATCTATTACCCTTCTTTCTCTCAAATCATATTGTTTTCATTGGTCTCGAGTTACCCATATCCACAACTACCTAAAGGTGCCTCACTTCCAGACTGATCCCAGCCCTTCCAGAAGGAGTGCCCCCTATCATCCCAGTCCACCTAGTGGCAATATTTTAGATTTTTCTCTGTTGATCCAACTTAGGCACCCCTTGGAGTCCTCACAGGGTTCTCCATGTTAGTCACCTAAAACCACACCAGGACAGGGCTGACATTACCATGATGATGGTTACAGATGGTGGTCGAGAGAAGGAACACATAGAAAGAGCAAAAATTAAGAGAAATACAAGTATTTCTCATCATTGCGCTAATCAAATGCCTGCTTTTGAATGGCGTTAGTTTTGGGTGCTGCCTCAGAATTACACATCCTTGTAATTCTGGGGCAGCGTCAAAAAGCAATGGGTGTCGCAGTGAACCGCCCACAGCAACACCTGTTGCAACCCCTTTCACACAGCTATCTGCTTGAAGGCATACCATAGTTACAAAGTTGCGTTAAGCCACTCAAAGTGGCTTAAAGCCACTCTGTAAATATGGAAAACAGTGTCCACTCGGGACTCTTTTCAGATTACTATTGGCAACCCTCTTACATCCGTTTGGGGCAGCCTCCATTCAATGTAATATTTCTAAACACCAAGTGGTGCCTACACACTTTGGTAATTTTTCATACAAACATAAGTGCAAACAACGATCAAGAAATATAGATATACTGACAATGGTTTCTGTGATAATTTTTGTATTATTTTCAAAACCGTTCTATATGCAGATAATATAATGAATAAAGTAAGGGCAGGCGATGCATTGCTCAAGTGTGACAAACATAAATCAAAATATACACATAAGAAGCAAGATATAAAAGTAAACTGGTTATGTATTTACAGGGAAAATCACATGTGTATATCCCATTACAACATGTGAAGCAAGTACAGCTCAAAGCAACCAATTGAAAACTTTTGCAGGGCATTGCACCACCAGAACGTCTGTAAAAGTGGTGTTCCTGTTGCGCAATCCCCTTGTAAATATGCCCCCTGGTTTCGCTAAACTCTGCAAACCTGAAAATTCAAAATATACTCAATTATTATTGCCCAAGGGGGCATTTTCTCCTGTAGTTATTTTGAGACTGCAACCTTTCGGCTGGACTAACGAAACTGAAACAATATAATGGGCTGGCTGCTACTCTGTGTAAAATGTTGCAGCTGCCATGGCGTGATATAGACACTTGTTTGCCATGTCCCGGGAAACAATTGTGAAAGGGCACAAAAAGGAAAGAGCCAGTACACCCTGCTGACAAGGATCATGTGGGAGGCCGAAAGAACCCCCCTCTTTGTGAGAATTTAATTAAAGGTTGAATTTGCTGCATGCTTCCTGGAACCAAGCTCTGATATCATGGTTCCCAGAGAGGCATTCCTAGTTCCAGAATCCTAGTTGTGAACAGCAAGTCCAGTACGAACAAGTTCAGATACATTGAACCCAGGGCAAGCTTCATGGACCCAAAAAACCCTTGCGTTTGACTCACTGACCTAGTTACAGAATGGTGGATCTCGCGTGGGTCTGTCAAGCTTGCCCAGTGAAGCTTTCTGTGAATTGGCAGCATCAACTAGGAATTCTGGTACTCGAGGGTCACAAACCTGGTTCTGGGGTATGCAAACCCCCAAAAATATATATATGTGTTTAAATTAGAAAAGCCTGGCTGTAGACCAGGTCCTGGGGCCAGTCCCCAGTGCGCATGACCAAAGACCAATGCAATGGGGTTGGCTGCCCTGGGTGGGTTGGGTGCAAGGTCTGCCTGTATGCAGAGGGGGTTGGCAACCAACTGTGGATTCAGTGTAGCCAGGTAATTAATTCAATCCCCTTCGCTTAACCTTTGATCATGCGCTGGAGTGTTGGTCATTTGTAGTGGGTTGGAAACAAAGTATTGCAAAAAGCTAGGCCCTTCCTTTAAGGGTTTTGTTGGTAGCAGGGGTTTGGGCGACAATGGTCGACTTGAGGCCAGTTCGTCCGCCAACCTCTGCTGAACAAGACTGAGAGCCCTGCAAAGTGGGAGTTGGCTGCATGCAGAGTGTTATCAGCAGGGCCTGCACTATGTGCAGTAGAGGTTTGCCACCCACAGGTAATTGGGTGCATATCATTGATATTAAAGCCATGTGTCTTACTCCTGCTGTATATGGCCAACGATTGTGCACAGCGAGGGTTGTCTGCCCATGGAGGGTTCAGCTTAGGGCATGACCAAAGGTCATTTGCAGTGGAGATTTGCTCCTAACAGGTGATTGGGCCCAGGGCTTGGCCGAAAGCCAAGCTCTATGGCCAGCCTTTCACTGCACACGGCCGCATTTTCAGACACATATGCACTTTTTTTAGTCCTCCACTGTCCATTACTTTCACTCACTCGCAAAACAAACATGTATTTTTTTCTTTTATTAGCCATTAAAATTGTTACTGAAACTATTTCAGTTTTTTTGTGCTTTTACATTTATGTATAAAATAAAAAACAAAATACAACAAAAAAATTGGGAAAGAGCTGGGTTAAAAAATAGTTTTGGCTCATCTTTTGATGGATATTTTTGCATTCACTTCCACTTCGCATACCGCAGAGATGACCTTGCCACACCTGCAAAAGAATGCAATCTCATACTTGCAAGAGGCCTCAATTTCTTCTTTTTCCTCATGCATGATGCCACCAGCCAACCTCTCTCCACAGGGATGACAAATAACAACACTGAAAAAGATGTACTTGTCTCTTCGCCATCCCCCATGCTCTTGTCATAAATGAAGTGCTGTTCCTGCAAACTATTAAGATGCTTGTGTATTGTTTAGATTCGAAGCTGTATTTCCTCAGCTGCCCTTGCTCAGCTTTCTTTGTCCCAAGTGAAACACACGCACTTCAAGGACAATTTCTTCTTAAAGAGGTGAAATAATAAAACTTTCGTAATGATTGATCCTGGTGGTCTGTTGGAACCCTCAGCGTGAACGTCTAGTTCTTCATTTTTTTCTTGTCCTTCTTGCTTTGACTTTCTCCTCTACATTTTTTTTAAACTTTATTTTTCAAATTTTAAGCGACAGTACATCGAACAAGAGGTGCATTTCCGAGTACACATTGCAGTTCATATACAAGAACAATCATTGCATGTACAGAGGCAGGGCATGAATTTTTTTCCTGTACAGAAGGCAGGGGCGGTAGGTGACATTTGAAAGTGGTGGGGCGCAAAGTGATTTGCATGCAGCACAGTAGCGAGCGCGCGCAGCGTGCGAGCCCGAACCCCAAAACGGGGGTTTTGGGTGGGTACCCCCCAAGAAAATTTTGAAAAAAGGAAGAAAAATCATGCATTTTCAAGCAAATTTGAGAAAGCAGGAAGGTTAACAAAGCAATTGTGAAAGTGCAGTTATTACATTAATAGATGGCATAACATAGGTAGCTGCTTATTCAGTATAACCACAGAGCTTCATACATTCCGTCCTATTACGCTCAGGTGCTGAATTCAGACTATAAGACTTTCATGAAAATCTCAGATCAACAATATTCACACCTAAGGTGGGAGCCAACGAGGCACTCCACACTTTTCTGGCAAAGAAACACATTTTAAATTACTGTAGGACTGGTATAAACATCTGGCGAAATTCCACAAATAATACCCTAGTGCTAGTGCGCCTCGCTGGCGAGATTGTGATAACATAGGTGATCTACTTCATATGTCGTGGCCTTGTCCCAAAAATACGGCCCCCTTGTTGTGCTTGCTTTCCTGCCCCCTGTTCCCTGTGTGTGGCTCTCTGTGTGTGTGGGGCTCTGCGTGTGTGTGTGTGGGGGCTCTGTGTGTGTGTGGGGCTCTGTGTGTGTGTGGGTCTGTGTGTGTGGGTCTGTGGACACCCTCACAACCGCCGAACACCTTCACTTCCAAATCCACATCAACCCCAAGACCACACTTAGAGGCACCCTCATCTACAGGCCACCAGGACCTCGCACCCAATTCAGCGAAGACATCACTGACTTCATCAGCCCCACGCCCTCCCCTCTGAGGACCACATTCTACTGGGAGACCTCAACTTCCACCTTGAAAAGAACAACGATAGCCACACCACCACCCTTCTGGACAACCTCGCCAACCTCGGACTTAAACAACTTGTCGACACCCCCACCCACTTGGCCGGACACACGCTCGACCCAATCTTCACCTCCAGCAAGCACATCTCCTTCAATCACACCACAACTCTCCACTGGACGGACCACAGCTGCGTTCACTTCAACTACAAAAATACCACAACCACCCACAACCATTACCCCGCAGAAACTGGAACAAAATCACCACCGACCAGCTCTTCACATCGCTCCACCAAAATCCCCCCGACAAATCACTGGACCCAAACCAAGCAGCCACCGACCTCACACAATGGATCACCCACTGCGCTGACGAATTAGCACCCTTGAAAAACATTCATATCTAGCAAGGTAGCAAAAAAGCCCCATGGTTCAACGATGACCTTAAGAAATCCAAGAAGACCTGTCGCACTCTAGAGAAAGCCTGGCGAAAAAACCCAACCATTGACAACCTAGCCACCTTCAAGAACGCCACCCGCAAACACCACCAACTGATCCGATCCACAAAGAAATCAGCATTCAAGGATCGACTCGACAACAACATCCACAACAGCAAGGAACTATTCAACATCGTCAAAGAGTTTACCAACCCCACCGCCGGCACCAACGACATCACCCCCTCACAAGACCTCTGTGACTCTCTAGCCTCATTCTTCCACAACAAAATCGCTGACATACATAACAGCTTTCGAAACCAATCCACACCCCCCTCCTCCGAAATAAAACCTCCTTCCAACAACCTTTACGCCTGGAACCCAATCACCACTGAAGACACCATCCGCTTGATGAACTCCATCCACTCAGGATCGCCAAGCAACCCATGCCCCCACCACATTTTCAACAAAGCAGACTCCACCATCGCACCCCACCTCAAAGACATCATCAACTGCTCCCTCGATTCCGCTACATTCCCGGAAAGCTGGAAACATGCCGAACTCAGCCCTCTTCTGAAGAAACCCACAGCAGACCCCACTGAACTTAAGAACTACTGCCCCATCTCGCTCCTCCCATTCCCTGCCAAAGTCATTGAGAAAGCAGTTAACAATCAACTCGCCGCATTCCTCGAATCCAACAATTCCCTCGACCCTTCACAGTCCGGGTTCCGAGCCAAACACAGCACTGAGACCGCCCTCATCGCAGCAACAGACGACATTCGAACTCTTCTGGACAACGGAGAAACAGCTGCCCTCATACTACTAGACCTATCTGCAGCCTTCGACACAGTATGCCATAGCACCCTTATACAACGCCTCAGCAACATCGGAATACAAGGAAAAACACTGGACTGGATCACCTCGTTCCTTACCGGAAGAACCCAGAGAGTCCGCCTCCCCCCTTTTAGATCAGAAGCCACCCCAGTTATCTGCGGCGTACCACAAGGATCATCTCTCAGCCCCACCCTCTTCAACGTATACATGAGTCCCCTGGCAACCATAGCTCGCCACCACAACCTCAACATCATCTCTTACACAGATGACACCCAACTGATCCTCTCCCTCACCAAAGACCCAAACACCGCCAAAACAAACTTACACGAAGGAATGAAAGAAGTAGCTGAATGGATGAAGAACAGCCGTCTAAAACTAAATTCGGACAAAACTGAAGTCCTCATCTTAGGCTCATCCCCCTCTGCCTTGCACAACTCATGGTGGCCTCCGGCCTTGGGAACAGCTCCCATCCCCACGGACTACGCACGGAACCTGGGTTTCATCCTAGACTCCTCCCTCTCGATGACAAGACAAGTCAACGCTGTCACATCATCCTGCTTCAACATCCTACGCATGCTCAAAAAAATCTTCCGCTGGATCCCCTCCGAAACTAGAAAGACGGTCACGCACGCACTGGTCACTAGCCGACTGGACTATGGAAACACCCTTTATGCCGGAACCACAGCCAAACTACAGAAAAAACTCCAACGCATCCAAAACGCCTCAGCCAGACTCATACTTGACATCCCCCGCCAAGCTCACATTTCTGACCACCTTAAAGACCTACACTGGCTCCCCATCAACAAGAGAATAACGTTCCGCCTCCTCACCCACGCCCACAAAGCCCTCTACAACTTAGGACCCGATTGCCTCAACACACGCCTGTCCTTTTACACCCCCTCCCGCCAACTACGATCGTCCAATCAAGCCCTCACTGCAATCCCACGCATCCATAGATCCACCATGGGAGGGAGATCCTTCTCATACTTAGCGGCCAAAACCTGGAACTCTCTCCCCACCCACCTCCGCCTCACTCAGAACCACCCCGCCTTCAGAAAACAACTAAAGACTTGGTTATTCGACAAGTAATATACACACCTCCCTCAAGCGCCTTGAGACCCTCTGGGTGAGTAGTGCGCTATACAAATTTCGAACTTGAACTTGTGTGTGTGTGGCTCTGTGTGTGTTGGGCTCTGTCTGTCTGTGTGTGTGGCTCTGTCTGTCTGTGTGTGTGGCTCTGTCTGTCTGTGTGTGGGGCTCTGTCTGTCTGTGTGTGTGGATGTCTGTCTGTGTGGCTGTCTGTCTGTGTGGCTCTGTCTGTCTGTCTGTGTGTGTGGTTCTGTCTGTCTGTGTGTGTGTCTCTGTCAGTCTGTGTGTGTGGGTGGCTCTGTGTGGGTGTGGGTGGCTCTGTGTGTGTGTAGGTGGCTCTGTGTCTGTGTAGGAGGCTCTGTGTGTGTGTGGGTGGCTGTATGTGGGTGGCCGCTATGTGCAGAAAAACACTTGCCTCATCCCTGAAGCCCCTTGTACTATCCTTACCCAACACTCTGCATACTGCCCCAAGCTCCTTCAATTTCCTCAACCCGCCCGATCTAGTCCTGTTGCATCCTTGTTCCACCACCAGTTGGCTTTCCTTCCATATCTTGTTGCAGTAACATTTCCTCCTCTTGGTTGATTGCCATCAAAAAGCTGCCATTAGTTGGGTACGTCTTTTATTGCTCAATTTGATACTATCACTGAAAAAACAACCCTAGACTCCTCCTCTCCTTCTAACCACTATGTACGCACAATGTATGCAGTATGTTTAGTATGTACAACTTCCTAAGCAACACTTAGGGAGCAATAAAGAAAATTCAACAGTAAAAATGAAAGTGTTTTTTGTATTCTAAACTAGCATTTGTCATGTGCTTGTTTGGCGGATGCACACTTCAATCACATAAAAAAATTCAAATCGGCAGTGATAAAAAAAAACAGTACACGTATAAGACATAAATATGTCATAAGTGGCTTGCCAACATCGAGACATTACCATCGAAACATTCTATGACAAAATATCGACCTGCAGCAATTCTGGTATAGACTATTGACTACTGCAATATCCTCTAAATAAGAACATATATTTAAGAAAGGATGTACTATTCTTAACTCCACATCTATGTACCGTGAAGATAAATAATAAGGTTACACTGATGTGGAATTAAGAATGCCTAATTTATACTTACCTTTACATTCTTGCCTTCACGATATAGAGACAGTGGGTATTTTGCGATTAATGTTACTGCAGGTGGATATTCTGAACTACATATTGCGATTACACACTGAATCACTTTATAAAACCCCTCAAATTATTCATTGTGGAATTAAAGTGTACACACACGGACTTTTTGTTGTTGTTGTTTTTTTCCCAACACCAGCCAAAGACCTATTAGATGCCAATCTTTGGTGCATCTCGAACGTAAATGGGCATTATGGAGCTATCGATGGACAACCTTTAAAATATAGGTGTAAACCCGGCTGGAACCACAGGCCTCATTCTAGTCTCATGGGTTAAATAAGGTAACAGTATTACCTCATCGTCCCTCCCTCGCTTCCCTTACTTACAGAATGAGGCATCCCTGCCTCACCAGACACCCGTACCCACGTGATTTGTCACGTGGGGACTATATATAGCCCCCAGCCCCCTCATACCTCCTGTTTTTTTTTTTTCTGTCTCACCACTGTGAGACGCGCGTCCCACGCGCTGGCCGTTCTGCGGAGCTGCGGTCTTTTCACTTTCTTGAGGGCTTCTCCCTCTCTTGCAATTGCCGTCCTGGGTCTGGCGGCGCCGACCTGGTGTATGCAAGCCTTCCCCACCGCGTTGGTGTTGTTGCGGTGCACTTCTCGGCGGCTGGGCGATCGGGTTCCGGGTGACGGGGTCACCGGCCCTGAGTGGCTGGGGCTGTAGTTCCGGTTCAGATGGCCGGAATGGAGGTGGCGGCTGGCGGATGTGCTGTGGCTTCTCGGCTGGCTGTTCCCGATGCTCCTATGCGGTAGGGGCCTCGTTTTGAGGTCGTTTTTATACATTTTTGTGTTTTTGGTGATTGGATTCAGTGTCTGCGAGGCTTCTTTATTGGTGGCCTCGTGTGTCTTTGTTTCTATTGGTTTACCCGGCTGGGGCTGGGTTGCACATTATTTAAGGGCTTACCTCGGCTTTCTGCCCTGTCAGTTTCACTATGGCTAAACGGACATCGAAGCGCTTGAGGGTTTTGTCCTCCTCTGATGAGGATGGTGAGGTGCCTGTCCCGGCTCGTAGGACCAGGTCCCAGGGTCCGGTGGATTCTTCTGCCCTTCTGTCTGCTTCTGAGGTGCAGTCCATGATTGAGGCTGCTGTGTCTCGTGCTTTGGAGGCGAGAGGTGCTAAGCCACGGCGCAGGTCTTCTCGTGTTGCGGGGGGTCCGGTGGACTCTCCCTCTGAGGACTCTTCTTCTTCTTCTTCGGACTCTGCCATGCCTTCTACATCTTCGGGGAAGTTTGTGCGTAGGGAGGAGGTGCCTGCTATTCTCCAGCACATCAGGGAGAACTTGGGGTTTTCTCCTTTTGCTGCTCCCATGGGGTCCGAGGACATTTTTCCCCAATATGTTAAGCCTCCTGTACTCTCTATGCCCTTTCATGGTCGCATCAAAGACTTGATTTCGGGGGAATGGCGAGACCTTGAGCGCTCCTCTGTTCCTCGCTTTTTGCAGAAGCTTTATTCCCTGGAGGAAGGGGAGGTCTCTCTTCCTCACTCTGTGAAGGTGGATGCCATGTTGGCCACTCTTATTGGGCGCACTTCTATTAATCCTGAGGATTGTTCGCCTTCGGATGCCACGGATAAAAAGGTGGATGGTGCGCTGAAGAAGGCCTTTTCCGCTGGGAATTTGTCTTTACGTGCTAGTATCTACTCAGCGTATGCGGCGCAATCTTTGGTGTCTGACTTTGGCAAGCTGGCCACGGCTGTTCAGGAGGAGTCGGACTGCTCTGGCTTGCTTGTCCACATGGAGCAGCAGGCTAAGCTCTTGGCTGACGTCTCTTCAGATGTTCTTCGCTCTGCGGCCATGACCTCTGGCTCCTTGGTTTTGGCTCGTCGGAACTTGTGGATGCGTGACTGGAAGGCTGATTCTTCGGAGAAGTCCTCGCTCCTTAAGATTCCCTTTGATGGCAAGTTGCTCTTTGGTGACCAGCTGGATAGTATGGTCACTAAGGCGTTCAAGGACCGTAAGCATGCTCTGCCTTACAAGGGCAAGGCGTCTTCCTCTGGTTCTCGCCGTTTTTGGAATCCTGCTCCTTCCTCCTCTGCGTCTTTTCAGTCTTCCCGCCAGTCCTCCAGGAACTTTTCTGCTCGTCAACGCCAATTCAGGCCCAGGAAATCTTCGGCCTTGCCTGGTCCCAAGCTTCCGGCGGATACCTTCAAGAGGAAGTCCTGACGTCGACTGTGTTTCGCCCTCGGGTCCTGTGGGCGGAAGGCTGTTGTCTTTCCTGGACGCTTGGCAGCTGGATGTAAGGGATCGCTGGGCATTGACTATTGTCAGGAGAGGCTATATTATCGACTTTGTCGCCGTTCCGCCCGGCTGGGGCACCATCCTTACTCCTATCCCCAGGTCTCCATCCAAGAGGGAGGCTCTACTGGAGGGGGTTCGGGATCTTCTGTCAAAGAAGGCGATTGTTCCGGTCCCGCTGGCGCAGCGAGGTCTGGGATGTTATTCCATTTTGTTTCTGGTCCAGAAGGTGTCAGGGGGATTCCGGCCGGTTCTGGACCTGAAGAGGGTGAATGGTTGGGTTCGGACCGTTCACTTCAAGATGGTGACTTTGCAGTCCATCATTCCGTTGGTGGGGGTCCGGGACTTCATGACGTCTATCGATTTACAGGACGCCTACCTTCACGCTCCTGTGGCTCGGACTCATCAGCGGTTTCTTCGCTTTGCAGTTGGCGGCTTCCACTTCCAGTTTGCGGTTTTGCCATTCGGGCTGAAGTCCGCCCCTCGGGTCTTCACCAAGCTCTTGGCCCCCTTGGTGGCCCTGGTCCACTGTCATGGGATATTTTTACATCCTTATCTGGACGACTGGCTGGTTCATGCTCCCTCTTTCCAGTTGACTGTCGCTCACACAGACTTGGTGCTGGCCGTTTTGAGGGGGCACGGCTTTCTTGTCAATCTGGGCAAGTCGTTTCTTGTTCCTTGCCAGGATCGTCTCTTCATTGGGGCCAGGTTTCGGACAGATTTGGGAGTGGTCACTCTGCCCGAGGCTCGGGTGGTCAAGATTCAGTCTCACATCCTGTCTCTGCTGTCCGGTCCGGTGCAGGTGGCGGCACGTTGGCTGCAGGTCCAGGGGGATATGGCTGCCACGGTGTTTCTGGTTCCTTGGGCCAGATTTCATTTACACACTCTGTTGGCTCATGTTCTGGTGCATTGGTCTCCCCATTGCCTTCCCCTCTCTTCTCCGATCCCGGTTTCCCCTCAGATCAGGTCTTCTCTGGGTTGGTGGCTGGTTCGGGATCATTTGCTGAAGGGTGTCTCTCTCTCTCCTCCGGCTCCGGTTGTGGTGACGACCGATGCCAGCCTCTCGGGTTGGGGGGCCAGGCTGGGGGTTCATCAGTCCAGGGGCTTCTGGTCTCCCGCTCAGAGCAGGATGTCATCGAACTGGAGGGAGTTGGAGGCTGTCCGTCTGGCTCTGTTGGCCTTCTCCCAGTTTCTGCTGGGTTCCGTGGTCCTGGTCAGAACGGACAACGTCACAGCCATGGCTTACGTCAACAGGCAGGGGGGGACGAGGTCCTCTTCTCTGTCCCTTGTGGCGAGGCGGTTGTTTGTTTGGGCGGAGTCTCATCTGTTGGCTCTCTCGGCGATCCATATTCGGGGGGTGTCCAATTCCCGGGCGGATGCCCTCAGCAGGGCCATTCCGTCGTCTGTGGATTTCTGCCTTCGTCGGGAGTTGTTTGTGGCTCTGACGTTGCGTTGGGGGGTTCCGGTGGTGGACCTCTTTGCGGATGTGGGAAATGCCTTGGTGTCCCGGTTTGTCTCCCGCTGTCGGGAGGGGTCGGCCTGGGCGGTGGATGCTCTCTCTTGCCCTTGGCCCCGCGGGCTTCTGTATGCGTTTCCTCCTTTCCCCCTTCTTCTCCGCTTCCTGCTGAGGGTCCGGTCCTCGGGGGCTTCTGTGATTCTGGTGGCTCCGGCGTGGCCTCGTGCCTCCTGGTTTCCTCTCCTGGTGGAGTTGAGGTCGGAGGTGGAGTGGTTGCTGCCTCTGTCTCCTCCCCCTTTGGTCTTCCCGGCGTTTCAACAGGATGTTCTGGGCCGGATGCGCTTGGCGGCTTGGAGGTTGAACGCCTAGGTCTTCTGCGACGTGGGGTTCCGGCTGGTTTGACCTCTACTCTGCAGGCGGCTAGACGCGCTTCGACCAACAAGTCTTACCTACGGCACTGGCGTTCTTTCAGTCGGTGGTGTCTTGTCAAAGGTTTGGACCCCTCTTCCTCTTCTTTGTTTGAGGTGATGCTGTTTCTTCAGGAGGGTGCTTCCTTGGGCTTGAAGGTGTCTTCCCTTCGTTTACAGTGGGCTGCGATTAGGGCGTTTAGGAGCTCTTGGGGCAATCTCTCGGATTCTGAGGGGTTGGTCAGTCGCCTTTTTAAGGGTTTGAGTAACGTTCTTCCTACCCCTCGGCGGCATTTTCCGACCTGGGATCTTTCTCTGGTCTTGGACGCCTTGATGTCATCTCCCTTTGAGCCGTTGGTTTCTGTGGATCTGCGCCTGTTGTCCTTCAAGACTTTCTTTTTGGTGGCCATTTCATCTGCTCGCCGCCTGAGTGAACTGGGTGCTCTTTCTTCCAAACACCCTTTTTTTTCGGGTTTTTGATGACAGGATCGTGTTGCGACCTATTCTTTCCTTTCGTCCTAAGGTGGACTCTCAATTCCACAGGGATCAGGAGTTGGTTCTTCCTTCCTTTTTTGGTTCCCCGTCCTCGGAGTCTGAGGTGCGGCTTCACTCTTTAGATGTTAGGAGGGCTCTCCTGGTCTATTTGGAGCGGGTCGCTCCTTTCCGTCTCTCGGATTCCCTTTTTGTTAATTTTGGTCCTGTGAATAGGGGTTTGCGTCCTTCTACTCCTTCCTTGAGTCGTTGGGTTCGTTCTCTGATTTCTTTGGCATACAAAGAGGGGGGACACCTTTCTCCTTTGGGGGTTCAGGGTTGTTCCACTCGCTCCATGGCTGCTTCCTGTGCGGAGGTCCAAGGAGCTTCCATTTCGGAAATCTGCCGGGCTGCCACCTGGGCTTCCCCGCTGACCTTTGCCTCTCATTACAGGATTGGCCAGGAGGTTGACTGTGCTGATGTGTTTGGACACAGGGTTCTTTCCACTATGATTCCTGAATAGTGGTTTTTCCCCTGGTCTTCTGTGTTTTTTAATAAACCTGTTTTTTGCATACCTTCTTTGGTTGTCCTGTTTGGCTTTGTACATCTCATTCTGTAAGGAAGGGAAGCGAGGGAGGGACGATGAGGTAATGCTTCAATTACTTACCGGTAATTGCATTACTCTGAGTCCTACTCCCTCGCTTCCCTTACTTACATCCCTCCCTCCCTCCCTGATGGTCCAGGCCAACCTTTTGGTATGGTTTCGTTCTGTGTGGTATTACAGGAGGTATGAGGGGGCTGGGGGCTATATATAGTCCCCACGTGACAAATCACGTGGGTACGGGTGTCTGGTGAGGCAGGGATGCCTCATTCTGTAAGTAAGGGAAGCGAGGGAGTAGGACTCAGAGTAATGCAATTACCGGTAAGTAATTGAAGCATTATGGAGCTATCGATGGACAACCTTTAAAATATAGATGTAAACCCGGCTGGAACCACAGGCCTCATTCTAGTCTCATGGGTTAAATAAGGTAACAGTAAAGCCTATTGAATAAGTAACGTCTAGACGCATTAAACTGAGTTTCTGACAGCCTTGTACTCCTGATGAAATTCCTGTTAACCTACTACTTTCAATTCACTAAAAGTAATGTACATTGTTTATGATGTTGTGATATGTGTAGTTAAAATGTTTACTAGATGATTTAGAATGAACGTATATGATGTCGGCGAACCACTGCGGAGAATGAATTTACCATAATTTTCTTTTAGAATTTTTGTATCGGTGAACAGGGGCTAGCCATATCATGAAAAAGGCTTATGCGCAGATGCGCAGTTTTATGGTCACTACTCTCCGGGCCTGTCCTTAGCCCAGATAATTTAAAATAGACTTCATCGTGAATGGCAGCCGACAGGCCAGCAGAGAGCCATGATGCGGTGGGACCGGAGGGCGCTCTGTAGGGGCCAGCTGGAGCATGTCACCGTGCCGTTGTGCTCTGGCTGTGGGACTGAAAGGCGCACAAAACCCGCCCAATCCCAGCTCATACAGATGCGTGCAAAAGTCTTGCTGTGAACTTGCGAGCAGCCCTTCAGTTGCCTAAAAGTTGCCTTTGCATCAATGGTTGATGTTGTTTTGCTTGACCCGCAAACCGACTCACAACAAACAGACCCCTTGCACTGTCTTGACTTCCTGGTGGTTCAGATGGTGCCGCCGTGAGACCAAGTACCCATCACAAAGACACCACTCAAAATCTAGGATTGGGGACGCAGCTTAGGTTTAGAAATTGGAGTAATAGAGAGGTGCCCAGGGTCGCAGTCATGCAGAGGGTGTGAATGGCAAGTGCCGGGCCATGACCATATCTATGCCCAAATCTAAAAGTGAAAAGCCTAAAACTCCTGCATTTTAAAACTGAAACGAAAGGGACAAGTACCCATGGTATAAAACTGAGGGGCCCAATTGAGCAATGCAAAAAAAATTAACAAAAAAAAAACTGAAGGGGGTAAATGTATCCGAAGTTTAAAACTAAAACTGAAGGGGGAAAAGGTACCGACGATACAATACTAAAACTGAAAGGACAATGGTACTTCAGTATAAATCTGAAATGCTTAACTAAAGGGCATAAACAGCTCTGTATGAAGCTAAAACTTTTCAGCGTTGCATACCCAGAGCATAGAACTAAAACAAAAGTACCTAGAGCTCCACCAGTGTAAAATAGACTGATCTAATATACCCAGTAAAGTGCTCGCCGCTTCCTTACCTTCCTTGCGGTCGATCAGGTGGCTCTTCGCCCGGCTCTCCGTGATGTCCTTGAACGAGAAGAGGAGAGGCCACAGAGCAGGTAAGAAGAAGGGGCTCCCAGCCGAGCACAGCAAGAGGCAAAGCGATGCCCCAGAGAGAAGGGGCTTCCCAGACGCACGCATCCCGGCGGTGAAATGGCCAATCACTGCATGGCTTCACTGTGTGAAGCCATGCAGTGATTCAGTGATTGGCCATTAACTTGTGGCTGAGGCAGTGTCCTTGAAAGCGGGGGGGAGGGGGAAAAAGAGGGGGCCAGCAGGAAATTCAAGGCCGCTTCCCTCAGGGATCATGAACCAACGTCAGGGCTCGGTCAAAGGCTAAGGGGGGGACGTCCTCAGGAAGAGGCTGTCGACTTTAGAGATGAACTAACCACCGCTTGCGTGCCCACCTCCCCAGGCCACTGCCTCACTCCTAAAGCTCTCTGGTCATTACAAAATGGCTACCCTGTCCTTGCCTTAGATCACTAGAACCGGCTGGAAGGTTCTGGAGTTCCACTATGATACCCTATTGGCCCCTTCCCCAGGAGTGTCAGTTATGGCAGTTACTGGCCACCATTTTGTAAGTTCTGTCAATCCAGTCAGAAAAGCACCTAGGCCCCAGGAAAGAGACTATGAGGGCAAAGAGCACCTAACCCCTAGGTCAACACCGGAAAAGTCCAGTAGACATAAAAAATAAAGAGATTGAGGGGCGAAAAGGGGACACAAATAAATAGGAGGGACCACCCAAAGGGCCGACAGGTCTCACACGCATCCCCCCCAGCTGAAAGCCCCAACCCCTTGGGAGTCCTCATCACTAAGGCGGAAATACCTAGAGAGACTGTCTGCATTGGCGTGGTCCACTCCAGGCCGATGTTTCACCCGGAAGTCCATTCCCTGTAGGGAGATGGACCATCTCAACAACTTGGGATTTTCCCCCTTCATTTGCATCAGCCAACGAAGGGGTCGGTGATCGGTCTGAACCAGGAAGTACGAACCAAACAGGTATGGCCGCAACTTCTTCAGAGCCCATACCACCGCAAAGGCTTCTCGCTCAATTGCACTCCACTTCTGTTCCCGGGGAAGCAGTCTCCTGGACAGGAAGACTACAGGCTGATCCAGACCCTCTTCATTAAGTTGTGATAACACTGCCCCAATGCCATGCTCTGAAGCATCTGTCTGGACAATGAACTCCTTGGAAAAATCTGGAGCCCTCAGGGCCGGTGCTGCACACATTGCTTGTTTCAGCTTCTCAAAGGCTTGATGACAATCCTCCGTCTAGACTACCCGCTGAGGTTGTTTCTTGGATGTGAGCTCTGTGAGGGGCGCTACAATAGTGCCATACCCCTTCACAAAGCGACGATAGTAACCTGTGAGGCCCAGGAAAGCTCGAACCTCAGTTTGTGTCTTGGGAGGCTCCCAGGCCATGATTGCCTCAATCTTTGCCTGGAGGGGCTGCACTGTTCCCCCTACCCACCAAGTGGCCCAGGTACACAACCGACCCCTGCCCAATCTGACATTTACTGGCCTTGATTGTCAAGCCAGCCTGTTTCAGGGCCTGGAGAACAGCTTGCAATTGACGCAAATGGTCCTCCCAACTGCTGCTGAAGACGGCAATGTCATCCAGGTAAGCAGCGGAGAAAGCCTCCATTCCAGAGAGGATCTGGTTCACCAGCCGCTGAAAAGTGGCAGGGGCGTTCTTGAGCCCAAAGGGCATCACACAGAACTGGTAGTGGCCCTCAGGCGTGGAGAAGGCTGACCTTTCCTTTGCTCCATCTGTGAGGGAGATCTGCCAGTACCCGGAAGTAAGGTCAAAGGTACTCAGATATTGGGCAGCTCCCAGCCGGTCAATCAATTCATCCGCTCTAGGGATCGGATGCGCATCAGTCTTAGTCACTGATTTCAGTCCCCGGTAATCCACACAGAACCTCAGTTCTGGAGTGGTGCCCGGTGGGGCAGCTTTTGGTACTAGAACCACCGGACTGGACCAGGGGCTACTGGAAGGTTCAATGACTCTTAGCTCCAGCATCTTGGTAACCTCACGGTGGATGCTGGCCTTCACCTTGTCTGACAGCCGGTAGGTCTTAGACTTCACTGGTGGGCTGTCTCCTGTGTCCACATCATGGGTACACAGGTGGGTTCTTCCCGGGACAAGGGAGAACAACGAGGAGTACTGCTCCAAGACTCTTTGTTCAGGAGTTAGGGATGGGGAGAGAATCACTCCCTCCACCGGCCCATCCTTTTCTTGAGACGAAAAAAGATCCGGGAGAGGCTCGCTTTCCGCTTCCTCTGCACCATCAGTCACCATCATTAAGATGACCTTGGGCCTCTCATGGTGGGGTTTAAGGCGGTTGGCATGCAGCACCCGTAGGGGCTGTCGAGGGGTCTTAAGATCCACCAGATAGGTGGCCTTACCCTTCTTTTCCAACACCTCAAAGGGGCCTGTCCAGTGATCCTGGAGGGCACTTAGCTCCCCAGGTTCCATCACCCATACTTTCTGGCCAGGCTCCAACTCCACCGGGTGAGCGTTGTGGTCATACCACTCTTTCATTACTGCTTGACTGGCTTCCTAGTTGTCAGAAGCTTGCTTCCACAACTTTGCCATTTGGCTCCGGAAGGCCAGCATGTAGCTCACCACATCCTGGGGAGGCTTTCTGGGAGACTTTTCCCATCCATCCTTCACCAGGCTGAGAGGTCCTCGCACAGGGTGCCCGTACAGTAGCTCAAAGGGGCTGAAGCCCACTCCCTTCTGCGGCACTTCCCTGTAGGAGAATAGCAAACAGGGCAGGAGGACGTCCCATTTCCTCCGCAGGCTCTCAGGCAGACTTCTTATCATGCCTTTCAAGGTCTTGTTGAACCTCTCTACCAGTCCATTGGACTGGGGGTGCTATGGAGTGGTGAACCAGTAGGTCACTCCACACTCCTTCCACATTGCTTGCATATATGCTGACATAAAGTTGGTCCCCCTGTCGGACACAACTTCCTTGGGGAAACCCACTCGGGTAAAGATCCCCATCAGGGCCCTAGCCCAATAGGTGCACGGACAGTCCTCAGAGGAATTGCCTCTGGGTACCGCGTGGCGTGATCCACCAGAACCAGGATAAACCTGTGACCAGCTGTAGTTGGTGGATCCAATGGCCCCACAATGTCGATGCCCACCCTTTCAAAGGGGGTGCTAACGACAGGAAGTGGTTCCAGGGGAGCTTTCAGCGTCACCCCTGTCTTCCCACTGGCTTGACAGGATACACACGTCCGACAGTATGTGTTGGATGCCACTTTCATCTGAGGCCAGTAAAAGTGGGGAACAAGCCGGGCAAAGGTCTTGTCCTGTCCTAAGTGTCCTGCCAAGGGAATCTCATGAGCCGATTCTTGAAGAAAGGCTTGGTATTGTTGAGGGACTACCAAGGCCCGTGATGAACCGGGCAAAGGTACCTTGGGTTCACTGTAGAGGAGTCCGTCCTCCCAGTAAATATGGTAGTGCCCTGCAACGTTCCCTGCTGCCTGGGCTTCGGCTTGTCGCCTTAGTCCCTCAAGGGTAGGGCACTCCTTCTGACCCTTACAAAACTCCTCCCTGGTAGGCCCTCCTTCCACATGCCACTCAGCAGGGATAGGCAAGTCCTCCAGGGAGACTACATCCCCTTCCACGGACTCCTGGCCCACCACCGCAGGTGGCTGATCTGTCTCATGGGGTGTGGAAGCCGAAGCAGGCTTCTCCTGTCTTCGGGTCTTTCCCTTTTTGGCAGCGGGCTGGGCCATTGTTCCAGGCTCCAGCCCAGGTGAACTCCCTCTCCGGGTAGTTGCAGACCTTGTGCTTGCACAGGCCCAGTCAGGTGTACCCAGCATCTCCGAATGAGTCCGGTATTCCACCTCCTTCCAAGTCAAGTCAAGCCAAGTCAAAACATTTATATAGCGCACTACATACCCAGAGGGTTTCAAGGCGCTTAGGAAGGGGAGTAGGATTATTTGTCAAATATCCACGTTTTAAGCTGCTTTCTGAACGCTAGGTGATTGTGGGTGAGGCGAAGGTAAGCGGGGAGTGAGTTCCATGTTTTGGCAGCCAGGTAGGAGAAGGATCTGCCTCCCATGGTGGTCTTGTTGATGCGAGGTACAGTCGACTGGCACGGCAGGGCTTACGGCAACTCGAAGTGAACCTGCAACCCCTTCCCACTCAAAGGGAACCTCGGCGACAGGGTAGTGGCCCAATCTGCCGTCAGCCATCGCGGCGGGGTGGAGTACATGTGGCCCACTCACCCCCCTTATCTAAGGGCAACTCCTCCCCGAGCACTACACTACCTACTCCTGGGGCTTTTTCCTCCAGTGGGAGGGGGTGGTCTCTTTGGGCACTTGACATCTCCCTTATAATGTCCTACACCGCCACACTCAAAGCAGTGGACAACCCTTGGCTGCTGGCTTTGGCCAGGATAAGGGTTTCTGGGCGGGTTAGCCTTAGGGGTGAATCCTGTTCCCTTTCCCTGGAAACTGTTTTGGGGGCCTTTTGAGAACTCCCGCTTTTTATCTCCCCCCTCCTTCTTCTGGGGGGGCGCCCTGTCCGGCCCTTTGGGAATCCCCTCCAGTCCTCTTTGAGGACACCCTGGTACTTACCCAGATGTCCGCCTCCTCTGCAAGCTTCCTGGGGTTGGTCAGCTTGCTGTCCACCAGGTGTTGACGCAGCTCGGGAAAACATTTCTCGAGTAGGTGCTCTTTGAGAATAAGGTCCTACAACCCCTCATAGTCCCTCACCTCGCTGCCTTGTATCCAACCCCCCAGTGCCTTCCTTACGTAGTCCAGGAAATCCACCCAATTATGTGTGCCTAATTTGTGACTTCCCCTGAACTTTTGCCGGTACTTCTCTGGGGTCAGTCCAAACTTCTTAATTAGCGCCACTTTCATGGTGGGGTAGTGGGTCTGCTCTTCCTGTTCCAGTGCCAATAGTGTGTCCCGTCCAGTAGGAGGCATGTATTTGTACAAACCATCCCCCCAGTGTTTTTCCTGGATCCCATGGGCTCTTAAGGAGACCTCATAGGCAGCCAGCCACTTGGCGATGTCATCCCCTGGGCTGTAGCTGGCAACTATATCCTCAGGTAGGTAGGGTCTGGGTCCCCTGGTCAGTTCCTTTATTTCGCTGCCACCATTTGGAGAATTGGAGGGTCCTGTCTGCAGGGCCTTGAGATCTAGCTCCCTAAGTTTCAACTCGTGAGCCATCCTCTGTTCCTCCCTCTCCATTTCCAACCTGGCTAACTCCCACTTTAGCTGTCTTTTTTCCCTCCTGTCCACTAGTTCAGCTTCGGTTAAGCTTCTTCCGGAGACACTGCTGCCCTCCCTTGAGAAGGTCCTAGGTCCTGGTAGTAGGTTTTCCATCTCAGGTTGGAACAATCCATCCACCCCTATGACTGTGTACCGGTCTGCCTCCTCCTCCTCCTTCCCATTTGGGTGAGCTGCCACCCACGCCCTCAAGCTGGTTTGAAGTTCCCCCTTCTTAGCACCACGCTTGAAGAACACTCCCATATTCTGACAAAATTCACGGAGTTGAGCCACATTATAGGTTTCTAACTCCGCCAGTGCGAATTCCATTTTGCCACCAATAGTGCGGGACAGCCACTTGGAAGGAATTAACTCAGAGGGTACTAGAAACTTCCTCCACCCACCACCAGGAGTAAATTTGGAAAAACCAAAAGAACTAATTAGGAAGTCCGCCAGGAGAAAACTCCAGGTGTAGGCCTATGGAGTACACTAGGTTACTATAGAGTGGACGCAAACACAGTTCTCATCCCACCGCTAGACACCAATTATGTTGGACCTGGGGTCTCCAAGTCACATAGGGTAGCTTGGCACTAAGTAGGGAGGCCTAACTCGAAGGTACATGTGTTAAGTTTGCGTCTCACCCACTCAGTAACTCAATGTTCATCCATCCAAAAGTGACACTACACCTTAATTTTTATAAAAGTAGAAAAGCTTTATATTCTCTCTTCTTGCTAGTTTCTTGTTTTGTGCTCGGATGCTAAATCGGTACCACATTTACAGTGAATTCAGCACATTTACGTTTCTTGTTTCTGTAAACTTTCCTACTCCTTCTGTTCTAAGTTACTTCTGCATTTCCGGCTTTACATTAATTAATTCTCCAACAATTAATTCATAGTACACTATTACTTAACTCCCTGGGAACACCCAGGCAACATAAATCTGGATTGGTACCTTAGTACCCAGAGGGTGACACTTTCCCCACGATCAGGTGAGTAACTACAGGGTTTCAGATGACAGTTTAAATGCTAGAATCAGCTTATTTATGACTGACTCAGATGTTTGATAAAAGCAAGGCCAGAGTTTTCTTCCCCTTCCACCACTGAAAGAAAACAAAAGGTTAAGCCACAATCCCCATCTTTATCAGCCTTCAGAGGGTTCAATTAACTCCTTCTTCTGTGCAGTTGCTCTCCTTTGCTTCACTTGTTCCTCTTATCCATAATTCTGAAAAATTATATTGATAGTCATAAAACTTAGCACAAAGTGAACAACCATTTGTCATCTATTCCCATTTTACAGTATTCCACCCCAGAGCTTACCAACTACCGCCTAGACATGATTGAAGAGGAGCCTATTAGGATGGGCAGACGCGCTTTAGTTGACATGCCAGAATGGCAGGCAAGAAGGAAGGTACAATCTTTACATGTTATGAGGTTTGGGGTCATATACATTTGAAAGATTTCCATTCACATATGTTTTTAAAAGAAAATTATACTGAAATATGATATTTTGAATTTTCACTGCTTCAATCTCATTTCAGTTAGAAAGTCAACTTTTTTTCTCACTTAGGGGCCGATTAGGATTGCGGTGAATCTGCATCCTCCGGGGCTGCTGAAGCCACCGCCGGCCCGGAGGATGCGGATTCACCGCTGCAGTGATTGAAAAGACCCCCTGCAAGATTAGGATGGCAGGGGGGTTATCTGCGGACGGGAAGACGGTCCCGCGGCAGAAAAGCTCTAATATGGTGGCGGTGTCTATCAGACACATGCTTTTCCACCGCGGGTTTTCCGCCATGGAAAAGCATGTGGTCTTTGGTGTTTGGGGGCCCGTTGCGGGGTGGGGGTGCACATGGGGGGTACCTATGGTACATCCCAGCATTTACATGCACAAAGCGGCAGGCACCGCGCGGTGCCTGCGGTGCCTGCCGCTTTGTGCATGTAAATGTTAAACATGCATTTTTAACCTTGCGGCGGGTGCTGCTTCAAGCAGCACCCGCCGCAAGGTTAAAGATTCAGGATGTGACCGCCAGGGTGGCGGTCACATCCTAATTGCACCGGAGAGACCGCCGCTGCCCCTGCCGACGGTCCCTCCACCTCCGGGGTGGCGGTCTGTCCGCCATCCTGATAGGCCCCTTAGTCCCTGATTTACAAAGGAAAATGTACACGTGTACATTTACTCATACGTTAATCTACTTCTGCACATAAGTTATACTTTTGATTCTCAGAGGTAGGAATTCCTCAGATTTCTTCTTGATAATAACTTTGTGCCTGTTTGATGAATCTCCACAAAACTTTCCAGACCAATAGCTTTTTCAACATTGGTGGCTAATGGAACGTTTTGCAGTGATTTATCAAGGGGAGCAGAGAGAAAAGAGTGTCCCAAAATGTATTTAGGTATATTAGTGTGGCAAGTGAAGTGTCAAGACTGTGTATGGAGGTGCAGGACTTGACTTATCCTTAACCTTTGTTTTGATTAAATGAAAATATATTTATATTTACTGAGATAACAAAGATTTAAGTGGCATAATAGTTAGGTAGGGTAATAATCTCAAACTTAGTACTAAAAAAGACACAGGTTAAAGTAATGTTATATTTAGGTGAAATGTTGGTTTAAACATAACATTTTAAACTAAAAAACACCTGAACGTCACAAGTTATATGTATTTCAAGTAACTGTAACGCTTGACCCATAATGCACAGTTTTGCCGACAATTATGTAATTGCCAATGTCATATTGATGCTAGCAACAATGTGATGTCATGAGTGATGTAATATGAAAGAGCATAGGCAGTCCATGGCTAGGGTGCAAGCTTTCACATTTCTCTATTTTGTAGACAAAACAGTGAATTAAAATGAAGCAAAGGGTACCAGAAACAACATTATTCGGGTGGTCCCTTGCTTCAATTAAAAGTGGAAGCTAGTCTGGGTCTGCTGGAAAATAATGTTTCCTGGCTCTAGACTAGGCTAGGAAGTGTAAAAATCGGTCAACATGTTTCTCGCTATGGTACATTGACACGCGATTCATCAGGACCTATATGGTGGAGTCTACAAACAATTAAACCTATGTCAGCATCGTATGCTCATTACCGGTTATGGAAATATTGTACCTCTGTTGCACTGTTCCTTGCCTAGAGTGGGGAACAAAAGAGGCTGGTTAAAGGGCATATGTGGCGTAGTGCCCACATTTCTAGTGACCAAGTGCACACAACGTAACATGCTAAAAATGTGAGTTGCACTAGCATGTGTGAGGGAACAGGTGAGTGCTCAGCACAATGAGTAAAACGAGTGACAAATGTTCCTAAACTCTGCAACACCCTCCTCACTTATTTTACTTGCACATAATCAGGTCTCGTTGAACTATGAACTCCCCCCCTCCCAAGGTCTCAAGACACACTTAAAATGATTGCTTGCAGCTCCAGCACTTCATAAATGGTTCAGCTAGACTCGGAGAAAAGGCTGGAAAAGACTGAGTGATGGTATACTTGGCATAATAAAAGTGTCATGAAATTGGGTGTAGTATTTGAATGAATATGAGTAGTCACCCTCCTTGTCAGATGTAGGGGTAATGCTAAATTCTTTAATTACCTAATTAGATTACTTCTCAACAGGACAGCCTTTGCTCCCCCCTTTAACCACTGGAACACCAGTCTGTTCTGGCCCCACATTTCCATCACCTTAGAACACATATTTGCTGAAGTATAAACAACAATAAGGTTGTACAATAAACGACACTTCATGAGAGTGACATATAAAGTGCCCAACCTCTATTAATATAAAGTTGCCATCTTGTTATCTAAATATTTATATAATTATTCAGGTTTCTTCAGCTACTGAGCTATATATCCTAAATATATTGAACTGATTTCTGTACTAACGTCGCCTTTTACAGATGGAATTCATGCTGAGTCTGTACACGGATCCCACAGTGTTGGAAACTATTAACATAAAGAGATCTCTATGTCAGGAAATAAAGAATTATACAAGAAACTAGCCCCCACATGCATCAATCTAGGATTTTGCATTTCTTAAATAGCGAAAATTAAGGAATCGCTATTTAGGAAATGCAAAATGCTATGCATCATTTTTTTCGGTATTTCTTTGTGATTCGGTAAAAATCGCATTTTTTACCGAATCCCAAAGAAATACCGAATTCTTAAGTTAATTTTCGCAATTTCCATTGATTCCTATGGGCCAAAAGGCCCATAGGAGTCAATGCAAATTGCGAGTGGCACTTAGAAAATTTCATGGGTGCAGGGGGGGGTCCAAAGGACCCCCCCCTGCACCCCTGAAATGTATTTTTCGCATCATGTTGCACACACACATGTCCCAAGGACATGTGTGTCCGTAACATGAATGTTGAAAAAAAAACATTTAAAGCATTTAAAACACTTTTTCCAAATTTACCGAGTGGTTCAACCACTCGGTAAATTTGGAACCCTAAGTGCGAATTTTCACTTGTCAAAGTGATGATGCATTGCTTTTAAGAAGTCGCACATCTGCGACTTCTTAAAAGCACCCGCAATTTTAGAACTCGCAACAATGTTGCGAATTCTAAAATTGCTTCATGCATCCCAAAAAGCACTTTTGCATTCGCAAACGGCCGATTTTAAGGAATCGCACCGTTTGCGAATGAAAAAGTGCTTGATGCATGTGGGGGAAAGAACTCTACAAGAAGGGGAGACGACTTCTTTTTTGGAGCTCTGCTGTATGAGACAAAGCACAAAAATGTATTATATGTAGAGGTTTTTTTTTGCAATATAGAATTAAAGTTTATGAATATTTGTATAAATAAACTATAGCTACTACATTCTCTTTTATTACTGCTTGTACATGTTATAATTTGACCTTATTGTTTTCTAAATGTTTCTGTGCTTTGGCTCCCATGGAGTGTCATTTGCTCTCTTTGGTTTAATTTGAACTTGTAAAATCACTAATTTCGGGGTAAGTTTACACTTAGGACATGACCATTTTATTTTTGCAGTGGTTTTGGCTGTGTCCAACCTAGAAATAATGTAGAGCCCCATGACGCAATAGGATCAAGGATTATTTATTCTCCGTGGCCTGGAACTGTCCGTCCTAGCTTCACAGATGCAGTACCTAGCCCAGTGGTGGGAAAAGGAGCACAATGTAGTTAGTAAAGTAATGTTTATTGTTTGATTAACTAAAATCATAAAATGTACAATCATGAAAAGTCGACACATAATTAAAACAGATTTGCGTTATAAGTAATACATTAGACATGTAAAAAAATGTTTATATTACAAGTATAAAAGTCCTCAATAAAATACCTTTAGGTAGTCACCTCAATATATTTTTACTAAAATCGATTTACAGGAGACTAATTTCCTTCTTACCAATACCAGATTTCATAAAAGTGCATATCTTTTCTAGCCAAAGTCATACTGTGCAAATTAGCTTTTATGCATACATAATTTGAACGCTCTTTAACACTAGTTCTGCAAATGCAGTCCACCAGGTTTTCTGGGGTCTGTTCACAAGAGTCTAGTTTCCTTTTTACCAGTATCAAACATTTTGTAAAAGTAGAGTTCAGAAGTATATCTGTTGGTTTGAGATTTATTATCAGAGCTTGTCTGCAGGATCGAACTCCCCGAATATTAAAATGTTACGTTAATAGTCGCCTTCATCCATCAATTCTGGGCATATGCAGATTAGGGGCCTCATTAAGATGTCGGTCGGAGTTGCCACCTACCGACACACAGTTGCGGTCTCGGGACGGACCTAACGCCGGTCGGTAGTCCGACACAGCAATTACAATGCGGCAGCATATGATTTGGTCACTAAGGCCCACATGCATCATTGTGACATTTTGCACTTCCTAATTTGCGCAAAATAAGGAATCGCAAATTAAGAAGTGCAAAATGCTATGCATCATTTTTTTCGGTATTTCCTTGTGATTCAGTAAAAATCGCAATTTTTACCGAATCCCAAAGAAATACCGAATTCTTAAGTTAATTTTCGCAATTCCCATTGATTCCTATGGGCCAAAAGGCCCATAGGAGTCAATGCAAATTGCGAGTGGCACTTAGAAAATTTCATGGGTGCAGGGGGGGGTCCAAAGGACCCCCCCCTGCACCCCTGAAATGTATTTCTCGCATCATGTTGCACACACACATGTCCTAAGGACATGTGTGTCCGTAACATGAATGCTTTTAAAATGCGTTAAAAGTGTTAATTACACTTTTTGCAAATTTACCGAGTAGTTCAACTACTCGGTAAATTTGTCCCTCTAATTGCGAATTCGCAATTTCAAAATTATTCATGCATTGCTTTTAGGAAATCGCAAATTTGCGATTTCCTAAAAGCAATCGCATTTTTGGAAATCGCAAAAATGTTGCGATCTCAAAAAATGCTTCATGCATTCCAAAAAGCATTTTTGGAATCGCAAACGGCCGATTTTAAGGAATCGCACCGTTTGCGACTCCAAAAATGAATGATGCATGTGGGCCATACTCCCATTTCTCTATGGAAGCTTATGCTACGGCCGTAAACCGGCAATGGCACAAGCTCCCATAGAGAAATGAGAGATTCTGTTAATCCCTGCACCGTGTGGCAAGTACCTCAAGGTGCCTGCTACACGATGCAGGGATTAACAGGGGGACACCATAGGTGCCACCTCGGCCCCCTACCGGAGGCTGTAGTAAGATGGGGTCCCTGCTAGCGGCCCCCAAAGTTGCTTTCCCACAGGCATTCCATGTTGGAAATCCCAGAATGGAAAGCCTGTCGGAAACCAACATTGTAATCCTGATGTCGGAAATGCCGTCGTATTGGGATTACGTGCTGGTTACGACTGGCCGACGGGCTGCTTGAGCCTGTCGGAATCCCGTCGGAATGACTGGTCGGTTTCACTTTTGACCACCTAGATTGTAATTAGGTGGACAAAAGTGAAACCCTAGATGATTGTTCTGAAAGCTGCCAACCGCAGGTCAGCGGCTTTTTGACTGACATCGCAATAGGCCCCTAAGTGTGTGATGTCTTCTTCTCTTTTTTTGCATAATCGACAGGACATAGGTTTTGTTGTGCGCAACCACAGCATTGCATGAGATGATCCTGGGAGAAGGTCAAATCGTGCTTTAATAAATGCGTTTTTTTAGTTTTGTAGATCAGGCTGTTTCTAGGTAAGACTGTGATTGGGAAGTTTTGCACATGTTGAAAATCATCCATGCATACGCGCTTTTTGAAAACGAGTCTTTGTCTTTCAACGACGAGGATTGTTTTGTTATTCTATTGATAACTTTTTTGAAAGACTCCAGCTCCATAGAAATGTCCCAAATTAATTGTGCTGAGAGCTTGTCTAAAGCTGTTTGTAGGTCCTTCCAGAACTGCAAGTTTGATTTACTTGTATTTCTCGCCGGAGTTGTTGACACATGTAGTTAGAAGAGTTGCTTTTTATTCTTTACCATACCTTTATATATTGCCCCTTCCTTACAATGAGCTGATTGGATAACCCAAATTCTAGTCTAATTTGGGTTGGTGATGCGGTAAAGGGAAGCAGGGAAAAAAAGTACAAATATTTTTGTGATAAAGTTGTTTAAGGTTATAGAGTCCCTACCACAACGTGTCTCACCACTGTAGGTAATCCTAGGCAATAATTTGTCATTTATTACCTTTAGCAGCAGGAGATAGTAGGGTCCTTCCAGGAACCTCTAAAGAGTACATAATACCTTTCTTTTACATTGGTGAAATGAGCCCTTATCATCAAATAGTGCTCCCAGGTACCTGTAGGTCTTAACTTGATCCAGTTGATGGTTTTGCCGACACCATTTGTGTTTATATTTTTTTGTATCTTATTATTGACTTCCATTACTTTAGTTTTAACCTCCTTTATTATCATGCCATTTCCAAAGAGTAGTTTGATATTCAATTTATACGGCCTTGTAATCCTATCTTTTTTTAGCTCAGTAAAAGGAGAAGCACAATACAGAAAACAGCTGCTAGAAGGAACAGACATCAGAAAGGACCTAAAAACTGTTAATTTTGTGAGAAGGAACTTGCCAGATGAGGTGCCATATCGGATAGCATTGAGGGCCCATTTGGGGAATAGTTAAGAGAGTAGCATGGTGACCACAAGAAGTAGCACCCAGAGGAACCTCTCTGTTGCTGACCTTATTTCCACAGCCTGAGAGCAGAAGCAGTGACACCAGACAGAAGAAGTGCTGGTCAGGCACATATATGGGCCATCTGTTTTGGAGAGGTTCTTCCCTGGGTTAAGTGAGACATGTCACAGCAAGGCAAGAAAAGAGGTTAGTTTTCGTTATACCCTCACTTAAACAGAGTGGCTCTCATTTGGTTTCCCAGAGGCCGATTGAAACTAAAATGCTTGAGAGACCCTGAGTCTGCTCACTCAGAGGGTGACACTTATTCTATGTAGGGCACTATAAAAGCATTCGTTTGCAACTAGTTCCAAAGGGGAATCCAACTGTAATACAGACCTCCCGGATTCTGAATGTTATACAGATTTGTAGAGCGCATTATCACATAGGAGGGTATCCTGGCACTGAGCAGGTGTAGATCTAGCCAAACCTTGGGCCTAGTGGGATCACTCGAAAAGCCAGGTCTTCAGCTTCATCAATAAACATGCTGCAAAGTACAGTGGTGTTGGGAAACGCTAGTTCGGCTTAATAGATACAAATGTCCACAAGGATGCTACAAAGAATTTCTCAAGATTACTGGAAGGAGGTGTGGCAAAGACTGCAGGCAGTGATGGACAATGTTGCAGAGCAATGCTAAGAACATTTTTCAGTGGGGTTGTATAAAGATTAAGAAACATAGAATGAAATATACATTTTTGTCCCTATTTTTAATTTGTGCTAAGTGTAGAATTCCAATTCACTGTTTGAAGGTGTAAGATCCACCAATACCCAAATGATTCATGGATCTACTGGAATGGATAGAGACAGAAGACATCCATATACTCCGCTTATGGACAGACTGGAGGGCTGCAGGAGACTTATATATATGGAGAGACTTCATTTGAGTACTGCTGCCATCCCCAGATAATCTGCCCACGTAGATACGTTGCTCTAGATAGCACATGAGAGACTTTGTGATGTGTATTATTTATTTTTTGCTGAAGCAGTAAGAACCGTAGTGGTCTGTATTAAATGTCAAAATCTACAATGCCTGTTGTCGGCCCTCTGGTACATGGCCTGTGCTCTTCTGCTCCCGTGTGTCCTTCTGCACCTTGTAATGTTTTTTTTAAAAGTTTATTTTGTTGTGAAATCAAAAATTAAAATGTGAAGAAAAAAAACTTTATAAATAAGTTTAATTGTTTTAATATTCAAAGATGCAAGAAACAGAAATGAGTTTCCTTTAGCAGAGCCTAGTACATGTCCTGGTGTTGGGGACACTCACCAGGTTGGTGGGGCACTAGGTTACCAAACTAATGTTTGTACAATTGGGTGTTCAATACTTAACTTGGCCAGCCAATTAGGATCACCATTGCATTCCAGCCTCGAGGACGACGTAAGTGCTCCAGTAGCATCAGCAGGTCAGGAGCCATAGCTTACTAGTAATGAGTAGAATTTGGTTGACTCGTGAGTCAGGACTACACACCTTTGTTTATTGAAGGATTTTCATGCAAAAGTCTAAAAAGGTGACAAACTGCCGCCATGCAGTACATAGCCTGTTCAGGAAAAATAAAGCATGAGAAGTAGGACAGATTTTTTTTTTGAATCTATAGACATCTACCAGCATTGGGGCAGAGGATTTAGACTTCATAATAGCTGATGATATTTCACCGGTTGTAATGAAGTTTGAATGCAAGGGTAACAAAATATTGCTTTAATTCAGTCATGGATCAGAGTTTCGCATTTTGCTCCAAGATTTAGAGGATTTCCAGGGAATTTCTCACTGTACAAATAAAATAAATCTGAACTACAGTAGAAAACTCTTTATGGTGATCAAAAGCATTTCAGGAGACCTCATTGCAGTTTTCGGTTGTGTGTTCCATCTCAAATTTCGTACAAGATTTTCCAAATCTGTCAAAAAATCATTAGATCAATCCTTTTTAGAAGATCTCTTAGTAGAATTATGTTCTGCTGGATGCACTACTTTCTGAATGGTTTATTGAGATATGCTACGCAGTGGACAAATGTGGCACACCTTCATCTATGTTCACCAATTCCCACCTAAAGACTCTTTTGACTGAGTTCATTATATAGTACATCTGTCAGACCCTGTCCGTCGTCCAAAGGGCAGACAGGGGGCTTCAGGCCCCAATCGTGGTGGTTGAGGTTCTTTGCCACTGCTGTCCTGGGGCTCACTGTAGTATTTATGGACAGCATCTACACAAGAATTACGAAAAAGTCCCAGCATCAGCTAGGGTTAATAGTGAAAGGTGGATAAGAGTTCAAATTAAGGAGGTGGTGAAGAAGGTCACACACTCTGCACCCTTGTGCTTATTTAGTTTTGGTTGAGGCCAAGGTACAAAAAGATCATGATGCCATTTAATCTATTTATTATACCAAATGCTAGGGAAATATGGCCAAAACAATTCCAGGTAACCCACAGTGGGCACTGAAAACTGATTGGGCAAATAAGCAAGTCACTTTTACAAAATGATTAATCATTCATTGGGCTTAACCTTGTATTAGAGCTTGGTTCCATTGTAGTAAGAACCAGGCCTATTTTTTCCATGCCTTTTCCAATCAGCCTGCATGTAGGGCACCTCTATACTTAGTAATACGCCACAACGTAGGAAGGCACTTTCCCACAGGCCTTGGTCATCTCATATTTTGCTTCCATTCAGGGACTGGTTACAGATATTTCCCTTGTCAGTCAGTCGGTCAGTCAGAAAGGCTTTATTTCGATAAAAACATATCATAAAAGCTTCACATTATAAAAATCACATTTGGGATTAAAAACAAGAAATAATCTATTTACACCAAATTTTTACAGCCAATATTTACAAGTTAAAAACAACGTTTAAGCAATTAATTAAAAATCAGATTAAACATTTCATTTAAGCTTTTTGTTTCTAACATGCCATGCCCATGATAAAAATTTAGAGAGACCGCAAGCATACAATGGCTGTGAATCTGCCATTAAAATGCGCAGTGCCTCATTGTGAGACCTAGTGCCTAACAACCGACACAGAGGTTTGAGCCACCTGTTTCTTGGGTGCGTGTACGCCGAGCATTCAAACATAAAGTGCGCTATAGTTTCTGGTCTGGTTAAGCAGATAGGGCAAAATGCTGTTGTTTGAGCCGGGGGGTTCCAGCGAGCTGTTAGGGCACGCACTGGGAGAGCACCGACCCCAAACCTGAAGTAGAGGGCCCTATCGAATGGCTTCCAGATAATATCCAAATAGAGTTCCTGGATCGGCAAATCCTTGAACTTTAGGAAGTCGTCCGTAAGCCTGCCCAGAGCGTGATCAGTACTAGTTCTAGACGCAACCCAATTCCAATAGAGGCTCTTTAAAGTTGCCTTCGGAGGAGAGGACCTACCAACCCATGCCTCACTAAGGCCCAAATCGCCAAGCAAAGCTTTTGCATTTTTTAACCACTTTACTTTAAGCCATCCAGGAAATGACATTACTTCAGATAGCCCTTTAGCGTATTTGGCCAATTCGGGTACTCGCCACAACCGGGCCCATAAGAGTAACGGCTGAAGCTTTGCCAAATCGCTAATAGGGCGACAGCCTAAGTCAAGCAATAAAGGTATCATTGGGGTACTCTGGGGAAGTGACATAAGATCCCTATAGAATTTATTTTCGGACCTTGTCAGTTCATCTGTACCAATGGTACCCCATAGCTCCGCCCCATGGAGAGCAGAGCTAACTCCCTTTGCTTTATAAATGTCAATGACAGGGGCTATTGGCCTTATCGAACACGAGTGCTGTTCCTTGAGCAGTGCCTCGGCTACCCTCTTGTGGGTTAACAGCATTTTACAAAGGTGCGGGGTCCACTGCATGGTATGCAATATACGTATGCCTAAATAATCAAACACAGTGACCCTTTCCAAAGGCACAAGGTTCAATGTAGGGGGACGGCCAAGTTTTTTCGGGGGATTCATCACCAAATACTTTGTTTTATCAGTGTTGATTACTAAACCCCGCTGCTAGCAAAAAATCTGGAAGTTGTCTAGGAGGTTTTTGAGGCCCATTGGGTCTTAGATATTAAGAGCGTATCATCCGCAAATAGGAGGGTAGGAATCCGCTCGCCCGCCAGAAATGGTTCATCTGAAGGATCTTTTAGCAGATGCTCAACCACACCATTTACATATAATGAGAAAAGAGTGGGAGCAAGGACACATCCCTAGCGATCCCCTCTCCCTACCGGGATTCTGATGGTTTTCTCGCCTTCTGTGTCCCATCTTACTTGGGCAAAGTTTCCTTCGTGGAGCCTCACCAATATGGACAAGATGTAACGTGGAAGCCCCATATTGGAGAGTACTCCCCAAAGAATCTCCCTAGGCACAAGGTCAAAGGCAGTCTTTAGGTCGATGAACGCGAGATAAAGACTGCCTTTGCCTATAACCACCACCTTCCAGTAGATTAGCATTAATCTAAACGCCTGCTCTATTGTGCCCGTACCAGCCCTAAACCTCGCTTGGTAATCGGAGAGAATCTCATTTTCGTCAATCCATTGTAATATTCTCTCCAACAGCACCTTACCAACAACCTTCTGGGTTGAATCTAACAAACTTAAAGGGCGATAACTGGAAGGGTCGTCCCTCAGGCCCTTTTTAAAAATGGGCACAACCTCGGCCCCTTTCCACGACTCAGGGATGGCAGCACCTCTATCAATGGCGATAAGCAAAGAGTGGATGAGCTTCCCCCATTTCGGCTTGTCCGATCGAAGCGAATCCCCAGGGATACCATCTGGGCCGGCTGCTTTTTGGGGCACGATGGTGCTAATAGCATACTCCACTTCCTTGGTTGTAAAGGGGAACTCATTAGAATCACCCTGCAGAACATGAAAATTAGATGTAATCAAAGCGCTAGTCCCATACTGGCAGGTATACAGTTTTGTGAAGTGGTCATACCATGCTTGGCTAGTAATATTACATGTAATGAGGTCGCTATCTGGTCTATTTCTAGCTCTTATTGTGTCCCAAAAGCATCTAGCATCATTGCTAGAGCTAGCCTCTTTTAATGTTTGCCAGTACTGGTCTTCCCATTCGTTTTTTGCGTTTATTATTGCCTGCTTATACTCTTTTCTAGCACACTGTATCAAAGGTTGTGACTTCCCTTTGACAGCCTTGATCACGGCTGACTTTTTATGCCTGCATGTAGGTGTGAACCAATCATGCGCACCCTTTGGCTTCTGGGACCCTGTCATCTTACCCCCACGTACTTGCTTCAGAAATAATTTCCCTACAGTCTTGATGGTATCCTGGAAGACGAGCGTTGCCCTACCTGGGACAGGGTGGGCTAAAGAGATGGTGTCCTGCTCCCTTTGCAAGGCTGTTAATGCTATATCTATAGCCTCTAGCTTTGCTTCATCCAGGGCTACTTTACACCACTTAAGGCGTCTCCCACAATTAGATGGGAAGACTTTGGGGGCAAGCTCCAATTTGCTTGATATTATTTCATTTGTTTTTCTGGGCCACAAACTCTTAAGGGTTAGAAAAAGCAAGTTGTGGTCGCTATCTACAGTGGGTAAGACAACCATATCCTGGACAAACTTCCAAAGCATAAAATCAAGGAGGATGTAATCAATCCTTGTCATGTGGTTCACCCTATTGAATGTATCAGCACCCATGGAGTCCGAATTAGTTCGACCGTTAGCAGCTCTTAACCCGAACTCCATGGTCAATGCATTCAGCTGAATCGCCCTTGGTGACCATCTTTTTATTGGTTGAATAGTTAGCATGGGTATACCCCTCCTTACGTCATCCTCATCTAGGTCCAAAATATCCTCTGTCGTGAGAGGCTCATATGTACAATTAAAATCTCCTGCGACCAGGACTTGCATGCCATCATTACAATCTCTAAGCTCACTTTCAAGGATGGCTACTATTGGAGACAGAGAGCCATTTTTTGTACCCCTAGCATAGATGTTGAATAGCTCAAGGGTTCGCCCCCTATTGGGACCCCTCAAGGAAATTCTAAGAATATCTGGGGAGTTGCACTGCTTTTGCATAATATAGCAACCCAGGGAAATGCTTACCCAAATAAGAAGCCCCCCTGAAGGACGGCCCTTCCTAGTGATTGGGGGTACTGCAGGTAGAAAATAGGTAACATAGCCAGCTCTGTGGATGGGTTTCAGGATCCAGGTCTCCTGAAAAGCACAAATCTTGTGCGCCTACACCAAGGTGTTCCAATCTGGTGAGCCTAATTTCCTATGAATACCTGCTATATTCCAGCTGATAACCTTCAGTAATTCAGTAGCATCTAATACTTGATTTTTTAGGGAGTCCAGTCGTACTCTGGGGGGTTAGGTTCTGTTCTAACTTGCTCAATAGCCGAGGTAGGCCGGGGGGATATGCCCAAATCCGGGGCATCTCCCTGGTCAATTGGATGTACTGCTAGGGTCAAAGAGTCAATTATAGGGCTATCTGCTAGATTGAAAAAAGAGGAATCGTTATGTCAGTACCCTAAATCAGGGCCATAATGTTCTCGCCTATCACCACTGTTTAAAGTGGGATGAATACGGTAATCACCAGGAAACCCTCCCCAGGATTGGTATCCATGATTCTGCCAATGGGTCTGAGGCACTTGTTGAGGGTAGAAATGCCCCAAACCAAATGCTCTTATTCCACTATTACCAAACTCGTTATGATGGTTGCAAATGAACTTTACGGCGCGCATATCCCGAAAGTTAACTAGGATACAATCGCCTGGGACATCCTTTACTCTACTACCCACCCAGCCAACTCTTCTAGCGAACAGAACCTTTCCATCTATTTGCCTCGGCAAAAGCCTGGTATTGTTTAACCAATATGTAGTTTTGTTTTTGAGTTCTGAGTATGATTCTGTTTTACCCGGCAGTAGCCGAGGAACTCCTACTAAAACAACTACATAGGGCATACTTGCCGGAGGCAAGTCAATATGGGGAAAGCTAGGCCGTTCACTATCTGTTTCACCCGATTTATGAGCCAGATTTGTCCTCTCATTTGCTACATTACTGGGAATATTTGTATCTTTCTGAGTCTACGTGGATACAGCAGTACTACCTTCCTTGCCATCTATAGTTGCTACATTACTGGGGACATTTTTGTCTGATTGAGGTTGGGAGGGTTCACTGTCTCTACACCTCTTATCCCTTTTTGCTGTCGGATGTTTACTTAATTTACTCCCCTTTTTTATAGTTGGTACTGAGGGATTATTACTACCCGTTATCCCAGGGACACCTTTTTGGTTTGGAGAATCAATAATACATGTCTGCGACGGATCTTGCAACTTCTGTTCATCAAAAGCAGAGCTATTTTTTGAGTGTAGCTTAAGTAATGCCTTTACCGAAAAGAAGTTATCAAGAGTCCCTTGTTCAAAGCTATCGAGCCTTTTTGATAGAGCCTTTACCCACTCAAGTACCGGCAGTATAAGGGACTTCATGATCTGTTCAATATGAGCAATGAGAGGAATATCTTTAGGAGGACTTGGTGAGCTTTCTAGGTTTAAACTTTCACCAGACAGCGGAACAGTATTAGTATTAGAAGTTCCACTGTTGGTTTGGGCAGAGGGTTTCTCCAACAGGGCCTCCAGTCTTTGCAAGAAGAGTTCACCAGTTATTGGACCTCCAGTTTCAGCTAATGTGATGACAGAGTCATATATATAGCTAGTATTATTCTTTTCCTGTGGTGCTTTATGCTTTCCAACCCCTTTCTGGTTCTTTTTCCTGTTGTCTCCTGCACTCCACTTAGTCTTTTGGGCAAAGAGGTTTTCTTTGGAAGCGAGTTCAGACCAAAGCCTAGCCAGCTGTCCTCTAGTAGTTACACGCGGACTATTTGCACTTTGGTCTCCCTCAGAAATAGAGGTCGAACTTAGTGATCTTTCACAGTTCTCGCTGTTTTTAGAGTCATCTGGCTGGGATAAGGGGGTGGTCGGGGTCTGGGACAACCTGTCATGTGGGGATAAAGGTAATATCTCAAAGGGCACATTACTATTCACAGGAGATAGAACTTGAGCCGGCGTGACCTGACGAATACCTGGAAGAGAAACAAAGGAAGGTGCCAAGATCGAATCTTGGGAGTTGGTGGTAAACATTGATATATTAGAGTGGGGCAAGGAAGGGAGAAAACCCACAGGCAGTGACAGACGACGTTCTGTACTTTCTATTGCGTTTGCCACCACCCAATTGTTTTTTGCAGCATACGATCTATTGCCGTCAAGCTAGGAAGCTGAGGGTTAGCGGCTGCATTTTGTTTGGGTGCAGGGACAGATCTCGAGCTGTTACGCCTTCCCATTCTTAAGCACTTCTGATAAAAAGTACAAATCTAGGTACTGGATGTAGGATTAGCACTTGCTAAGACCACCCTAGATATAGCAAAATGTAGTACCCTAGAGGAGTAAAGTTCTTCTAGCAGGTGTTTCTCTATGCCTTCAGGCACAGGGTCAAGACTGATTTGCATATGACCATGTCTAAACTGGGGTGGTGTGGTGAGCAGAATAACGATGGATTAAACCCAGATCTGTGACTGGGGGTGAATGTTTTGCCATTGTGCAACATTCCGTCCATCAATTGTTGTTTTTGCATTTTTGCAGTCGTTTTAAAGACAGCCCTGATTTGCAGGCTGCTTTTAAAATAAAATTAGATGCAAATTCGACTTTGGAATTAAAAGTACTTCCAAAGTCTTCAACTACCATATTTTTAGAATCTAAGTCACCACTAACGTTTACCCTAGGTGCCCCCAGGGTAGGGTGCCATATCAAAATAAGCAGGGACATTTTAAAAGATGTTTTATATCCCCTGGTGAGAGAAACATTGGCAATTTAGTTTTTCCCTATTGTAGCACATTGGTCCATAGGCTAACACAATATTTATACTTTAGTAAAGTATTCCTGACAGGAGTGAGCTAAAAATGTACTGCAAAGTTTTAAAATAATAGTTAGAATAAATTTGACAACTTGCCATGGTTGGATTTATTATAACTATCACAGAAAAGGGGGGCTTTACTTGGGAACATGGCCGACAGGACTTGAGCCCTTGAGCTCCCATCCGGCCTGATCGAGTAATCCTGCTTAATCCTGGCAGAGACATCCTGTCACCAGCATAAACTACTGCACACTGGTGGCGGACACTGGACTGCACTGGCAGGAGTGCTGTGGGCATATCAAAACCACCATTATGAGGGGCCTGGGCCACTGCTGGGACTGCTGTGCGTCCTTAGTCCTGTTCTATGGTGGAAAGGAGCTGTGACCGGCCCCCCGCCGATGTCACCGCTGCAGTGGACTGCCTCATCAAGAAGCCCCCAACAGCACCAGGAAGGACTCTGTGGCCCCTCTGCTGCTTAGAGGTGATCCTGGCAGGGCAAATGCCGGAAGCTGAGGTCATGCCGTGGCCCAGCGTCTGTGGGTGAGTGCCAGTCCTGAAACTGAAGACATGTGAGAATGTCACCAATGTGGATCCTTGCTATTTCTAAAGTATGGTATCTGTGTATGATTGGGGCACTGTGCCTGTGTCCAATTAGAGTAATACTATCACAAGATTTCATGCTGAGTAAAAGGGGACATTGCTGCACCTGCTGTAGAGTTCGGGGCTAGTTTGAGAAGTGCTCGCTGCATGTGGTGTAAGACAAGATTGAGATTGATGCAGCATTGCCCCATGGTGGGCTTCGGTGGGTTAGTGTGATGGATCAGAACCGTCTTGGAGGCTTGTTGATGTTGGGAAGTTAATTGGTCCCTGTTGAACTGAAATGGAAGCTGTGCACGTCCTGGCACGAGCATGGGGTGGGTATTTATGGATGCACAGTTGCATGGTATTTGTCTGTGGGTGGGGACGGGGGGGAGTTCTTACATTGCTGTTTGTTTGTCACCCATAATAGTTCACAGCAGCCACAGGCTCCAGTAGGGAGGCGATGGAATGGGCAACATTTGAGGCACACAACATACTGGGATAGGGACTGACGTTAAGCTCCTAGCCTGGAATGTCCGGGGATTTTGTACATGCACAAAGAGATATAGAGTACTCACCTACGTGAAGAGGCATTGCATTTCCAAAGCATGCCTACTGAAGACACACCTGGATGATACGGGAGCTGCACGATTAGCCAAGAAATAGAGGGGTCAGATGTTTCACTCCTCCTTTTGGACCTATGCTAGGGCCGTGTTGATATGGGTGGCTCTTGGAATGCCTTTTTCCCTAACATGCCTGGAGGCTCATGTGTGTGGCTGCTTTTTGCTGCTGGATGGACGTGAAATAACCATATTGAATTACTATTGCCCAAACATTGATGACCCCCACATTCTACCAGAACATGCAAGATTTGATAATGCAAGACATAGACGTGCCAATCCTGTGGATGGGAGACTGTAATTGTATACTAGACACTAACTTAGTCACCCACCCAGACCAGTTACCAAACCCTTGATGACTAAAAAGCTCTGTAAGGTGAGGTGAAACATGGGCATACACGATGTGTGACGATTGGGCCATCTGGCGCAAAAGATATATACCTGCTATTCACCTACACATAACACCCACAGTAGGCTAGATAGGATTTTAGTGGCAGGCCAACCCAGGGTAGAAGGCATTGTAGTGACACAGTTAGCCCGTTTCTCATCCGACCAGTCCCGGTCAGCAGTGTGATGAAATGGGGTTGTCCCATTCAAGAGGCTAGGAAATGGAGAATGTCCGCCGATATCCTAGAGGACTAGGTCTGTAGAGAAACATTATCCCAAACGTTGACAGACTATATGACCTTTAACCTGGAAGTAACAAACAGTAGAGCTATGGAATGGGTGGTGCTGAAAGTGGTACTAAGGAGTATATGCATGGGATTGAGATGTGGAGTTTGTTGGCAGCTTCAGCTGGAACTTAGTGGGAAGGAGGAAACCTAGGCGGTGATTCAGACGTACGGACAGACACACCCGACCACTGTTGACCGAGAACAGACCGTGCACAGATGCATTAGCAGGGGAAACAACCTTTACAACGCAACTTTTACATCGCATTACCATTACAACGCAGTCATTACATCGCAACATCCCTTACATCGCATGCCATTACAACGCAACCATTACAACGCAGGACACTACAACACATACCATTACAACGCATGCCATTACAACGCAGTCATAACAACACATACCATTACAATGCATACCATTACAACGCATAGTACCCTTACACTATCCAACACTTACCCTTGCACCCCCTGGAGTTAGAATAGTAATTTTTACCCCTACACTATCCAACACTTACCCTACTGTTGCACCCCCTGGAGTTAGAATAGTACATTTTACCCCTATACTATCCAATACTTACCATGAATGCAATGTAATGGTATGGGTTGTAATGGTATGCGTAGTAAAGGTAGTATGCAATGTAATGGAATGCGTTGTAAAGGTAGTTTCTTAAAATGCATTGTAGTGTCATGCGATGTAATGGAATGGTATGTAAAGGATGTTGCGTTGTGAAAAATGCATTGTAAAGGCATGCGTTGTAAAAGTATGCGTTGTAATGTCATACAACCCATTAGCGGCATATGGGACAGGCTAGATAAATATATGCTCCATCGATATATACAGCACATACATAGGGAGGGAGATAAATCTGGTAGCCACCTAGCCCAGATATTGCGAAGGAAACAAAAAGCAAAGGAAGCAAACCCAGCCGCAGACAACCCACTTGATTATGCCAGAAGGTACAACAGTGAACGTTAGTGCTGGTATAATAGAGGTGTTTCAACAACACCTCCAGTGAGCTGCAGACCCTGCTGTCAAGGCAGACCGATATATGCCATTTCTGGAAGGGTTGACCCAAATGCGACTTGGCCCACCGGCTGTTGAGGCACTGGATGCTCAGTTGACACTGGAAGAAATACATGAGGTGCAGCAGGCACTCCCTAGGGTGTAGGCACTAGGGAGAGATGGATTCCCACCCGAGTTTTACCAGGGTTCTCGGCTACGGTGGCACAAAGTCCACGAGAGAGGGAGAAATATGTATGTTTTTAAAGCCCAGGGTAATGAATCGGATCCAGTGGCATATCGCCTGCTTACTATGAGAAACGCTGATATAAAAGTGCTATGCAAACTGTTGGCTACTCGCCTGGCACCCAAACTGCCTCAACTAGTACACGAGGACGCATGCGGGTTCATACCCGGCAGAAATACTGGTATGAATCTGTGGCGATTGTCTCATGTACTGCACAAAGTGAAAAGTAGGGGTGAGGAGTTGACCATGGTGTCAATCGACCTGGAAAAGGCCTTTGATACAGTAGATTGGGGCTACTTATTGGAGGTGCGGAGGGTGGTGGGCATAGGACCACAGTTTCTGCGCTGGGTCAAGCTACTCTATATGAGCCCCTGTGCTAGGGTGCACGTGGGTCGGAGTCACTCGGTCAGAACCACTGGCAGCTTGGGTGAGGGAAGAACTGGTAAACTGGGGCATTCACCTGAATGGTGTTACACACGTGAGTTCATTGTACATGGATGATGCCCTTTTCTATATAGTCTCACCCCGCGTGGCATTGCCTGAGCTGTTACGTCTCCTAGATGACTTTGGAGATTTCTCCACCCAACGCCTTAATTGATCTAAGTCTTTAATTTCCCCCCTGGCAAGCATGGTAACCCCACCTGTAGATCGCCAACTGTATCTTGGATTGTGCTAGGAATTGGCACCCTTCCACTACTTAGGTATTCAGGTGGCACATTTGAATGACCAGCTACTGCACCTTAATGTGGACTGGGTCATTGCTGCATTGTGAAAATCAGTAGCCCTCTGGAGAACATTACCTCTTTCACTGATGGGCAGTCTGGCAGTGTCCAAGATGGTGGTACTGCCTCGCTGTCAATACGTTCCACAAAAGTTAGTATACCCTATCCTCAAGACTACTTTTAAACAACCGAACTCAGTACTCATCTCATTACTCTGGGCTGGTCGCTGCAGCAGAGTAGCCCTGAGCACTTTGCCCGATGGTACGAGGAGGGAGGCTGGAGACACCAAGACTGAACTTATGTTACTACGTGGCACTCCTGCAACATGCAGCCCGGTGGTTTGATGAGGGGGACACTTAGGAGAAACGATTATTGACAGGACTCATCTCTGCAGACTTACTGCCTGTGGTCTTGATGGAAGGTGTGGGGGTCGCTAATGATAGACCTTACATAGTGCGACACACTGCACACATTTGCACAGCTATGTGTGCAACAAGTTCTGAAACACGCTTCATTTCACAGGAATTTTCAGTAGGGATATTGGCGCCAGTACGGCAGCTGATGGCCCATCTGTCGTTTCAGGTATGGAGAAGAGGTGGCTGTGACGTTATGGCCGACTTATACCCTGGTGAGACTTTTATCACATATGAGCAGGCATGTGGGGATTTTGCGCTGGGAAATGGATGCTACTTGCATTATGCAGGACTGGGATTGACTGAAATATTCAAAGTAACATGGCCTGACTATCCTGTTATCCCGCAGACAATGCACACCCTAGATATTTTATTGACCTGTGGTTCGGGATGAAGTTTGATAACTCTATTGTATAATGCAATGAGTCTGAACATGACTGGTCCCCTGCCCAAAGCGAGAGCGGCATGGGGCGTAGAACTAGGCACACCCATGGTGGACAAGACATGGACTGTTGTTAGTGGACTTATGCATACAGAATCCCGCAATGCCTGTATCTTTTTACATCGCACATATATGACTCCTGTGAGACTTCGTCGTATTAACCCCTTCCCGTACAGATGACTGCCCAAGATGCGGTGAGAGAGGAGCTGATTGTTTGCACTTAGCTTGAAGATGCCCAATGGTGCACACTTTCTGGACCAGGTGTTCGCCGATGTACAGAGGGGTACAAGTTTCCCTGTTGATAGTTCACCACTTCACTGTTTACTGAGCTATGGTAAAAAGTCTAAAGGGCGCAAGATGGCACACAAGCTATTGCAACTGCTTTTGGCATTAGCGAGACATAGACTAGCTATAACGTGGAGTCAATGTGCCCCCACAGTTGAAGTCTGGCATCGGGATGTGCGAGCGTGGGCATTAGCTAAAGAAACACATGTGAGACTAAGCAGGAGGCCTGAGAAATTGGAGGACGACCACAGGGGCTGAAGGGAGCAGTGTGATATATTTCTGAATCCCAACTTGGATGTGAGTGCCCTGCATGACTCTGATACTAGTATAAGCATGTCTGCAGGGGAGGATGAACAGTAAATGATAGGGTGGATGATGGGGTGAGGAAGAGTGAATTGAAATGCCTTGAGATTAATTTACCAGCTATCCCACACCAATGTATGTTCTTATGACCTCTGCCAAACATGTCGATTGTAACTCTACTGCTGCTGCAAGTTTGTTGAAACTAAAAAATAAGGGTTGTAAAAAAAACTGTCACAGAAGAGAAGTTATAGTGCTTGCTTTTCTGATGTGCCAAAATCCAGCCTTCCCGCTGTCTCTCCTTATTGGCCAGCTTTTGACAGGCTGAGCCATACTGCTCTGATGAGGTGTGAAGTGGCTTGCATAGAGACAAAGAACATCTGGTGGGAGGAGATCTGGAGCTGCAGAGCACAAGGAAGGATGGGGTGGAATAGCAAAACTGGTTTTCAAAGAGGAAATGATAGGACATGACACAAGCTCACCCCCACTTTCTGCATCCCCAGCCAGACAGGAGCCCCTGTAATTGAATTAGCAGAAGGCCTGGAAGGGGAGTGCTAGGGAAAGTTAGGGTTGTATTTGCCAGATCTTAACCTCCGGGAGAGAGTTTCTCCATTTTGGATTTTAAAGAATAGTGCTTTCTGGGTAAAGAACATGCCACACTTTGGAGGAAGTTGTCACACCTGAGGGTGGCACCCTGCACCCCATTAGTCAGGGCTTGTGAACCCAGAAGCACGTATAAATATGGGAGAACTGTCCAGAAACTCTGACCCCTGCCTTGAAACTACAAGAAGACGAAAGACTGCCATGCTGGACCCTTTGATCTTCAGCCCAAAAATGACTTTGCTTGCTCTGAAAGTTGAAGGAGTGGACTCCCTGAAAGCAGAAAGCAGTAGGTTAATTAGATCCACCTGTATCATCTCCACCAAGAAGAACCCAGCTGAACAGCAATCAGTGGACTTTTAAGGACTTGTCCAAATGCATTGTGGGTCTTGTAGTCCAATCTTCCTAAGGAGCAACCTAAAGATTCTCGAACTTAGGATTGTTGCTGTGGACCCTCAAGGGAAAAAATAAATATCTGGAGAAGAATTACTGCTCTGCTGAACCACTGAACTGCACAAGAGGGGACTGTACTTATAAGGACTGCACCTGCTGATTCACAAAGATTCACAACAAAAGGACTTTGCCTGTCTTAACCTCTTCACTGCTGCGTGAATTCCGCTGCAGTGCTGGACATTCCAATCAAGGCGTGGTCATGGCGGTCCCCGGCCGTCATGAGCACATGCCCACCGTGACTCATGGTGGCCGGGAGCCGTCATGAGCATGGAAGAGGTTAAACGATAAGGAGTGGACTCCTGATAAGCAGTAGGTAGAAAATTGCTGGAAGGACTACCGCAACATCAACAACGAGGACAACTCTGAGTGACAAACTTCACTTGGATTTTACTTGGATTGACAAGGTGCATTGTAGGGGTTGTAGTCCCAGACCCACGGAGGCAAACCAGAGTTTCTAAACCCTTGGCTGGTGCTGGGGACCACTTTCCTGCATCAAGAAACCCTACTTGAAGTAAGTGTAAAAGTGTTACATCACAGGCAGCGGTAACTCTTGACTTTGTCCCAGTCCAGTGTAACCTTTTTTTTTAACCCTTTGAGCGCTATTTGCTTCTAAGCGCAAGTTTTGCTTTTAATCTTTCAAAATTCATATCTCTAGTTCGCTACATTGGCTTTTGTTCATTTTGGTGTCATGTTACTCATAAAAATATATGTAACCTATTTTCTATTTAATGGTGTGGAGTTTTTAATGTGTATTGTGACTTACTTATTTATTGTATTGGTATTTTTAAATGCTCTACACACCTGTGTCCTAAGTTAAGCCTGTCATCTCGCAGTCGAGCTGCCAAGGGTTGAGCAAGGATTAATTTATGGAGAACTTGACTGGACCATATTTGTGATTGTGGTGTTATTACTAGTTGTAGATACCTACCTGCACATACAAATAAACCACCTTTCAACATTTGGTGCACAGTGGTGGGATCCAGTATTTGTGTTTGACCACACAATGCAGTATTTAACTAAAGATCTTTGAAAATCCAGCAAATTGACTTAGAACAAAACACATTTTTTTAATGTGTACTAAAGTGCTTTAAATTTGTTTTGAATTTTTCTAAATTATTGTAGCTCTGATTTGCAAAGTTTTTTGTGTGACCCAAAACTAGGCTTGATATGGTTAACCTGACTAACCTCACCGTAGCTGAGCTTAAGATACACTGTAGGTCCAAGGGGCTACCAGTTGCTAGTAGAATTAGAAAAGCAGAGATGATTAGATCCCTTAAGTCCTGGGCAGAGTCATCTCCTGTTAATTAGGGGGAAGGGGAGTATGACCCCTCCAACAACCTCTAAGAGGTATATTACATCTTGTCCATTACTTCTAGCACCGGTCCAGACATTCAGCTTATTGGGGAGGGCAGGCTCATCCACAGAGAACCCAGATATGTCCTGCAGATAAAGAGAGCTGGGGGCTCAACTAGCTTACATAACTGTAGAGAAGGAGAAAGTGGACCTAGCTAAGTAGAAGTGGGCAGGGCTGAAGAAAAGGGATGATGAGAGTGAAAATGAGGAAGCTGGTGAGAAGTCCAGGAATGGTGGATTTGATCATAGACTACCTAATGGGATAGTTCCCGAGTACCAAGAGGGGAATCACCTTGATAAATTTCTGACAGCATTTGGAGGGATGAGGAGGGTTAGCTCCAAATACTAGAGTTCACTCCTGAGGGACTTGATCCCAGTACCTGGGAGGGACAGGCTCCTGACTCTAAAGCGGGATGAAGCAGAATCTTACCCCCAGATGAAAAATGTCTGATCAAGTAGTTTGGCCTACCTGTAGAGCAATTCAGGATAAAGTTAAGGGGCACCCAGAAAGTAAACCCACATTTCCGGGTGGACTTTCTAGACATCTCAGTAAAGGCACTAGAGGTCTGGATACAGGGTAACCACATAAGTACTTATGAGGGGTAGACAGTCAAAATATTGAGTTGTTAATGTCGAAGTACCATATTATTGAGTCCTAAAAGTCGATGGTAAGAAATATCGACAACCAAAATATCGTTGTAGAAAATATCGATTCATGTGTGTGTCAATATTATCGAAGACATGAATTTCGAAATCAGTAATATCGAAGCTTAAAATATCGATAGGCAAAAATATCGATATGTAAAAGTGATGTTTTAAAGTATGTTAAGTAATGATATAGTCAAATGTTGTCTATATATAAGGTAATTTATACATATAATTTCAATAATTTTAGTTATAAGTGTAGGAGCGGGATGTAGAGTTTATAGGGGATAAGGGTGGGTAGTGTTTTAAAAAAGTATAGTGTAATTATGGAATAATAAATTTCGAATTTTAAGTAAAATTTTACATTTTCGAAATTTGAATTAAATATTTGTAAAAGGCAACATTTTATATAAATTTATGGAGTATTGTTAAATTTATTGTAGTTTGCTTTTGTGTATGTAGTAAAAAATTTTGGTTTTGCCCAAAGTTGCCGGTAATCCTGGGCTCGAACTGCACAGCGGTCCCTTCCTCAAAACCGGCGTTTTTGAGAAAATAATTCGAGTTTCCTGTCTGCCCTCCAGGGCACAGAAAAAGGTCGGGACACTCCGAGATATTCAAAGGTGTTTATTTACCACAAAGGTTCAACAAAGCCGACGCGTTTTTTGTAAATATATATTTTTATTTAAATATTTACGAAATAATTGTATATTAATTTTAGGAGCGGGATGTAGAGTTTATAGGGGATAAGGGTGGGTAGTGTTTTTAAAAAATATAGTGTAATTATACAATGAAAAATTTCGAATTTTCATTTAAATTTCTAAATTTCGATAATTGAAATAAATATTAGAACTAGTCGAAATTTTTTCGAAATTTAGGGAGTATATTAAAAAAAATTATTTTTCTTTTGTGTATGTACTAAAAAGTATTGTAAATATGAAATAATTATTATATTTTTTATAAATATTTGTAAAATAATTTTAGGAGCGGGATGTAGAGTTTATAGGGAATAAGGGTGGGTAGTATTTTAAAAAATATAGTGAAATTATAGAAATAAAAATTTCGCTTTTTCATTTAAATTTCGAAATTTCGAAAATTGAAATAAATATTTGATCAAGTCCAAATTATATCGTATTTTAAGGAGTATAGTACAACATTTTTAAGTTTGCTTTTGTGTATGTACTAAAAAGAATTGTAAATATAAAATTTTTATATATATTTATTAAATATTTGTCTAATTATTTTAGGAGTGGGATGTAGAGTTTCAAGGGGATAAGGGTGGGTAGTGTATAAAAAAAGTATACTGTAATCATAGAAGAATAAATTTCGTATTTTATTAATTTATTTCTACATTTCGAAATTTTAAATACATATTTGTTAAATGCGAAATTTCATACACAATTATGTAACTTTTTTTTAATGTTGGGATTTTGTGTATGTAGTAAAAAGTATTATAAATATATATTTTTGTCAATATTTAATAAAGAAATGTATCATAATTTTAGGAGCGGGATGTCGAGTTTATAGTGGATAAGGGTGGGTAGTGTTTTAAAAGGGACATTTTTAGGGTTCAGGGTCAGTTTTTGGTTTGTGTGCAAAGGGTTATTTTTAGTGTTCAGGGTCAGTTTTTAGTTTTTGGGTAAAGGGGTATTTTTTGGTTTCAGGGTCAGTTTTTAGTTTGTGGGTAAAGGGGTTTTTTTTGGGTTCAGGGTCAGTTTTTAGTTTGTGGGTAAAGGGGTATTTTTACGTTTCAGGGTCAGTTTTTAGTTTGTGGGTAAAGGGGTATTTTTTGGTTTCAGGTTCAGTTTTTAGTTTGTGGGTAAAGGGGTATTTTTAGGTTTCAGGGTCAGTTTTTAGTTTGTGGGTAAAGGGGTATTTTTTGGTTTCAGGGTCAGTTTTTAGTTTGTGGGTAAAGGGGTTTTGTAAGGTTTCAGGGTCAGTTTTTAGTTTGTGGGTAAAGGGGTATTTTTAGGTTTCAGGGTCAGTTTTTAGTTTGTGGGTAAAGGGGTATTTTTAGGTTTCAGGGTCAGTTTTTAGTTTGTGGGTAAAGGGTTTTTTTTAGGGTTCAGGGTCAGTTTTTAGTTTGTGGGTAAAGGGGTATTTTTAGGTTTCAGGGTCAGTTTTTAGTTTGTGGGTAAAGGGTTTTTTTTAGGGTTCAGGGTCAGTTTTTAGTTTGTGGGTAAAGGGGTATTTTCAGGTTTCCGGGTCAGTTTTTAGTTTTTGGGTAAAGGGGTATTTTGGGGTTCTGGGTCAGTTTTTAGTTATAGGGGTACAGGGAAAAAAAAATTAAGATTAAATTTACATTAAATTAATTAAATGAAATTACATTAAATTATATTATATTAATGTTTTTTTTACATTTAATTTATGATAGTAATTTATTATGAATTAATGTCCTGCACTTACTCAAATTAATTGGTGATTGGAGTTGGAATAGTAAATTAAATAGGTTCTGTGTCCTGCACTTACCCTAATTAAATGGTGATTGCAGTTGTAATAGTAAATTATTAAAGATTTTTGACAAGCAATTACCTAAAGTAAATGGTGATTGGAGTCGGAATATTAAAATTATTAATTCTGTGTCCTTCAAATATTGATATTATATGTATATGGGTGTATGAATAATAACTGTTATAGGTTCCGTGTATAGTATGTACTCTAATTACATGTGGTATATAGAAATAGATAGAACATTACAGTTATAATACATTTGCAAAAAGACATAAAAATGATTTTGTAATAGGTAATAGAAAATAATGACACATTTTTTGTTTACAATAATTTTTGTTTATTCAACAATTGAAAAATACGATCACATATACATTTTATCAAGCTATGTTTGGTATAAATATTAAAAAAAAGAAGGACAATGTTCTTTTAATAATCACATTTTTGAGTAGTTTTCTTGAAAAGTACTTTTAATTTGTAGAGAAAAAATGGTTAGTTCACATAATGCAATGTATGATATTATACATACATAAAAAATATTGTTTCTTAATAAAACATTAAACATGTGTAATGAAAAACATAAATCACAAAATTGCAATAAATATAGTGATATACAGATGATGATATTAACATATGAACACTTTTAAATGTATAATATAATATAAAGATCTTGATTAGAACATTTACATCATCATCAATGATTGTTTTAACAATACAATATTGTTATGTATAATTATTATTAATACATACGTTTTAATAATAATAACTTTCACATATTAGTCATATTGTAAACAAGTAAATCTGAAAAACAAATACAATATTACACATTTAGTTATATAATAATTTTAATAAATATTACATTAAATATTGCAAGATTTTCATACTTAATGTAATAAATATTAAAAGTATGTAAAATATAATTAATATACAGTAAAAAAGATTATCATTTCACAATGTACTATACAATTTTTTGTACATTACACATAATTTTGAACCATATATATAACAATAATGGACATTTATAGTAGTACTTTTCACAGTTACATATAATTCGGTTCTTTTATTTTGTAACCACTCTTTGTCTTTTTGCGTTATTTTGGGAAAGGGAAAGTCGCGGTTGGAAGCAGGTTCACGTTTGAGTAGGTACGATTCTACTTTTATCTTTTTAAAGTATTGTAACTAAAAATTAAAGGTAGTCCTTTGTTATTTTGGGGTTGGTAATTAAAGTATGACTGTTTACATATAATGGAGTGGACTCAATACGTATTTCCGTTCACGAGTTTTTGGGCCATTTGAAATAGTTGGAGTTAATGAGTATGTGGTATGATTTAATTAAAATTTAAAAAAATAGGAATGTTATGTTTATATATTATGGTATACTCGTTAGTGTTATGTCGGTGGGATTGTTTTGAAATTTTTTGTCTCGTATTTTGAAACAGCTATTTCCGTTTCCGATTACTCTTTTTTTTTGGGAAAGGAAGTGTGTTTCAGTTGTTAGAACGGAGATGTATAACATTCTTCCTTTATATTTTGAGTTCTCTGAAATATTTATCACAGTTTAAGATAACAGTCGTCATTTTCAATGGCATTTAAAGAGTCGTTTTATTTGGATGATGGATAGTTTTAGCACAGTTAATAAAAAAATAATTAATGATTTGTTGGATTAAGTCTTTGAGATTTACACATTGTATTGTCGGTAAAGGATTAATCTTTATGATGTTCTATTTAAAGGTAAGTTATTCATTTTTATTATTTTGTTTGGATGGAAACAGTATTTAAAAAAAAAAAATTGAGATAATGATATATTTATTTAGTCTTTTTATAATAGTGTAAAAAATACATTAGACTAAATAAATATAGATTTATTATATTAGAATATGTGTGTTATTATATTAAGGATATTGTTTGATGTTTATCCATTGATTTACTTATTGCAATTAGTTCAATGTTTTGGCTATCATTTTTAGATATTCCAGTCCTCTTGTTGTAGGATATAGTTGGACTTGCTGTTGAAGATATAGATACATTTGAGCAGTTTGTCTAGAGATTTTTGGTTTTAGTTGTATGACAGATTGCTCCATACGTAGTTCCTGAAAGCTTTGCTCTTTTTGTATAGCTGTGACTAGCTTGTGTAATGTGGGTGTTGTACGTCCAGTAGAAGAGAGGAAGGCATTGTGCCAACCTTCAACAGCATTGTTCGTTTTTGCCTCTTGGTTCAGCGTTGGTAGATATACATTCCACCAGGGAATTAAAAATTTAGGCTGGCGTCTTTGGCCTGACCTATGTAGTCTTCCTACCCAGTTGTCCTCAAAGTAATCTAAAAGTGGGGCGAGTCTTTGCTCATTTTGGGTGTAGAAAGGACTTTCAATTAATAGATTGTAATGTTCTGCCACATCAGCTATTGGTACATATGCCAGAGCAATGAGATGTTTGATTTGGTATGCAAAAGGTATATTTGTTGCATACTCAACACTAAGGGCAGATTTTTGTAAATGTCTCCAGGGACATTGATTGAAATGAAAATAACATCCTTGAATGGATGTGTGTGGGTAACTTTTCAAAATAGAATTAATCATAGCTTGTTCGAAGTCTATGATGATTTTCATTGGGAAGTAGTCAGAAGTTTGTTCTTTTATTTTTTGCAAAATTTCTGAGTAAGTTGTGGCTTGTTTGTTCGGTAATAAACAGTATATGAAGGGGATACAGGTATTATGATATTGCCCATGAATTGTGTATAATTGGTAGAAAGGTTTTGGGCATATAGAAAAAGTTCCATCCATCATCCAAGTAGCACTTTCTGTTAATTTTTTCATATTGTTATTAGTTGCAAACATGATTATTCTTTTGTCCTTGCTATGATTATCATAAAAAATAAATGGCTCGTCATTATGAGTGATTACAAGCTCAGGCGGAATTAAGACTTCCTCAAAAGTTCTAGGAGTTGGTATATTGGGTCCACTTGCTTTCTTTGTCCTTGCTATTGTTCTTTTAATGGAAGCAATAGATGGTAGCTGACCTCTTGCTTCTCTGGGAACTTGAGGTAGTAATTCTTTCAGAATTACGTTGGTAGGTAGTTCTGATCTGCTACTTAATTCTTTGATATTCTCGAGAGTGGATCTCACTTCGATTTCCGAGATGTTTGGTGGGTGATTATGTTCAGTGGTATTAATAACACTAGTTTCCCTTGTTGTAGCACGGCCATAGCATTTATTGGAGTAATATTTCGTACACTTCCAATTCACTTTAAGGTCTTTTTGTTTCTCCTGAGTATAAATGTAGCCCATATAGCATAACAAAATTTGCCTTTCTGAGATGTAATAAATGTTGCATCATCAGTCATTCTTGAGTTCTGGTATCTAGAAAAGTTAATATACAAATATTAAAAAAATGTGAAATGTATAAAAGATTTTAAATAAAGCAAGTACTCTTCTAGTAATTTACTTACCAGCAGTAATGTTCTATGTATCGAAAGCAGATGCTTGTTCAGTCCGATGTTGTGGTCCTATTGCCACGGTCTGTTGAAAAAAAATTTAAGTATGTTATAGGAAAAGTTACAATTTTTATTTTGGTTACATTTTTGGTAGTTTATAACGTCTCTAAAAATACTTTACTTTATTTGGATGTTAAAGAGACATTTCCAAGATAATACTAACAGAAGCATAAAAAGAGTCATTTTTTGTTCGAGTATATTCTATAGAGTTTATAAAGACTTGTTATGTTTTATTTCTGAACTTACCAAGAGAATTATAGTAGTAGCAGAATGTTTGTTCTTTGATGTGAATTATCTGTTTTCTGTAGGCTTGAGGTCTGTTTAGAGAGAAAGTTTATGAAAATTACCAATGTGTTTATATGTTCCATAAACAATACACACTTGTTATAAAGCATTGTTACTTATTTGCTGAAAAGAACCTGGGATGACACATGTATTATGAGTTACAGCAAAAGAAACATATTTAAGAACAGGAATGAATAATTTTTTACACAGCATTGTAACGTTTTTTCCCCAAAACATTCTGGCTTCACAATATGTATTAAGAGTTACAGGCTAAGAAACAAAGTAGAGAGTTTGAAATTAGGACACTAATTGTCAAATGACGTTAAGTAAATACAAAAAATATGTACATACCTTTTTTAAATTTAAAGTGTCCAGTATCTTGAAGTTGAAGTATAACTTGATTTGTTTGTAGAGTCTGTTTAAAGGCAAAGTACATAAAGAAACAACAATTTAGGTTACAAATCTTGGTCTATAAGTGATAGTAAAAAAACATTAGAATTTATTAACAGAGCTATATGATTACTTACTAGTAGTTTCAGGACGAATTTTCTTGCACAGAAGAATATAGATGGTGCTCCCAAAATTGGCAGTATGTGGTCACGAAGAATATTCCCTGCAAGTTGTATGGCTGTTTGTGACTGGTTTATATAGTCTATGTGTAATTAAGTTTGCTATCTGATTGGTCAGATATGTAAAGACGAGTTACTATTGGTTAGTTTGAATTTTTTTTAACTTAAACATTTAAGATATATCTTCTTATATTGTTTATCTTGAGGAACTGAAATGATATATTTATGTAATAAAAAACTCTTGTAATAAATATAGAATATGTTAAATGAGTACTAAGTATAAAAAAAGTATGTTTACAAAGAGTTTATATCCAAATATCGTTAGTGCGCGAAAACACAATTTTTTACAGTAAATGTTACTTAATAATTAGAAAATAAATTAGTGAAGTCTTTTAAAATGTGTGTATTACTAAGAGAATAGATTTATTGGTGTTATATATTAAAAATTGAGTATTATTTAGCAATCGATATTTTAATGTAGACGAAAATAGTGCTATCGAAATTTTAGTATTCGATATTATTGTAGTGTGCTATATGTAGTATTGAGTATCGATATTATGGTAGTCGAAAATAATGTTAACGATATTTGTGTAGACGATATTTTTGTGCAACGATATAGTTTGATCGATATTGTAGTCGTTTTCATGTTAAGTATAGGGTGTCGATATTAGTGATATCGATGTTTGAGACTCGATGTTATAGTAGGTCGATTTTTGTGAAATCGAAATTCTGTCAGTGATTCCTTATGAGGTGCTGAACAATTTATTCATGAAACAGCACATCTTGACTAATTGTGCCTCAGAAAAGTTACTCCAGTGAGACATAGACTAGCAATAACGTGGATGGGTCAATGTGCCCCCACAGTTGAAGTCTGGCATAGGGATGTGTGAGAGTGGTCACTAGCTGACCATATGAAACTAATCAGGAGGGATGAGAAATTGGAGGACGACCGCAGAGGCTGGAGGGAGCAGTGTGATACATTTCTGAATCCCAACTTGGATGTGAGTGCCCTGCATGACTCTGATACTAGTGTAAGCATGTCTGCAGGGGAGGATGAACAGTAAATGATAGGGTGGATGATGGGGTGAGGAAGAGTGAATTGAAGTGCCTCGAGATTAACTTACCAGCTGTCCCACACCAATGTATGTTCCCATGACATCCTCCAAACATGTCGATTGTAATTGTATTGCTGCTGCAAGTTTGTTGAAACTAAAAAATAAAGGTTATATAAAAAACTGTCACAGAAAATAAATTATAGACCTTGCTTTTCTGATGTGCCAAAATCCAGCCTTCCAGCTGTCTCTCCTTATTGGCCAGCTTTTGACAGGGTGAGCCAAACTGTTCTGATGAGGTATGAAGTGTCCTGCATAGAAGCAAAGAACATCTGGTGGGAGGAGATCTGTAGCTGCAGAGCACAAGGCAGGATGGGGTGGAATAGCGAAACTGGCCTTCAAAGACTAAATTACAGGACATGGCACAAGCTCACCCTCACTTCCTTCACCCCCAGCTAGACAGGAGCCCCACTAATTGAATTAGCAGAAGGGCTGGAAGGGGAGTGCTAGTCGGCTGTAAGCTGTCAGGTCCCAGAGAACTGGGGGAGACAGTGTATGAGTGGGTAAGAACCAGGGTTTCCACAAAACACCAGGGGTGATCAAAAGAAAGGACAACCGGTCCCCTCCCAGGGCAAAGCCTTGGGTAACCAAGATAAAAAAGAAATTGAGTCCTTAAAAGACCCACAAACACCTAGACAAGGGGTGGGGGAGGATCTATGAGCAAATCCGCTTTCAAGAGGAGGGGGGTATCAGGGGAAGTCCTATGACCCTGCCAAGGCTGGCAGTTTCTTTGACCCTTCAAAGGTGGGAAAGTGTTATGATAGTGAGTAGTCGGGACACAAAAAGGAAATGCTGTCTGCACTAAGAAGACCCTCACTGGTGGGCAGTCCCGGGGGATTGTCAGTGTAGGTGTGGGGGTGGAAGTTGCCCCAGAGATGGGGAAGGGATTCTCAGAGGCAACCTTTGTTTCTCTGGGTGGGATGGAAATTACAGCTTTACCAGTCTTTCCTCCCAGCATGGAGAGATATAGGCAGCGGCCTAAAATCAGTCGGACTGAGGTGGAGGCTCTGAGAGTTACAGGAGCCAGTGTGACTATGGTCATAAAAAAACTGGTTTCTCCAGAGCAGATTGTACCTTCTGTGTATCACCAGGTAACCTTTGCAGACAGCAGAGCCAAACTCCATCCTATGCCAATGTTGAGTTTGGAATGGGAAGGTGTGACAGGCCTTAAGAGGGTATTTGGTTCCCCTGCCCTCCCAGTAGAGTGTCTTCTGGGAAATGATCTTGAAGCTTCTTACTGGTATGGGGTGGAGAGGATAGCTTGCAAGGATGCTGGACCTTCCTGGGTGGGTATGTGCTGTGACTAGGTCACAGACAGCACAGAAGGGAAATGCTGGACACTTGGACCCTGGAGCAATGGACTAAGCCTTAATGACAAGAGAAAGGACACAGGGTCTGGCGAGCTCGCCCAAAGAACTCAAGAGATGCAGGGGGAATCTGACCCTGATGGGAAGTGTTAGATTTGGGGGTCTCTGGTTGGCACAGGTAGGTACTTGTGACAAGCAGGGACCCTCTCCTCTAGTCAGGGCAAGGGAGTTACCCTCTCAAAATAACCCCTGCTCACCCTTTAGTTAGCTTGGCACGAGCAGACAAGACTTATTTTAGAGGCGTTACAGGTTAAGCATTTGTGAACCCATACAGTAATCAAGTGACACACCACAAATGGACACCACACTAGGATTATATCAAAAATAGTTATCTTTTATATCAGACTTAGCACAAGACTAAATAACGACAAAGATTATCCACAATATTGTCAGCAATCAAGAGTTCTTGTTAAAAATGCGTAATGTATAGTTCTGTGCGCTTCGCACCCACTGCCCGGCTCTCCCGGTAATGAAAAATGCCTGAAAGATTCAAACAGGTGCAGAGGTCGCTCCGGTCTGATGCACACATAAATGCAGTGCGAGTCGTTCACAGTACCTTAGTTCGTGGTGTCCGGCACTGACGGGGCGATGAAAAACAAAAGTGTTGCATGCAGCGATGCCCTCCTTTCACGGTGCGAGCTACGGCTCGCTGGGGGCACAGAGTCGCGTTGTTCGACAGGACGGTGCCTTGTGCGGTGCGATTGATGTTCGTTACAGCGTACGAGCCATACCTTGAGAGCAGGCGCCTTTCAGTCTTCTAGCGCGGTACGAGGCGGGCGGTACAACGCGGATGTGCGAAGCATACCCCAGCCTCTCAACGCGGTTGCAGCTAGCAGCGGCAGGGTACGCGTTGGATCAGTGCGGCTCGAAGGGGGGGTGGAGCGGTGTGCGGTGCGGGGTTCTCCTTTCATGGTGCGAGCTACGGCTGGTTGGGGCACAGAGTCACGTTGTTCGAGGCGGACGGCCTGGCTTGGGGCTTCCCAGGGTGCGGGTCGATCCTCCGAGGCACACACAGCTCCCTGCTTCCGCGCTACGGGGAAATCAGCGTGTCCAGCGGCTCTCTTCAAGGCAGGTGAAGTCCACTGGTCCTGGGACTTCGTTCAAGGGGCAAGCTCACTCACAAACCCTTGGAGATATTTAAGCACAAGTTGAAAATAAAGTATTTTGAGTCTTTCTCCTCTCCTTCAGCACCAAGGCAGCCACTGCAGGCCAATCCCCCAGGTCAGGGACAGTATTCCTCCTTACAGCTTTCCCAGTTCCTTCTCTTCGGGCAGAGGTTTCTTCTTGTCAAAACACAATCTAATTTCTTGGGAGCAAGGTCCCAATACTTATACCCCTAAATCCGTTATTCCTCTGGGGTAGAGGGGCCTGTGCCCAGCCGAAACCAGTTCATGAGCACTTTGTGGACATGACTCTGACTTTTCATTCAGGGAGCAGGCTAGAGACATCAGACACTCCACAGGGGGTTGAGCTGGCATTGTGGTAGAGAGGCACAGTCCTATTCAGAGTCCAGGTGCACTCCTCCCACCCATCTTGATGTAAATCTCTCTATTCACCACCAGGTGCGGGTCGATCCTCCGAGGCACACACAGCTCCCTGCTTCAGCGCTATGGGGAAATCAGCGTTTCCAGCGGCTCTCTTCAAGGCAGGTGAAGTCTACTAGTCCTGGGACTTCGTTCAGGGGGCAAGCTCACTCACAAGCCCTTGGAGATCTTTAAGCACAAGTTGAAAATAAAGTCTTTTGAGTCTTTCTCCTCTCCTTCAGCACCAAGGCAACCACTGCAAGCCAATCCCCCTGGTCAGGGACAGTATTCCTCCTTACAGATTTCCCAGTTCCTTCTCCTCAGGCAGAGGTTTCTTCTTGTCAAAGCAGGATCTAATTCCTTGGGAGCAGGGTCCCAATACTTATACCCCTAAATCCTTTGTTCCTCTGGGGTAGAGGGGCCTGTGCCCAGCCAAAACCAGTTCTTGAGCACTTTGTGGACATGACTCTGACTTTTCATTCAGGGAGCAGGCTAGAGACATCAGACACTCCACAGGGGGTGGAGCCGTCATTGTGGTGGAGAGGCACAGTCCTATTCAGAGTCCAAGTACACTCCTCCCACCCATCTTGATGTAAATCTCTCTATTCACCACCAGGCTACCTAGCCCTGTCCTCTGGAATTCCCCATCCCTGTCACTCACAGAACCCAGACAGCAGATACGCATCCTAGCAGAGGCGGGCTGAAATGGTTAGGCAAGCAAATACCTACTTTCTAAAAGTGGAATTTGCAAACACAGAATATTAAAATAAACTTTACTAAAAGATGTATTTTATTATTCTGAGTTTAGGCATACTAAACTCGAATTTCTACCATGTTCCCTGAGTGTGTTAGTATCATAGAATGTAACAATTCTAACAGCCCATTCTGGCCTATGAGAACAGGTAGCCTTGCAATAGTGAAAAACTAAAATGGCTGTTATTCACTATTAGGACATGCCGCACACATCAGGGCCTGCCCTACCTTATACTTACAATGCACCCTGCCCTTGGGCCTACAGTAGGGGTGACTAATATGAAGAAAAGGGAAGGTTTAGGGACTGGCAAGTGGGTGCACTTGCCCATTCAGCATGGCAGCACCAGACTGCATGCAGGCTCTGCAATGGCAGACCTTAGCCACAGTTTACAAGGCTGCTTCTGTGGGTGGCACCACCAGTGCTGCAAGCCCACTAGCAGCATTTGGATTTACAAGCCCTGTGCACTCCTGCTGCACTGTACTGGGGTCTGACAGTAAACCAAATAAGCCAATCATGGAATCCAATCAATATATACATTTTATACACGGAGCACTTGCACTGTGGCACTGATTGGCAGTGGCACAGTGCTCTGAGTAGCTAACACCAGCAAAACACATGAGGTACAGTAAAAAAGTGGAAGGGAGACCCACGCCAAGGTGCCAGGTCTAACAAGTGTCCCCTCCAGCTGAACTGTGAGGAGAACTACCCTACCCTAGGGAGTGCTCATTACTAAGGTGGAAAAATCTGGACAGACCGTCAGCATTGGCGTGATCTGTACCAGGGCGATGTTCCACTGTGAAATCCATACCCTGTAGGGAAATGGGCCAGCTCAACAGCTTTGGATTCTCACCCCTCATCTGCATCAACCATCTGAGGGGCCTGTGGTCTGTCTGAACTCGGAGGTGAGTCCCAAACAGGTAGGGTTTTAGCTTCTTCAGTGCCAAGACCATAGCAAATACCTCACGCTCAATTGCACTCCACCTCTGTTCCCGTGGAAGTAACCTCCTACTGATGAAGGCTACAGGTTGGTCAAAGCCCTGCTCAGTCATCTGTGAGAGAACAGCCCCTACACCATGCTCTGAAGCGTCTGTCTGCACAAGGAACTCTTTGGAGAAGTTGGGGGCCAGGAGCACGGGCGCCGTGCACATGGCAGTTTTCAGGGTCTCAAGAACTTTCTGACAGGTGTCAGTCCAAATAACTTTCTTGGGCTGCTTCTTGGAAGTCAGCTCTGTCAAGGGTGCAACACTGTTGCCATACCCCTTGACAAACCTACTGTAGTACCCTGTGAGTCCTAAAAAGGCTCTCACCTCTGTCTGGGTTTTGGGGGGTTCCCAAGCCAGGATGGTTTCAATCTTGGGTTGTAGGGGTGCCACCTGGCCGCTCCCAACTTGGTGTCCCAAGTACACCACAGAACCCTGCCCGATCTGGCACTTACTCACCTTGATCGTGAGGCCTGCCTTGTGCAGGGCCATCAACACTTCCCAGAGGTGGCGCAGATGTTCTTCCCTTGTGACACTGAACACTGCGATTTCATCCAGGTAGGCGGCACTGAACTCATCCAGTTCAACCAACACCTGGTTGACCAACCTCTGAAAGGTGGCAGGGGCATTCTTCATCCCAAAGGGCATAACCCGGAACTGGAATTGCCCATCTGGTGTGGAGAATGCTGACCTCTCTTTTGCCCCATCAGTCAAGGCGATCTGCCAGTACTCAGACGTCAAGTCAAACGTGCTGAGGTACCGTGCAGCTGCTAACCGATCAATGAGCTCATCAGCTCTGGGGATGCGGTGCGCGTCGGTCTTCGTGACCGAATTGAGTCCTCGGTAGTCCACACAAACCAGAGTTCGGGTGTGGCACCCGGCTCCACAAACTTCGGGACCAAGACCACTGGGCTGGCCCAAGGACTGCTGGAGGACTCAATCAACCCTAGCGCAAGCATCTTTGAGACCTCCTCTTTGATGCAAGCCCTCACCCTGTCAGTTATCCTGTAAGCCTTGTGCTTCATAGGTAAGCTGTCTCCTGTATCTACATCATGGACACACCAATCTGTGATACTAGGAACCAGGGAGAACAGATCAGAAAACTGTCCCAGCAACTGGCGGCAGTCGTTCTGTTGCTCAGGGGTCAGGGTGGGAGAGAAGTTCACACCATCCACTGACCCATCTTGCTCTGAGGCTGACAGGAGGTCAGGAAGAGGCTCAGTTTCCTCCTCTTTCCCAGCATCTGTTGCCAAGAGAATGCCCACTTCAGACCTCGCCAAGTGGGGCTTAAGGCAGTTGACATTAAGCATGGGCGGAAAATCCGTTCCGCTCGCGAATTTTGCGGATTTTCGGTAAATTTGCAATCTGCAAACGCTCGCGAATTTACCAAAAATCCGCAAATTCGCACGCAGCGGATTTTTTTTTCTTGGTGATACAATTTTGCGGCGTGCGGTATAAGTTCGCAATTGCGAACATGTAGGCAGCAACAATCTCGCACTCGCGAAATTACAAAAATTGCAATTCTGCACAAGAAATCCACTAGCAAGCAGCATAGACCTTCTGAAAATGATGATTTTTATCAGAATAACTCCTCAGGTTGACATTTGCCTGCACTTTTTGGGATTTGAGGCCTTTTGACTTTCTTTGGATCACTTTTGGATTAGAAATCAACTTTCACAAGTAAGCTTGTTTGGGGCATTACAGTTGCTGTAATGCTGTTCTGCAGAAAAACGAGTTTTGCAAAAGTGGAAGCATTCAGCAGGTTCAAAAGTTCAAACTCATCATTAGTAACCATTCCCTGTCGTGCTTCCTGACTGGGGCCCCTCCAGAGTTCAGTTGCTAGTTGCAACAATTGTATGACCCTGCTCTGACCCTCACAGCAGCCTCATAGAATAGCTACAAGTAGGCCATAAAAGGTCCTGGAAAAAAAAATTGCACTGCAACAGAAAGCAAATTACAGATAAGGAAGCAGGTGCCAGACTGGAATTTTAAAACAGTGACACATTAATAAATCAACCCCAAATTAATTCATGTCAGTTGAAGCAGGGCTGGTGTGCTTGCTTTTTCCCCCCATAATCTACAGTGATGATGAACCAGAGGGTGGCATTGATGTACCAGAGAGTGGCATGGGTGAAACAGAGGGTGGCAGGGGTGAAACAGAGGGTGCTGGGAACCTCTGATGATGAACCAGACGTAGAAACAACATAATCGCGACCGTTGCGAGCCGACATGTAAGTTCGCAATTGCGAACTGGTACAAAACCCTCGCGAACTGGCAGAAATCCTTGCGAACACACAAAAAACAAAATCCGCAAATTTGCGAGAATTCGTGGATTTTGCGGATTGCGAGTTTGCAAATTTGCAGAATTCACGAACGCCAGATTCGCAAAATTCGCTCATGCTTAGTTGACTATCTAGACTAGTGGATGCCGCTCTCTGTACTGCCAAGTTGTTGTTTGTATCATCGATTTCCAAGCGCCTAGAGGCCTGTAGGTGATTGGGCGCGCTATAAATCAAAAATAACAATAACAATAACAATAACATGCAGGACCCTCAAGGGGTTCCTGGGAGACCCCAAGTCCACCAGATAGGTAACAGGACTCTTGCGCTCCACAACCTCAAAGGGGCCGGTTCACTTATCCTGGAGCGCACAAGCCTCCACGGGGGCCAAGACCCACACCTTCTGACCAGGCTGAAGCTCTACCAGAGTGTCATTCTGGTCGTACCACCGCTTCATCTCCTCCTGGCTGGCTTCCAGATTTGCCCCAGCAAGTGCTCTGAAACACCTAGTCTGGTTCCTGAAGGCCAGCATGTAGCTATATACACTCTGGAGAGGTTCCCTAGGAGATTGCTCCCAGCCTTCTTTGACCGGACTTAGAGGTCCTCTCACTGGGTGGCCATACTGGAGCTCAAAGGGGCTGAACCCTAGAGACTTCTGTGGCACCTCACGGTAAGCAAAGAGAAGTCATGGTAAGAGGATGTCCAACTTACGCCTCATGGGTTCTTCCAGACCCATTGTCATGCCTTTGAGGTTCAGTTGAATCTCTCAACTAACCCGTTTCCATGGGGGTGGTAAGGTGTGGTAAACTTGTGGTTACACCACACTCTTGCCAAAGGGATTTCATATACTTGAATATGAAATTGGTAGTGGTACCCCGGTCAGACACCACCTCTAGAGGGAATCCCACTCTGGAGAAAATTCCCATCAGTGCATGTCCCACCACGGGGGCCGTCACTGTCCTCAGAGGGATGGCTTCCGGGTAACGTGTGGCATGGTCCAACAGGACCAGGGTAAACCTGTTGCCCATGGCTGTCCTGGGGTCCAGTAGCCCCACAATTTTAATTCCCACTCGCTGGAATGGGTTACTGACCACAGGGAATAGCTGGAGAGGAGCCTTCTGCTTCCTCCCACTCTTTCCACTTGCCTGGCAAGTCTGACAGGTTCTGCAGTGAGCCTCTGAGCTCCTGTGCATTTGAGGCCAATAAAAATGGGTGACAAGCCTTTCAAAGGTCTTGTCCTGCCCCAAATGCCCTGCCAATGGCACATCGTGAGCCAGCCCCAGTACGAAGGCTCTGAAGCTCTGGGGTACCACCAGCACACAGACTGACCCAGGCTCAGCAACCTTAGGCTCTGAATACAGGAGGTCGTTCCCCCAGTAAATGAGATGTGATCCAGACTGATCACTGTTGGCCTGGTCTGCAGCCTGCTGCCGCAGACCCACGAGAGAAGGACATTCTTTCTGTCCTCTGCAGAATTCCTCCCTGGAGGGGCCTCCTTCCTGCTGCCAATGGGTCAGCTCAGGCAGGTCCCCCAGTTCCTCTGTAGGTTCCAGGGCATTCCCCTCAAGGTCTGCTTCCTCCTGGACCGTGGGAATAACAGGGGCTGGTTTCCCACGCCCCCTGCCTCTTCTCTCTAAGGCTGGTTCCTGGGCCTCCCTCTCAGGCTCCAGGACCTCTTGAGCACCCCTAATGGCTGCCATTGACCGGGTGGTCAGGCACGCCCAGTCAGGCAGACCCACCATCCTCAGGTGAGTACTCTTCTCCACCTTTTCCCAAGGGGAGCTCTCCAAATCGTTCCCCAACAAACAGTCTACAGGCATGGCAGATCTAACAGCTTCTTGAAGAGTACCAGAGACCCCCCACTCAAAGGGAACCTGAGCCATTGGACACTGACTCTCAGTGTTGTCAGCGTTCACGACTGGGCAGTATGCATGTGGGACAACCTGTTCTCGAGACACCAGGTGACACTTGACAGCTGTCACACTGGCTCCTGTATCTCAAAGAGCCCCTACCTTCTGGCCATTAATGGTCACCCACTGCCCATATTTCTTAGTGTTTGAGGGCAGTTGGTTTTCTTGGACCATATCACAGTCTCCTAAGGAGACAAGGGACATCTCTGATGGACCTCCCCCTCCTTGGACAACCCATTCATCCCCCAGGGCTACACTAGCCATCTGCCGGGGGGCTGCACCAGTGGGTGCAGGTTTAACAAACTGGTGGCACTTGGGATCAGAGGCAAAATGACCCAGTTCACCACACTTGTAACACCTTGGGGGCCTTCTTTGAACAGGGGGACCTGTCGGGCCCGGTCGGTTTCTGAGGTGGAGGAGGCTGAGAACCTTTCCCTTGGTTCCCTTAGGGATTACTTTGGGGCCTTCTTTGGAACTCCCTCTGTTTTCCCTTGTCCCCCCCACTCTTCTGCTGGGGACCCTGCCCACCCTTGGCGGAGTCTCCCACGTGACCCTTGTGGACCCTGGTACTGATCCATCAGTCCGCCTCCTCAGCAAGCTTCCTAGGGTTAGTCAGCTTGCTATCAATCAGGTGCTGGCGTAGCTCAGGAAAACAATTAGTGGACAAGTGCTCCCATGCCATTAAATCAAGAAGCCCTTGAAAATCATTAACTTTGCTACCCTTCACCCAACCATCCAGTGCTCTGCAGAAAAAAGTTACACACTCAACATACGTATTATCAGAAATCTTTGTGCAACCCCTGAAACTCTGTCTATACAACTCAGGAGTTAACCCATATCTGGTCATCAAAGCATCCTTCATGTGTGGATAAGAAGTATGAACCTCTGAGGGCAAATCTAGCAGTGTGTCCCGCCCCTCACTCAGGAACCGCCCCCACAACCCCGCTTCCCAATCTCTCTCAGGGACCCGGTGGGAAGACATCGCTACCTCGTAGGCCTTGAACCACTGCCCTATGTCATCATTTAAAAAAAATCTTTAACCACTTCCTTTGGTATGTACACTCTTGATTCTACCTGCACTGGCGGTGTGTGCGGCCACCAGAGCGAGTAAGCTCTAAACTTTTAGCCTTTAGCTCCATTTCCCTCAACTTCATTTCATGCTCCATTTAGATTCTTCTCTCTTCCAGCACCAGCTTTTTGCTTTCCAGCTCGAGTTGCCCATTCAATTTAAGTTTTGCCATCTCCATTTCGTGCATTCGAGTTTCCTTCCTGTCTGCCAACTCCTCTGGCAACAGGGCTCTGTCAAACCATTGATGCTTTCTGCCTGCTCAATTTCTATCACATCCTCAGGGTCTTTCCTTGACTAAATCCAGGCCCTCAGCGGCTTGTGTAGATCTGACTTGACCTTGCATCCAGCATGGGGAACTTTGAACTTTTTTCAGAAGCCCTTCAGCTGGGTCTTGGTGTAGCTGTATAGTCTCTCTTCTTCCCATTCTACTTATTCGCTGTCAGAGACTATAGATGCTGCCTTCTCCACATTGACTGAACCAGGCATGACTTTCAAAAATGGGGATTTCTTAGCAAAACAAGAATCAAAAAGTATGTGGTTGCATTATGGTCTGTACTCACTAAATAGTGTTCACCAATCACTGTACATGAATCACAAATGCAAATTCAGAATCCTCACCGCTGACCACCAATGTTAGGTTTGGGGGTCTCTGCTTGCCAAAGTACCTACCTGTGCCAACCAGAGACCCCCAAATCTAACAGGAAGGATCTGGCCTCTGGGGTAGGGATTTCACCCCTGGAAGATCTGTCTGACTTGGCAGAATTATAAGGACTTGGTGGACCCTTCAGAGAGGATATGTGTCAGGTACAGAGAGATAGTCCCACTGTTGAGAGGCTGAGGCAGACTGCCTTCACGCAGGAGAAAGGGGACATCAGTGGATGCCACAAGGTCTACTGGGAGAATGGAGTTCTTGACATTAAGGCCAGATACCTCAAAGAAGGGGCCACTAGGAGGTTGGTAGTGCCCCAAAAGTCCAAAGAATTCCTCCTCCCGTTGTCATGACATCACCTTGGCAGGATATTTGGGTCAGAGTAAGACATAATAGATAGGTTAACCATTTCTATTTGTCCAACATGACTGCCAAAGTGAATGAGTTCTGTAGCTCCTGTGCAATCTGTCAGCCCAGTGACAAGACAGGGGGCAAGCCAAAGGATCCCTTGATACCACTACCAGTGGTTGGGACTTCTTTTGAGAAGGTGGAGGTGGACAGTGTTTGTCCCCCATACCCACCAACTGTAAGGTAGAGTTTGCCCTGCAATGGTAGAGTCTGATTTCTTTACTTTATTCCTCACCTGACTGTAACGTCTCAATAATCAAGTCCCTCAGGATCAGCATGTTGCTCAAATGGTCCACGACGTGATAGCCTTAATTCCGATTCCTATAATAGCACATCATCTTAAGGTGAACAAATGAGGGAAGAAAGGAAGGGAACAGCAAGGAGGGAGACCTGCAAAAATAACATAAAATCCTTTAACCAATTCAGATCTGTAACCATTACATAAAATATGTCCATATATATGTGTAAATGTATATATATATATATATATATATATATATATATATATATATATATATATATATATATATATATATATATATATATATATATATATATATATATATATATATATTATTTATTTATATATATATATATATATATATATATATATATATATTTTCTGTAAAATCAAATAACCATGGATTGACCTTTGACTCCAGGGAGACAGGCCAAGTATTTCCCTATTCTCTATCAGTCTAATAATATTGCAATACAAAAAAAGATTATCTACCTGAGCTTGTACTGTTAATTTTCACCACCATTCCCATGAAAATAAATACCTACCAAATAAACCAAGAAGGATAACCTCACAGGGATTGAACCAACCCAGGACTCAACGGACCACTGTTAAGAATATCGAAAAGAACAGAATGAATTAAGCACTCTATAGCCAAGAGTTCTTCTTATTGTGCAAAAAGATTAAATCACAGATAAGCGATTATTTATCCTCATAACCGTAACATTCTCTCTCCTGAGAGTTTACTGATTCTTTCTCTCTCAAGCAAAAGTTAAACATTGAAATTCAGAAGCTTAGGGCGTTTTGTTACTCTACGTTAACACAATAATTAGATATTACTTTAACATTTGAATATATGTGCATGCACCTTCAAATTAATCCATGCATGAAATATCAAGCAGAATAAATCATAGTTACATAAAAATGTGTGTTACATTTAAATAAATTGTGTAATTGTGAGTAGGAGCTACATTTCTAATAAAATCTTCAACATTAATATGCACTCATGGAATACAATAATTTGACAGTGAGTCCCTATAGCTGCTAGCACCTAACCTACTAACCCGAAAATCAGTAAATAGAGGGAAGTATCCCAAAGTTTGTGTGCACACGATCATAAGCACCCACTGTCAAGGTGTGGTCCTCAAATGGACTGTACAATGTTTAACACGAAAAGCAATCAGTGCACCACTATGTAACAATTCAATAAAATACAAGGTCTGTATCCAGAGTCATATTCTTCAAATTCTCCTTTTATTTTCAATCACAATTGGTTCTGGTGTGATATGCGACATGTAGAGTGGATCAGCCAACTTGTTTCGTCCATTACAAATGGACTTCTTCAGGGCATTTGCGAGTCCAATTATAAGAGGAGCCACAACGTAAATTGTCAGCAGTGTAATGCGACTATTAGCCAGGCAATTGGGTCACTTTGAAGCACTTTGAAGAAGTTGTAGCCCTGTTGCATGTCACGCTAGAACCAATTGTGATTGAAAATAAAAGGAGAATTTGAAGAATATGACTGGATACAGACCTTGTATTTTATTGAATTGTTACATAGCAGTGCACTGATTGCTTTTCATGTTAAACATTATTATGCACTCATTTAAATGATTCTATTAAAAGTTATCATGAAGCATTTCTGTAATATATTCAAAATCCCCCCTAGTTTATTAAAAGGTTAGAACACACACACTAAAGAAGTAGTAACCTATACAAAATAATGTATATAAGTAAAGTGTAGGAGAGGAGCTAAATTAAGCTGCTCCACGTGGATACACGATCACATGCAAGCATGTATGCACTCATGGACACATTCAGACATTTATGAATGTACACAAGGACACACACATGTAGGCACAAAGTAACACTTATTCTCATTTAGCACATTTAAAGTACTCTTTGTTACTGTTTCCTTTCGCAATAAAAAAGGGGTCTAGCTGTTTGCTTTATCTTCTTTCTCACGTGTCCTAAAATGTCAAACAATTATATTAGAATTGCAGTGTCACTCTTAGAGTGATATAAAGAGTACAACGGTAACATACATTTTTTTGGAAGCTGATCTTGACATGTTCTTAGCAAAACAGGAACTTATAACCAGTGACATAACGCAGAAGAGTGGAACCCCCTGTAGAATGTGATAGGCCAGAGGTTTCCATCTCTCACAGATTTTCAATGGCCTCGGACTGAATAGGACCCTCTTGAAGCTTTGGGGGCTTAAAGGACTAGAGGCCCCCTGTGCAGCAGGGGCAGGAGGTTCCTGTCTTATACTTCTGCGGTGTGTTACCGCTACAACGCATCTTTTACAACGTAATGCTGTTACAACGCAGCTATTACATCGCAAATACCATTACAATGCATGCCATTACAACGCATGGCATTACATAGCAGATGCTATTACAACGCATACCATTACATCGTAAGTATTGGTAAGTATTTCATTTTTTTTTTATTTTATTTAATATTTTATAATTGATTTAATTATTATTAATTATTTAAAAATATTTATTTCGTTTTTAAATATTATAAATTAAATATATTAATTTAAGTATTTTTTAAAATAAGTATGAGTATAGGAGTATATGTTTTGGGGTACTGATGTATATGTTTTGGGGTGTTTGGGTATTTTTAGGTTTTAGGGCAGTGTTTGGGTTTTGGGGTACAGGGGTGTTTTTAGGTTTTAGGGCAGTGTTTGGGTTTTGGGGTACAGGGGTGTTTTTAGGTTTTAGGGCAGTGTTTGGGTTTTGGGGTACAGGGGTGTTTTAGGTTTTAGGGCAGGGTTTGGGTTTTGGGGTACAGGGGTGTTTTTAGGTTTTAGGGCAGGGTTTGGGTTTTGGGGTACAGGGGTGTTTTTAGGTTTTAGGGCAGGGTTTGGGTTTTGGGGTACAGGGGTGTTTTTAGGTTTTAGGGCAGGGTTTGGGTTTTGGGGTACAGGGGTGTTTTTAGGTTTTAGGGCAGGGTTTGGGTTTTGGGGTACAGGGGTGTTTTTAGGTTTTAGGGCAGGGTTTGGGTTTTGGGGTACAGGGGTGTTTTTAGGTTTTAGGGCAGGGTTTGGGTTTTGGGGTACAGGGGTGTTTTTAGGTTTTAGGGCAGGGTTTGGGTTTTGGGGTACAGGGGTGTTTTTAGGTTTTAGGGCAGGGTTTGGGTTTTGGGGTACAGGGGTGTTTTTAGGTTTTAGGGCAGGGTTTGGGTTTTGGGGTACAGGGGTGTTTTTAGGTTTTAGGGCAGGGTTTGGGTTTTGGGGTACAGGGGTGTTTTTAGGTTTTAGGGCAGGGTTTGGGTTTTGGGGTACAGGGGTGTTTTTAGGTTTTAGGGCTGGGTTTGTTTTTTGGGGTACAGGGGTATTACGACTTTATATAAATTAAATTAATTAAATTAATTTTATTTAATTTAATTAAAATAATAACTATATTTACAATTATTAATTTAATTGTATTAATAAACGATTATAATTAAATTATATTATTTAAAAATGTTTAATTAATTAAATTCTTTTAATTTTATTAAATATAATTATATTATGTATTATTTATAACTTAATTAAATTATAATTATATTTATTGTAATTAATTACATTATATTATTTTCTATTTATAAATTTTTTATATATCATTAATTATATTATTTTAAATATATTAAATTAATATCAATTTTAATATTAATTAAATTACTATAATTAAATTAATTACTGTTTTAAAAATGTTATATTATTTTTATTATTTTAAATTAATTTAATTAACTTTATTACATTTTTTTTAAAAAAGATATACTTACCTATACTTACGATGTAATGCCATGCGTTGTAAAAGTATCTGCTATGTAATGCCATGCGTTGTAATGGCATGCATTGTAATGGTATTTGCGATGTAAAAATCGCGTTGTAACGGAACGCGTTGTAATACATCGCGTTGTACTGACACCAATCCACTTCTGCGTATAATGACACAGATACATACTTAGGACCCTATTCACAAAGGTAAACTTACACTTTTGTGTAAGTTTACTATTTTTTGGGTATTCGCAAACTACAAGTTTGAATTTACTAATAGTAATTTTACGACTTTACGAAATCCGCAGTAGGGGAGGAGAACTCCACACATAAAGGCAGGGCGGGCCTATCTTTTTATGTGTGGCGTTCTTCATTAGTAAAATTAAATTCGTAGTTTGTGAATAACAATACAATAGTGAGCGTACACAAAAGTGTAAGTTTGCCTTTATGAATTATGCCTTGTGTTTGAAATGTGATACTTGCTGTGATAATGTTTACAAAGCTTTCATTTGTTTTACCAATTATTCTTTAAAATAACCCTTCAGTCAACGCCCCAAGCAAATGGTTCTACCTCGAAAAAAACGCAGTGTTACAAATTTCGAAGATGTGAAGCATGTTTCCACTGTAATTCAGCAAAGACAGTAATCATTGAGTAAAACTATAATTAAAATGAACCTAATCAATGTGATGAAACAGATAAGCAATGAGACAGAAAGGTATCAACACGGATGTCCGAGGGAGAACATGGAAGCAATGCTCATCAATACTGAATGATGTTTAAGTATTAATTAACGAACTATCAGATAAACCGGAAATTCTAAATACTGTAAAAAAAAAAAGAACACAGAATCGCATTTGTACTGTTTTCTTTTTTGGTGGTGTGCGTTCCAAACAATTTTTAAGAAATGCTCCCAAGGAAATACTGGTGATGCGGGGTATTCATGGAAATCCGCTTTTGTCCTTGCTGATCTTTTTCCGTTCAGAAAATAAAAGTTTTATGTACAAAGCTATCTGTTTCTCTTGGGTTCTATAAAACAATAATTAAACTAAGTAAAGCAAGAGCGTAACTCTGGTATTTTTAAAAGAAGCGACCATGCCTGGGCACTGCAGGGCGGTTATTACCCGTGTCTGACGTCAGCTGTGCCTCCCCTCGCGCTTCTGGTGTCTCAGTGGCCAGACTGGTTCCCCTGCATTGCTGAAGGCAGATTTAAGAGCACACCGACCCTTCAGTTCTCATTCTCTGTCGACTCTGTTGGGGAGCACAGGAGCCTGGACAGAAGCAGTGTTCGTCTGTCTATCTTATGGCCACCGACGACCAGACATGAAGGTTTGGTGATGGCTGAACGTGGAGCACTTGTGACTTAGTTAAGGTATTTGTTTTTTTTTTAAATGGATAGTAAATCATACTTAATCTAAATTTGCGAGGAATATTTTACTGTTCATTGCTACTCTGGTGTTGGTGTCAGACTTTGACAGGTCTGCAGGATCCAATGAATGCAACGTTTTTTCCTGTCCCTCACCATCCCCACCAGTGACCACATACATCAGAACATGGGAGTCAGTGATGGAAGTGAAGGAAAGAGCAAGGCATAAGTGTGAGACATAAGACTCTATTCTCTGCCCTGTGACTTCTCGGGCCAAGAAAGGCTGGAGTGGATCCCTCCAAGAAATAGAACTATCTTAAGTAACATGTCAATGAACAATAATCATCATAACTGTAGTGGTGAAATTAGTAATAACATTGTATAACCAGCTCCCTTTGAATTCCTATAAGCTGCACACAAAGAGACATGGTTATCTTGCTAAATATATACACTTGTACATCTTACTGTGTTAGAATCGCTACCTCAAGCTGTGTCACTGTACCATTTCTTGTAAAAAGATGAATATAGTTTCTGCTTGATTTCTGTAAAATGAAAACACGAGACACATCATTAACATGATGTGATTCCCTATGTCTTGCAATCTATTCAAGTACTAAAATTCGAATACCCTATACCAGTGCTTCCCAAAAGTTTTAGAACCACGACCTCATTGTTAGAACAACAAACTTTTGTGACCCATCAAGCTCTAATGGACGTGAGGTGGGCACATTTTTAATGTCACTAAAGCATTGTGTGGCACAGCGCTGCCATTTACAGACAGTAGATTTTCAATTGAAAGGGCCACTAAATTTTCACAGAAATCCCTTTTTACTGATTAAACTACTTTGCACACAAACGATTACGCGTGGAAATCGGGTTTCAGTGAAAATTTACATTTGTGCATCACCAAGTAAAGTGTCTTGATTTGTTTTGATCCCATTAAAAACTTCGTTACCATCACATTTAAGAATTATAAACAAAGTGCTAATTTTTTGTTTTCTTAACTGCTGAATGTGTACAGTTCATTTACAGGTATTTACATTTTGTTGTGTTTTACAAAAAAATGACTTTCTACATACAGTTATCTTTCACACTCCTTGTACCCCAGCAAGATTGTCAAATAAGGCACATTACTTTTCTGAGAGGAGTTGGTAAGCACCAATCCCCATGTTAAAAAATAAGCAGCAATATGTCATCCGACATAGCATGACATTTGGCCTTTATGTTTGAGGCACAGCAAATGTGACAAGATAAATACAATATTTAATGCTTCTTTATTCATCTTTTGGACTTTCTTGACCCCCCCAAAAATGTGTTTCTCAACCCAATAGTGGATTAGATGCACAGTTTAGAATGCGCCACCTTATGCAATACCTGAATTAAAACTTGTGCACTTAAAATATCCTTTTAGTTTTAGTTCTGTTCCATCACAGGAACATTTAGCAGAATATACAAACCCAGACCTTTTTAGTTTAAACAAAATAGCTCAACGTTCAGTTGCAAATTACACACAACTTAAAAAGAACTTTTATGGAACCATTCTATTTATTGAGCCTAGCAAATGTAGTACATAGCTGTTGGCCTACAACCAATGGCTGGCAGCGGAATAACATGTGATCCAATGAACACAGCTGATTGCCTACAACCGTGGGCCCTGCAGCCTAAGTCAGGCAATAATATCTTTCAAATTGTAAGAAAACAAAACAACCCATAACCGCCTCCCACCCACCCTGCTCCTCTATTCTAAGTATTTCAAGGCTAAATCATGGGATGTACAGCCAATTAAAAAAAGAAGGGGATATCAATGCAGTAACGAACAACCATTAGTTAGTATCCGGAGACTCATGGTGAACCAAGCAAAGCAATCGCAGATAGGAGGGACATGTCAATTCTCTAAATTCAGAGGATAACATTTGGATGAAGGGGCCCATCTGTCAGCATAGGAGGGCGATTTAGGGTCCAATCCTAAGGACAGTTTCTCCATCCCCAGGATAAACCATAGTTTGTGTAACCAGGAAGTGTAGACAGGAATTTGATCCATTTCTCAAAGGGGCAGGATCGCTTGGTGAGGGGCACCCAAGGCTAGCGTCATTTGACTACCCCTGTTGGAACGGAGGGGATAAGTCAGAAGGGTTCGGGAGTTCTAAGAGAGTACATGCTGGAAACATAGGGATAGAGGTTTGAAAGGTGGTGTCGATGTCAGAAAGGATTTGGTCCCAGTATCTGGTAAGTTTTGGACATTGCCATAAGAGATGCAAGAGAGTTTGCGTATTTCCACCCCCGCCAGCATTCTAGGAGCCTCCCGAATGCCATCTGTGGATATACGCTGGTCTTAGATGCCAATAAGAGACAATCTTGTAAGACATTTCAGTACTGGCCATATTGTGCGCTGTGTGGTGAGCCCTATAAGAAAATGTCTTCCCATTCTTTAGTGGTAAGAGTCCACCCAAATTCTGCCTCCCATAGAGTCTGACCCATGGATTTTACAGTGGCAGCTACCTTGGCAAGCAATGTATAAAAGTCAGATATAAGATGTTTATCGTCTGTTTTAAGCAGTAGCCATTTCTCAAATGGGCCAAAAAAAGCAGCGGTCTTTTCCTGTATCCCGGGCGGTCACCCAGTGCTGGAGCTGTAGATATTGAATGTGCTCTGCCACCCTAAGGGACTAGTCAGCTTGTAATTGATCAAAAGGAATGAGCCCGTTCTGGTCAATAAGAGATCCAAATTATTTTGCATCCCCCTTCCTGCCACCATCTACACACCCTTGGAGGGAAATCAAGGTTGGCTAAAATTGGCGTATTTGGAGATGGTAATGTAGTAAGACCCGATCGTACCACCACCTCTTAACAAAAGCTAGAGCCTGCAACAGCTTGGTCCATAAAGAATCAATGCTTTCCAGAGAGTGGGCAGTTCAATTCCACCAAAAAACAGAGCTGTACCCTTGGAAATAAAGGAGCACCATAGGGGCCGCAAGACCTCCATTCCTTTTCTGCCAAAAAAGTATCTTTTAATGGAGGTGTAGTCTTTTGCCATCCCATAAAAATGTATTTATATCTAGTTGCAAGGAGCGCAAAGCCCTAGGAGGAGGGGTCAATGAGAGTGTCTGAAACACATATTAACTATGCAGGAGTATAGTCATTTTTGGATCACTGACAGAATATAGAATGCCAAAATATCGACCTGCCAAAATATCGTGGACAAAACATAGAATGCCAAAATATCAAATTCCTATCTACAAAAAGGTAAGTAAAAAACGTCGAATCAAAATTATTGTTGTAAAAAATATAGTAAGTCAAAATATCAAATTTTTTAAATGTTATAAAACCTGGCTGTTTACAGCCTTTTAGGCCTGATTCATGATCGCCCTTTCCACCTACACTTCTCAGCGCCAAGAGGCCTCGGCATTCGAGCGCTTTACAAGCATCTAAACATAAACATAAACATAAACATAAACATAAAATAATAAATATAATTAACTAAAACATACTTAAAAATACTTAAATACCTTTAAAAATTATAAATACTTAATGTAAGTTGAAAGAAAATAAACATACATTTTTATTTTTTAATACATATATATTAATATATTATTGAAAAAGTATTCAATATTTTTAGCGTAGGATAGCGGGAGGGTAAAAATTACTATTCCCACTCCAGAGAGTGTAACAGAAGGGAAAACGTTGGATAGCGGAAGGGTAAAAATTACTATTCCCACTCCAGAGAGTGCAACAGTAGAGAAAGCTTTGGATAGCATAGGGGTAAAAATTACTATTCCCACTCCAGTGAGTGCAACAGTAGGGAAAGGGCTAGATAGCGGGAGGGTAAAAATTACTATTCTCACTCCAAAGAGTGCAACAGTAGGGAATGCGTTGGATAACGTAGGGTTAAAAATTACTATTCCCACTCCAGAGAGTGCAACAGTAGGGAAAGCGTTGGATAGCGTAGGGGTAAAAATTACTATTCACACACAACAGAGTGCAACAGTAGGGAAAGCGTTGGATAGTGCAGGGGTAAACATTACTATTCCCACTCTAGTGAGTGCAACAGTAGGGTAAGCGTTGGATAGTGTAGGGGTACAAATGACTATTCACACTCCGTTGAGTGCAATAGTAGGGAAATCATTGGATAACGTAGTGGTAAAAATTACTTTTCCCACTCCATTGAGTGTAACTGTAGGGAAAGCGTTGGATAGCGTAGGGGTAACATTAACTATTCCCACTCCAGAGAGTGTAACAGTAGTGAAAACGTTGGATAGCGGGAGGGTAAAAATTACTATTCCCACTCCAGAGAGTATAACAGTAGGGAAAGCGTTGGATAGCGGGAGGGTAAAAATTACTATTCCCGCTCCAGAGAGTGTAACAGTAGGAAAAGTGTTGGATAGCGGGAGGGTAAAAATTACTATTGCCACTCTAGAGAGTGCAACAGTAGGAAAAGCGTTGGATAGCGGGAGGATAAAAATTACTATTCCCACTCCAGAGAGTGTAACAGTAGGGAAAGTGTTGGATAGCGGGAGGGTAAAAATTACTATCCCCACTCCAGAGAGTGCAAAGGTAGGGAAGCTTTGGATCACGGGAGGGTAAAAATTACTATTCCCACTCCAGTGAGTGCAACAGTAGGGAAAGTAAAGATGTAATATTTTAATAAAAATAAATAAATTATCAATACCAATAAAAAAAATCATTAAAATTAATTACCAATCACAAAATATTAAATCATTAATTAATTATAAATACCTATAAATGTATATTTTTTAAATTAATTATCTATTAACAATTTATTAACAGCCAATTAATTTTCAATACCAAAAATTAATAAATAATAAAAAATACCAATTAATAATTAACAGTAAATTAATTATCAATACACAAAAATAATTTCAACAATTAATTAATTACAACTACATTTTTTCCCACCATATTCCCCTTTAAACCTACAACCCGCTACAAATAATACATTAATACAATTAACATAATTATCAATTAATCAATTAATAAAAATTGATTACCAATTAATGAAAATGTATTATCAATTAATAATTAATTAACAACAAATTAATTTTCAATACCAATAAATAAAAATAAATATTTACATAATTACAATTAAATTACTTCCCACCCTATTCCCCTATAAACCCACAACCCGCTACAAAATTTAATTACGCAAAAATATAATAACATAAAATTCATTACTTTTAAAAATGAAACCTACATTACAAAAACTATTATACACTTTTAACACATATTCTAACATACAATGCACTTTAAAAAATTCGATATTATTAAAAGTTCGATATATGTTAATGCCTATATTATGTACTTCGATATTACTTACCTGCATTTCGATATTATTGACCACTATATTATATCCATTCAATATTTTGTCCATTCTATATTTTGTACTCGATATTATGTGCATTCTATACATTTTTTTCGATATTTTGTCTATTTACCGTCATTTTTATCACAGCTATTCGGCAAGTCCAAGACAGACAGAGCCATCTTCACGCATCAAGCACCCAACGCATCTGGGAGATGAGAGACAAATAATTATAAGCCAGAGTCTTGGAGAGAGACTTAGCAATTTTTACACCAAGATAATCGATGGAGTCCATCGCCCATTCAAACGGGAATTGAGCAAGTAGGGCAGATATTAGAACAGGAATGATGGAGAGATTCAAAGTCTGCAATTTCTGTAGGTTTACTTTAGAACCAGAGACCTCGCTGAATAGTTGAAGTTCAAAGACCAGTGCAGGGAGTGAGTATATGGGGTTGGTTATGGACAAAATGATGTAATCCGCATTAAGGCTGATGAGATGTTGCTCTCCCCCAAACGCAACACCGGCAATGTCAGAGTTATCCCGAAGCTGCTGTGCCAAGGGCTCAATATATAAGACAACTAGAAGAGGGGATAGAGGGCGGCCCTGTCGTGTGCCCTGAGAGATAGAAAAAGTGGAGGAAGAAAGTCCATTGATCCTCCCTGTTGCCCTGGGTTCCCTGTGGATACAACTGATCCATCTGCAACATTTGTCTCCAAAGCCAAACCGGCGTAAGGTCGCGAAGAGATAGGGCCAGTGGACACGATCAAATGCCTATCTGACATCTATGGAAAGGAGCAACTCTTCTCTCCAAGACCTATGGATCTTATCCAGAATCTGGGAAAGGCGTTTGGTATTGCGCCAGAATAAACCCAACCTGGTCCCTGTCTATCAACCTCAGCATAAGGGGGTTTAGGTAGTGCACTAAGATACCTGTGAACAATTTAACATCTATATTTATTAAAGAAATGGGTCTGCAGCTGGGTCCTTACCAAGTTTTGATATAATCGAAATGGGAACTTTCAGCATTGGTGCAGTGAGAGAGCCCTAGTCTGCAAAGGAGTTATACAGACGCATGAGGATGGGGTAAGCTCCTGACAGAAGACCTTGTAAAATAGGCCACTAAACCCATCAGGTCCTTGGGATTTTAGAGGCTTCAGACGAGAAATCGCCGAAATTACTTTGTCAATTCATATTTGTTGGTCCAAAGCTTCTAGCTACGCCTCTGGGAGGGCAGTGATATTGGCCCCAATAAGGCAAGAAGGAGGATCTCCCCGGGGGCTGTCCACAGTAAAGTAAAAGGGGTCATAAAAGACCTAGAAAGCCAAGGCAATCTCTGCCTTCAGAGAGGGCTGTTGAGTGAGGGCCAAAGCTAATCTCCCTGACCACTCCAGGCTGCATTTGACTGCGGATGCAGTGGGCAAGCATCCTACCACAGCGATTGCTGCTGAGGTAAAATATGTGCTTGAGGTGCACTAAGGCATACTCTGTCTGGTTGAGATCAAGATGCTTGAGAAGGAGCCTATGCTTCTTGAGCTCCCTCCAAACCCTAGGGCACCCGTCTGTTTGTCAATAGCCTTGAGCTCATAGACTGATTTTTCTAAGACCTGCCACTTATCTCAGCATCTAAAGTTCTCTGCTGACGAGAGAGCAATCAGCTTTCCTGTATTACCAGTTTCAGGGCCTCCCAGACGGATGACAAAGGAACTTCACCGGTGTCATTAGCACAGAGATAATCTGCTATGCGATGGCAAAGGGAGTCTACTGCGGCTGGAGACTGCAACAGAGTCTCTGAGAAGCCAGCGAGAAGACAGAAGTTGAGTCACATTAATCTGGAGAGAGACAGGGGCATGATCTGACAGTGAGCTTGGGGCAATGGTGGCCTCTGTGATGAGAGCAAATAGAGTCAGAGTTGCAAGGAAGTGATAAATGGGTGTATAGGTTTTATGGGCTGCTGAGTAGAACGTATAATCTTTAGACAGTGGATGGAAATGGTGCCAGACGTCTTGCAGTCCACAATCTGCCATCCACTGCAATCATAAGGTACAGAAAGCTCTCATTTGTGCAGAGCACTGCCCTGAGTGATCTAGGTTGGTGTTTATTATGAGATTCATGTCTCTCCTAATCAGGAATGCTGAGTCTGGGCATCGAAGTGCAGGAGTCAGGGAATTAATGATAAAGAGTTCCTGCGATTTATTAGGTGCATTTATGTTCACTAACATAAAGTGAAAGGTGTTTAATTTAAGTCTAATTGTAAGAAGCGTCCCCTTGACTTCGGCAACCTAAAACGTCACACCTAAATCCACGGGGGAAGAGAATGGCCACCCCGCCTTCTTAGAGAGGCTAAAGACCAGATCTGGCATAGGAACCAGCGACATTGCATTCTGGATGTATATTTTGAGAGGGGGTGAGTCTCCTGAAAAAGGCAGATATTACTACCTGAATGTTCTAGTAATGATAGACGGCGGACCAATTGATGGGATTATTGAGCCCCGTACATTGAGACCAGTGATCTTAAGGTCCTGGAATATGGATGGGAGGCAGAAGCTGTGGAATCTGTTGTCTCCCAAGGAGAAAGCTCTCAACTGGGGGCCTTTCAAGCAAGAAACTGTCCAATGGTCACCCAGCCAAGGGCCCAAGCGCAGACCTGTATGAGAAAGAAAAAGAAAAAGGAAACCCCTAAGAAAGCAAGCCATCAAAGAAAAACATGCAAAATATTCTTTAAATAATAGAAGAAGTCCATTGTGGCATGGCACGCAGCTGGGACCGTGAGCCGGATAAGGCCGGGGATAATCAGCCCTGGCTGCAGAAGTGGAGGCTCCCAAAGGAATAGAACGGCAGGGCTAACGATGTCGGATGTAAGTGTCCTCTCTCCTCCCGCCAGCAAGGTGCCCCCTACCAGGCATAGCGGTGTTATTAAGTAAAAGTTGTGCTCAGCTCTCGCTTCGTCAGATTTTTGTTGCCCTCTGTTAATGTCTCCAGGACCGATTGCTGTTCTTGGGCTATAGTGTTAGGGTCTTATTTCATTGTCGTGTTGGAGTTTGCAGCTCTCTGCCACCTGTAGCGATTACGCGATGGACGATCTTGGAACCTGGTGCGGCAGGTATCCTCAGGAAGGACAGTAATACCCAGAACACTGCATGCCTAAGTCAAAGATCTAAGCTGATACAGTTTGCCTTTGGGGCGAAAAATAATCTGAAAAGGGTGTCCCCTTGAGTATGTTATGCCGGCCTCTCCAAGATGGGCAGCGACTGGGAAAAATTCCCAGTGTTTCTGGAGAGTTATACCAGTCAAGTATTGGTATAGCACTGGTTCATATCCCCGGAATTGAATCGGAGGGGCCTTTCTCGCCTTGCGAAGGATGGCCTCCTTAAGTTGAAAATGATGCACACAGACCAGGATGTCTGCAGGTGGGCTTTGTCTGGTTTTGGTAAACCAATGCAGTGAACTCCATCCAGTTTAATTTCAACTTGGTCTGGGGTGCCTAAGACAAGCCGGAACAGGGCCTTAACATACTCTCTCAAGTCAGTACCTTCGGCCCGGGATAGGAACCATCTTAATGTAGATATTTTTTCACCTGGAGTGATTTTCTAGATCCTCGGCATGAACCTGCAGGTCTAAGAGTTGGTCTTTCAATCTAAGAACTTTTTGTTGGAGCCTTCTGCCACTTCATCAGATGTTGAGTCTCGCTCCTCCAGGACTGATACCCTGTCACCAACCTCCTCCAGATCCCTGCAAGCTTCACGTAGGTCCTCTGAGAGATCTTTTTTGACTGCTTGTAAATCTTTCCTGAGCGACGGATGCACAAAGAGCTTTTAGAATTGATTTTGTCACTGGACCATCTGGATCATTAGCGTGATGACTCTTAGCAGGTGTAGATGTCTTGTCCTCTAGTTCACTCCCAGAAGGCCTCGTGAGCATGTCCTTAAAGGAGAATTCCTTCTTCGTCCTAGTTCAGGACATGGCGGAGGTCCACCAAACAGTCAGGGGGCAGCCAGTTGATGCCCCATCACGTGTCAGCATCATCTACAATGACAGTAGTGGAGTGGTGAACTGCAAGGGCCCTCACTCAAACAGCAGGCTCACAGGAGACGAGCAGGAGGAGAGTCGCTAGGTTAGGGGGCTGTTCAATGCAGGATCTCCACTGAAGAACTGTTACTTGCCCTCCTTATTGTAGCAGCAACTACAGAGGGGTGCTCAGAGTGAGACCGCACTTGCAGGCAGGTGGTAGATGAGGAGGCCTCCGTTCAAGACCACTGTTCCCTGCCAAAAGTGCTGCCGGCACTGTAGGGGCTGCCAAAGTGCCAAGACTACACAGTACACACCGGCCCCGCAAGTCAGGTGCTCCAGGGATTATGAGCAGAAATCAGGTGTAGGGCAGGCTGAGAACCGTGGGACCAGTCGCAAGAACCACAGAGGGGGCCAGGTAGACTTCTCCTAGGCCAACAGGCGGGATCAACAAGTGAGGCTTTCAGCTGAAGGAGCACAGGAGGTTCAAAATGAACTGGGGGGTCCCCCTCAGACACTGGGGTGGCCAGCCCCCTCAATGTCTATAGATGCTCAGGTAAACAGGGGGGCCCACAGAGTGATAGATCCTTCAATTGTCACAGTTCATGGGGGGCCCGCCTAGGGTAAGCAGTCGTCTGCCTAGGGCCTCCTTCTAAGTGTGGGGGAGCCCCTTGGTGTTCACAGGTCTACAGAGGCTGTGAAGTAGCAGTGTATAATACTCATGTGAGCGGGAAATGGGGAAAGGCAGAGATAAGATGCCCAACTTCAGTACTGTCCAGCCCCGCCACGTGACCGCCCAGAGGTGCGACAGCGAGGCAGGGAAAGAATGGCTGAATCTCCTTAAGTCCACACTTCCCCCTCATCTCTTCCCCGGGGTTCACCGCTACGTCACACTGGGGTAGAAGAGGGGGGGAAACTCTGTCGAATGATGTCCCCAGCTCAGACAGGGAATGGTGCGCAGGTCTTAAGGGTCATCCCGGTCCACAGCAGCCCCTGGGCCCGGGCCGACCACGTCCACTCCGGTAGCACTGGGCATAACAGCAAACAGTGCCAGCTCACCTCTTCAGCTGCAACTATGGGCAGCTGTGCAGTCCAATCAGGGGCAGTGCCATGGGGTCAACCTCCAACACATGCCGTACAAGGTCCTGTGGTGCCTCTGCCGAGCTGCTACTCATCAGCCCACACAGGCGGTCGCCATTTCGCTATCGAGCGCCACGTATAGCTTTCCGGCCACTTGTCCAGCTGTGCTTCATGTGGTCAGGAAGAACCGTCTCTGGATTTGAGACGGACTTGAGCGATCGAATGGAACTAAGCAAAGACAGCAGGAAGGGCGCTGTGCAAAGCTACTGTAGCGGCAAGGAAGGAGAGACCGAAAAACATGTCTTACCCGTCCGCCATCTTAGCCACGCTGCTCCTCAAAATATCTTTTAGAGATTCAAAATGGTCATAATCCAATTTTTTCAGAACTCTCCTCTTCTTTTTAGTTCCCTCGGAAGGGTGGCATATCTCTTCCTCCTTACCATTTCATTGAGTTTTCCTAGTGCACCGTCCTTGCCTGGTCCCTCCACACCTAGTTCACCCACCTTCCTCTGCAAGGTGTGTTGTTGTTCCTCTTCCCCATTGATGTACAGTTTCCAGAGTCTATTCAGTAGCTGTTCTGTCTAACATACCTAAAGACAGGTCTGTGCAATCATGACTAAATCAGTGCAGTGAGATTCTCTCTGACTGTTCAGATGTTATCTGTTGTTGGTCGGTAATGACCCATATGAAGCCCACAGTAGGGGAGAGGGCGAATATGTATGGCATATCTGTGTAGAGTCGGCTTAGCAAATGTTTTTGAGTGACAATAAGCTAAGCCACTGGTTAACATGCATTTTACACACTCTCCCACCAGTTAAAAGAGAAAAACCAATGATGGCTCATTCGGATCTGTGATATATATATATATATATTCACTGAAAAAACCATTGGTTATAGACCATATATAGTTAAGGATTAGCCTTTTCAAAACCTTATTTTACTCACACAAAACCATTGAAATTTCATATATAGTTAGTTCCACTAACTATATATCGCGCACCCGCAATCCACTGCTGATGATGTCACATATTACATCATTCATGACATGGTTAGTGACATCACTGATGACATCACTGATGACATCTCAAATGACTACTCAGCTGGATGGCCGCCACCTGGGGAGGCCCGTTCACGCCGCCTCCCCCACGCCCCCCCCCCCCCCCGGGCCGCCCCATGCCAATTTTCGGAGCAGCATTGTAGGATACCAAAACCAGTGCGGCAGTTTACTGGACATCACCTGGGTGCCATCCACATCTCAGCGCCTTCTGCTGCCTTGGGACTATTCGCACAACAGACCGCTACTGACGAGGCCTCCCCCCGCACCACCCGGGACGCCCCACGCTGTTTTTCTGAGCTGCATTGTAGGATCCCAAAAACCAGTGCGGCACCCAGGTGACATCACCTGGGTGCCGTCCAGAACTCAGCACGTTGTGCTGCCTTGGGACTATTCGCACAAAAGACAGCTTCTGACCATTGTTGCTTTTTTTTGTCAAAAATGTTTAAATGTTTGTTACAGTTTTTGTTCCGTTCGTTATATTTAAAAGTTAATAAAGTTTTATAATCCTACTTTGTTGGAGTGCTATATATTTTTAAAAAATCGGGTGAATGGGGCCTTGAATCGGGTTATTGTCATGTGTGGGCTTTGCAAGTGTACTGCTACAGGATCGGACATTTCAAACTCAAATGCACGTTCTTTTTCTTACCTTTCCGAAGCATGGAGCGCAATAGCAGGCAGAGAAAGGGTGATGCAAGTGTTGAACACTGCCTGGCCTGGCAAGTTGCTGGCAGTGCCCCCCCCCGCCCGCCCGCTCCTGAAAGAGGACACACACACACCGCCGCCCCGAGTACTTCACAGATTTTTAAAGGACCATGCGCTTGTTCATGAGGCTTAAATGGTTTATCACCCCTTCTAGAACCCCTGCATCGACCCTCTGACGTTTCCTGGAAGAATTACCACGTAACACAATACCAAGCCTTGTCAGCTGAAACCCCAGAGGAATCGTGGGGCATATTATCAAGGGGGTTTATCTCCGCTTTTTTGGCTTTAAAAGCCAAGAAAGCGGAGATAAAATTATCTCCCTATTACCAAGCTGTCGCTAACACCAGTTAGTGACAGCTAAAAGGAGATAGCGACCATCTTGGGCCCCGCTTTGCATGTCAGTGATATTTATCACTAATGACATGCAAAGTGGGCGTGCCAAGATGTTAGCGACTGGAAACAGTCCCTAACATCGCTATCTCCTATTACCAACTTTTCGAGATATTCGCGCTAAGCGCGAATATCTCAAAAAGCTAACACCTGCCCTGAGCAGTTCTTAGCCATGTTATCCAATGGGAGGTGGATAACATGGCTAAGAGCATTTGCTCGATAATGCATGAATATCACTGACTTTTCAGCGATATTCATGCATTGCGGCCGTTTTTTATCGCATTTGCGATAAACCTTGCTAATAGCAAGGTTTATCTGCGATAAAAATCGCCAATGTGCGGCGATAATTTTTGTCTCTAAACAAGTTAGAGACAAAAATTATCGCTAGTTGTTGGTAATATGCCCCCGGGTTTTTGCTTGCAGAAATCGGGAGGGGGGAGACTAGCACTGACATCAGTAGTCTCACGCCTGAATCGGGAGGGTTGGCATGTCTGGATTCTCTATCAACAAAAAAGAAATACAGAGTTCCCCTGGTTACAGTCAGCTAAAGGACTGTCATAAGTCTCTCTCTTGTCGGGTCAAACAGTAAAAAAGTGAGTGTAGTGAACCCTCTCTTGGAATTTTGGGGTATCTCACACGAGTCGCCGGTTGGACTACACTTGTAATCCCACCCGGTGACCGTTCAGTGTCATCATCGATACCCTGCCCCTGCGCCAGGCTGGCAGTGCAATGCCTGTCGGGCAACAATAGTTGTTGCTCTTTGGCGGGGATCTTCTATTCCTTCGCCAAAGGGTGTGTGGATGTAAGGGGGCCATGCAAGGAGGTAATAAGTGAATGTGCAAAAGTGAGCGTGGGTGAAAATAAAAAGGAGTCAGTAGAGTCCAAAAATGGTATTTTAATGATATGGCTCACTGCTCTCTTAAAAAAACAAGGGGTATAGAGGCAGAACTATCAAGGTATTAAGCCTCGTTCGACCCTTGGTGAGTGGATGGTCAACATGTTTCTTGCTTGTAGAGCAATTCGTCAGGACCAGGGGGTGCTCATATGATTTGCAAGGGCTCCCCCGTGATCAGGGGGCCCAGTATACGACCTGGTGGGTGTCGTATGGCTTTCCTCAGGACCCTTCCCAGGGCTAAAATGGGAGAGAGAAGGGAAGAGAGAAGTGTACTGTCATGGAGAGACCAGAGAGACATCATAGACAAACGTGGAAACATTCGCGTTTTGTGGCTGTCATCATGTACAGTGGATGAGTATGCCTTTGGTTTATTCAAGGCAGAACGCATGCTTAGTGGTATCCAACAAGGTTGGTTGGAAGGTTTGTCATGCAGTAAAAACCTGTAAAAATCAAGGGCTATTACTGTGCTATCAGCATGCGTGATCGCTAGTGGTAATTGAGACAACATTTTTGGGGGGAGAATTCTTAGTGAAGTTTCATAAAAGAACACTAGATGGAGTTAGTGTGTCGGTAACTAACCCTTGGAGTGAACCATAACACCCGCCGAAATAATACAGTGATGATAAACATTTAGAATGACCTTACCCGTCTAATATGCTACGGAGGCTTCCTCGAGCTGACCGGGTGGGGCCAGGACTTGGTGGAGACCACCTGTTAAGAGGAAGTGTCCCCGCCATGTTATCGATTGGCGGTCAAAGCGCCTCCCCATTCAAATGCTTAAGGCTTGATCCCGCCGTGGCGCTCAGAGCGAGGCGCACGCGGGGGCGCAGAACGGAGCATATGTGCCTTACCTCGGAGTTCCTGGCGTAGGGCGTCTAGTCACCTACCCTTACCACTGCGGACGGTGCCGCGGATCAGCCGGTACAGCTTGGCGTTCCGGGCGCACTTTTTATGACCCGTGTGAGTGGCCGGATTAGTGGGCGTGGCCCCGGCGTGTTACCGGGCAACGAGTGGTAAACAATGGACATAGAAGATTCACTCGCTCCGTGTGTAGCCGGTGGTGTTACAAGGAAGGTGGCTTCGCGTGCTAGCGAGGCGGGAGGGAATCGCGAGTGCCATCTTGGGATGGAGGTGGACATAGGTAGCACGATGATAGTCGTGTTGGGGTGCTAGTAATGTGTCCCCGCGGAACTATGCAGGGGGGACATTGGATATTTGGGATCATTCAGCTTACTGGTTATTGGTAGTGTTGGGCATAGTACGGACAACACAGTCCATTGGTCGGCTATCTAGTGAGCATTGTCCAGGGCACCGCATCGTTGAGCCCGTTTTCATCTGTGTGTAGACGGTGTACCCATCTTTGCTCCAGTCTGAAGAGGGATTGCTGATTCATACCAGGTTGGCATTCTAGAACTGTCCACTGTAGGTCCTCAGTGGTATGTTTATGTTCCTTGAAATGTTCATACAGCCCGGTGTGTGTTTTGGAGCATCGAATATTGCTGTTGTGCTCCATTATCCGTTGTTTCACCGGGCGCATTGTCATTCCGATATAGAGCAATCGGCAGGGGCACATCAGGATGTATATACATCTCGAACTGTTACAATTCGTATGTTTGTGAAAGGTCCAGGTGAATTCTCCTGGGAGCTCGATTGTTTTGCCTTGGATGGTCTGGGGGCATACCACACAGGAACCACATTTGTAGTGTCCAGTTACGGGAGGAAGGTCCCACAAGGTCCTAACTGGGCGAGTTTGTAGTTTCTTGGGGCGAGTGTGGATCAATGTGTCCTTGAGGTTGGCAGTCCTTTTGAAGGCGAACCGTGGTTGTGCCAATTCCATCCCAGTAGAGTTCAAGATACCCCAATGTGTCATCACGGCTTTCTTGATAAATGCTGAATGCCTGGTGTAGGAGGTGACACAGGTGATGGTGTCATCTGGTTCTTTGGGGTGGACCTCTAGAAGGGCATCTCTATTGTTGTTCAATGCTCGTTTGTACGAATTCTTTAGCAACCGGGTGGGATACCCTCTGTCCTGTAGTTTATGCTGTAAGGTCCGGGCCTCTTGTCTGAAGTTTTGGACGGAGCTACAGTTCCTACGGATCCTCAGGAATTGCCCAAAGGGTAGATTATCTCGCAGGGCCTTAGTATGGTGGCTTTGGTAGAGAAGCAAGCTATTTCTGTCAGTGTCCTTTTTGTATAGCGTGGTGGTTATTGCTTCGGGTCCCAGATTGATGGTAAGATCAAGGAATGGTATGGACGTCTCCGAGATGGTTCCAGTGAATTTAAGGAAGGGGTCTTGTAAGTTAATCCAGTCACAGAAGGCTTCACAGCTGGAACGGTCCCCTTTCCAAAGAATCAAGATGTCGTCGATAAAGCGACGCCAGAGAGTTAAGTTCTCTCGGTATGGGTTTTGCTCCGGAGGGTAGATGTACCTCTTCTCGAACGAGGCCATATAAATACAGGCCAGGCTCGGCGCGAAGGTAGAACCCATGGAAGTCCCCCGCACTTGATGGTATAACTGGGATTCGTACCTGAAGAAGTTCTCGGTCAGTGCGAGATGGGCCAGTTCCATAATGAATGGTATTGGTGTCGGGGATAACCATTCCTCTTCTCGCATCAGCGAATCCACTGCTTCCAGGGTTGCTTGTTGCGGGATATTAGTATAAAGTGCCTCCACATCGAGGGTAAGAAGCAAGTCAGTGTCCTCTCTGCCGTCTATGTCTGCAATTAGACGTAGTACATCCCTGGTGTCTTGCAGGTAGGATGGTATCTGTTTGACGTAAGGTTGAAAGAACGCATCACAAAATTGTGACAGTGGTTCTAGTAAAGATCCAATTCCAGAGACAATAGGTCTCCCAGGGACAGGAGACGTGCCCTTGTGTATCTTAGGGAGAGTATAGAAGTAGGGGATAACAGGATCCGGAGTGATCAAGAAATCTGCTTCCTTTCTGCTAATCCACTCGTTGGTCTCCCCCTCAATCACAAGGCCCATGATGGTAGTCGTCAATCTTTTGGTTGGGTCTTCAAGGAGGGGTCTGTAATGATTGGTATTTGTCAATTGTCTTCTGCACTCACGGTCGTAGTCTTCGTAGTTCTGAATGACCGTGGCGCCCCCCTTGTCTGCTTGTTTGATGACGATCGACTCGTCTTGGCCTAGTGTTTTGACTGCTAGTCGTTCTGTATTGGACAGATTGTGGAAGGTTTTCTTCGAGGGTATCTCACGCATGCTCCTCAGGACCGCCCGCTCAAAAGTCAGTACTTCGGGTGGTACCATCCCATCAGTGGGGGTGAAGGTGGAGGGTTTTCTTAAACCTGTATCCAGATCCGGGAGCTCAGGTTGGTTTTCAAAAAATGCCCGAAGACGGATTTTCCTAAAAAATTGTTTCAGTTCAATCATCTCTTGGAATGGGTCTGGGGTCGGTGTAGGAACAAAACCAAGACCTTTCTCTAGTACTCGTGTTTCGGTAGGTGTCAGGGTTCTCTTAGATAGATTGACAACTAAGCTCGTCTCCCCCTGGATGACGTGCTCCTGGTCTCCATTGCTGCTGGTGCTGGTATCTGGTCCTGCCACTGTACACCCTTTTGCCCTCCTCGCTTTCGCCCTCTTCCTCTGCCCCAGCCTCTGCCGTGAAAAGGTGGCGGATTAGGGGGGTAGAATTGCGGGGGGCCCTGTGGGTAGAAGGGGTACTGCCAGGGGGGTGCCATCTGTGGTGGCCCATGGAAGGCTGGGCCTTGGTAATAGCCTTGTTGCCATGTCCGAGGTGGTCGGGGATTTCTTGGTGGGACTCCCCCACTGGAATCGCTACTATCCGATCCACGTCTGGTCTCGCTCCCCGAGTTTTCATCAGAGGAGTAGGTTTTCTTTTTCCCGTTGTAGTCATCCTTCAAGTAGGGGTAGACTTTTTCTTTGACAAATTTGGCAATATCTTTCTCGAGTTTAGTTGTTTTTTGTTTTAGTAGAAACTCGTGGTGATCCGCCATTTCTTGATTTATTTCCGAGAGTTTGGTCGTGAACGCTGTTTTGTTGTTCTTGGATATGGCGGTTTTCATGGTAGCTTCCATGGCGGAGATCTTCTCTAGTAAAGCATCTGATAGACGCTTTGCCGTTTGACTGATGAGAAAGAGGAGATCCTTGGTACATTTCCACGAAACTTGACACCACTCTAATTTGAACCTTTTGTCGTCCAAAAATAGTCTTGGAATTATGTTTACTATCAAACCTTGTGGGGCTATATTACTCCTCAAGTATTCAGTCATCATGATTCCGTGAATGGTGATCCTGATGAGTTCCTTTTTCATTTCCGATAGTATGGTCCAATCATCGGAGGATGCACCGGATGATGTGGTAGGGGGATTTGTGAGGAGGGATGGTGTCGATCTAAGGGCATCGGCTATGGTGTCCTCATTGAAACTGAGCCCGGGGACGTCCTCCATGATCGTAAAGGTTCCGGATGCGGTGCCAAGGATGTCTGCCGGCCAGAGTAAGGTGATCGTTTAAGATTAATGTGATTCTCCCACTTTTAAATGTTGTCTCAAAAATGGTCCAACGTGGCGAGTAGAATCTTCGCCAATTGGTAACCCGTCAACAAAGGGGGGGGTTCCCGTGCCAAAGGCACGCAAGGGGTTGTATCAACAGGGGGGAACACAGGGTTAGGACAGTTATTTAGAGGGGTCCAATGTATGTGTCCTAGAAAGACTATCAACAAAAAAGAAATACAGAGTTCCCCTGGTTACAGTCAGCTAAAGGACTGTCATAAGTCTCTCTCTTGTCGGGTCAAACAGTAAAAAAGTGAGTGTAGTGAACCCTCTCTTGGAATTTTGGGGTATCTCACACGAGTCGCCGGTTGGACTACACTTGTAATCCCACCCGGTGACCGTTCAGTGTCATCATCGATACCCTGCCCCTGCGCCAGGCTGGCAGTGCAATGCCTGTCGGGCAACAATAGTTGTTGCTCTTTGGCGGGGATCTTCTATTCCTTCGCCAAAGGGTGTGTGGATGTAAGGGGGCCATGCAAGGAGGTAATAAGTGAATGTGCAAAAGTGAGCGTGGGTGAAAATAAAAAGGAGTCAGTAGAGTCCAAAAATGGTATTTTAATGATATGGCTCACTGCTCTCTTAAAAAAACAAGGGGTATAGAGGCAGAACTATCAAGGTATTAAGCCTCGTTCGACCCTTGGTGAGTGGATGGTCAACATGTTTCTTGCTTGTAGAGCAATTCGTCAGGACCAGGGGGTGCTCATATGATTTGCAAGGGCTCCCCCGTGATCAGGGGGCCCAGTATACGACCTGGTGGGTGTCGTATGGCTTTCCTCAGGACCCTTCCCAGGGCTAAAATGGGAGAGAGAAGGGAAGAGAGAAGTGTACTGTCATGGAGAGACCAGAGAGACATCATAGACAAACGTGGAAACATTCGCGTTTTGTGGCTGTCATCATGTACAGTGGATGAGTATGCCTTTGGTTTATTCAAGGCAGAACGCATGCTTAGTGGTATCCAACAAGGTTGGTTGGAAGGTTTGTCATGCAGTAAAAACCTGTAAAAATCAAGGGCTATTACTGTGCTATCAGCATGCGTGATCGCTAGTGGTAATTGAGACAACATTTTTGGGGGGAGAATTCTTAGTGAAGTTTCATAAAAGAACACTAGATGGAGTTAGTGTGTCGGTAACTAACCCTTGGAGTGAACCATAACACCCGCCGAAATAATACAGTGATGATAAACATTTAGAATGACCTTACCCGTCTAATATGCTACGGAGGCTTCCTCGAGCTGACCGGGTGGGGCCAGGACTTGGTGGAGACCACCTGTTAAGAGGAAGTGTCCCCGCCATGTTATCGATTGGCGGTCAAAGCGCCTCCCCATTCAAATGCTTAAGGCTTGATCCCGCCGTGGCGCTCAGAGCGAGGCGCACGCGGGGGCGCAGAACGGAGCATATGTGCCTTACCTCGGAGTTCCTGGCGTAGGGCGTCTAGTCACCTACCCTTACCACTGCGGACGGTGCCGCGGATCAGCCGGTACAGCTTGGCGTTCCGGGCGCACTTTTTATGACCCGTGTGAGTGGCCGGATTAGTGGGCGTGGCCCCGGCGTGTTACCGGGCAACGAGTGGTAAACAATGGACATAGAAGATTCACTCGCTCCGTGTGTAGCCGGTGGTGTTACAAGGAAGGTGGCTTCGCGTGCTAGCGAGGCGGGAGGGAATCGCGAGTGCCATCTTGGGATGGAGGTGGACATAGGTAGCACGATGATAGTCGTGTTGGGGTGCTAGTAATGTGTCCCCGCGGAACTATGCAGGGGGGACATTGGATATTTGGGATCATTCAGCTTACTGGTTATTGGTAGTGTTGGGCATAGTACGGACAACACAGTCCATTGGTCGGCTATCTAGTGAGCATTGTCCAGGGCACCGCATCGTTGAGCCCGTTTTCATCTGTGTGTAGACGGTGTACCCATCTTTGCTCCAGTCTGAAGAGGGATTGCTGATTCATACCAGGTTGGCATTCTAGAACTGTCCACTGTAGGTCCTCAGTGGTATGTTTATGTTCCTTGAAATGTTCATACAGCCCGGTGTGTGTTTTGGAGCATCGAATATTGCTGTTGTGCTCCATTATCCGTTGTTTCACCGGGCGCATTGTCATTCCGATATAGAGCAATCGGCAGGGGCACATCAGGATGTATATACATCTCGAACTGTTACAATTCGTATGTTTGTGAAAGGTCCAGGTGAATTCTCCTGGGAGCTCGATTGTTTTGCCTTGGATGGTCTGGGGGCATACCACACAGGAACCACATTTGTAGTGTCCAGTTACGGGAGGAAGGTCCCACAAGGTCCTAACTGGGCGAGTTTGTAGTTTCTTGGGGCGAGTGTGGATCAATGTGTCCTTGAGGTTGGCAGTCCTTTTGAAGGCGAACCGTGGTTGTGCCAATTCCATCCCAGTAGAGTTCAAGATACCCCAATGTGTCATCACGGCTTTCTTGATAAATGCTGAATGCCTGGTGTAGGAGGTGACACAGGTGATGGTGTCATCTGGTTCTTTGGGGTGGACCTCTAGAAGGGCATCTCTATTGTTGTTCAATGCTCGTTTGTACGAATTCTTTAGCAACCGGGTGGGATACCCTCTGTCCTGTAGTTTATGCTGTAAGGTCCGGGCCTCTTGTCTGAAGTTTTGGACGGAGCTACAGTTCCTACGGATCCTCAGGAATTGCCCAAAGGGTAGATTATCTCGCAGGGCCTTAGTATGGTGGCTTTGGTAGAGAAGCAAGCTATTTCTGTCAGTGTCCTTTTTGTATAGCGTGGTGGTTATTGCTTCGGGTCCCAGATTGATGGTAAGATCAAGGAATGGTATGGACGTCTCCGAGATGGTTCCAGTGAATTTAAGGAAGGGGTCTTGTAAGTTAATCCAGTCACAGAAGGCTTCACAGCTGGAACGGTCCCCTTTCCAAAGAATCAAGATGTCGTCGATAAAGCGACGCCAGAGAGTTAAGTTCTCTCGGTATGGGTTTTGCTCCGGAGGGTAGATGTACCTCTTCTCGAACGAGGCCATATAAATACAGGCCAGGCTCGGCGCGAAGGTAGAACCCATGGAAGTCCCCCGCACTTGATGGTATAACTGGGATTCGTACCTGAAGAAGTTCTCGGTCAGTGCGAGATGGGCCAGTTCCATAATGAATGGTATTGGTGTCGGGGATAACCATTCCTCTTCTCGCATCAGCGAATCCACTGCTTCCAGGGTTGCTTGTTGCGGGATATTAGTATAAAGTGCCTCCACATCGAGGGTAAGAAGCAAGTCAGTGTCCTCTCTGCCGTCTATGTCTGCAATTAGACGTAGTACATCCCTGGTGTCTTGCAGGTAGGATGGTATCTGTTTGACGTAAGGTTGAAAGAACGCATCACAAAATTGTGACAGTGGTTCTAGTAAAGATCCAATTCCAGAGACAATAGGTCTCCCAGGGACAGGAGACGTGCCCTTGTGTATCTTAGGGAGAGTATAGAAGTAGGGGATAACAGGATCCGGAGTGATCAAGAAATCTGCTTCCTTTCTGCTAATCCACTCGTTGGTCTCTGGATTCTCTACAGCTGGGGCCATAAACTACATCCGCAGGGCTAGGTGATAGCCTGGGACCGGCCTGGCATCTAAAATGGCTGCCGTGCACGACAAAATTGTGGCATTGGAAAAAAGGCAAGATGGCGCAGACAATGTTTATCAATAAGGATTCATTTATAACAAAATATTTTAACGCACTGAGAAATTGGCGGTCAACACTTCCTGATTTCCATCGAATCGAACGTTAACAGACGTCACGCAGCAACAAAAAAAAAAAAGCTCACGCACAGCCGCTGGAAGACATGTATCAACATATATGAGCCTCCTCAGCCACCCTCAGAAAACATAAGGGATTAGGATACGTCTCCCGCACCCCCTATACCTAGTAATTTAATTAAAACGAAGCACAAAATGGCGAATTCCCGTTTCGCTACCAGTTTGCGGCCCAGTTCGCGGCCAATGAAGCGCTTCTACCGTGAAAAATAATGTTTTTTTTTATTTTCCCCACGGGACCCTTAATAACCCCAACAACATTCCTAGGGGGTCAAGAGGGGTATACCTTGCCCCCTTTCATTAAATTCCCCCTTCGTTTTTCACCTCTTCTTCTCTCTCGATCCTACCGAGAGATAAGATGGCGGCCGCTCCGGACTGTTTAGAATGTTGACAGACACCGGGGAGCCAATCAGCTTCGCATCGCAAAGTTCCGTTTCGCGAAAAGTAAGCAGACCGGAGCGCAGCCCGGAGCGCTGTTACAGATATATATCTTGTTTTGAACGTTAATTTCTCAAAATCCACTGGAGCACATATATTGAGACCTAGCAAAGGCACATCGGGCTAACAGTCCCTACAATTTTGCCAAGTTTCGTGCAAATCCATTCAGCCGTTCGAGCTAAAAGTGAGGCCAAAGGCCCTATGGAAATTAACATGGGAAAAACGTGTTTTGGGACCCCCCTTTTTTCTCGGCCCCCCCTTGACGAACCCCCCCCAAATTTTCAGGGGCTGCTCAGAAACAAAATGTGCCATTTTCCTGAAAATGTCAGCCGATTCCGTCCACAAACGCCAAAGTTATTAGACATAGAATTTTCAAAAGTCCCATAGACAAAAAATCCTAACTATATATACCTACTGGCGAGACGCCAGTAGGTAATATATGCATATATATATATATATATATATATATATATATATATCTCCTTTATGTAAAGCATGCAATCTTTAGGTGTGGTCCATACTATACAAAGCATTAATTCAGAACTACTATAGCTATTTTCTTCATGCTGCAGAATGCTGCTGAATAGCCACTGATATCTACATCCAATGCATAGTTCTCTACACAAGTTAGATTCCATCACTGTCACTGGTGCAATTTTGCACAGACATTTCTGGTTACACAGATTACCTATTGTGGGGAGACCTAACGGGCCAGGAGTAGTTCAGGCTTCTTTGGGGTCGCTGTAATCCCACCCTTGTCGCCAGTGTGGAGACCCCACAGGTAGGCCTCCTCATGCAGCGCTGCGACACAAGGAACCGACACTCACACAGGGGTACTCGGTGTCGGCCGGAAGTCCCGAGCGACCCCGGCCCCTTTATTTAAGCTCTTTGGCCACGCCTGGCCAGAGAGTGCGACAAAGCGTGTGGGTGCTTCCGGGGTATGGATCAGACCGCTACACCTGGGTTCCAGTAGTCAATTTTTACTACCCATCTTTCCACTGTCTCACAAGTGCAAAAACGATATTAGCAACTCCTTGTGAAAAATATATTTTGCACTGATCCCCCAGTGTGAAATTAGTGCTAAATTATGCTGGTAGCAGCCCATGTTACGCAACTCTGGAAAATGTGTTGCAAAATTGCACTAATGTACCATTCAAACTGTGTCCTTCAAGGAAGAACAATTTCGCACAGCATGTTGATTATGTCCTCCGTTAATTGCAGTCGATATTAATACGAACTCTAATGCATTGCTTTACTTGCATGGCCTTCCTGAATAATTATTCATTTCCGATAAATCATTCCTTCTCTTTCGGTAAGTCATTCCTTTGTTTTTGGTAACCGTTGATGTGCCTGTTTTACAAAGACCGTGCACAGACATACTATTTGAGTACTCCTGGCTTACTTTTTTTTGTAACCATTTTTTTATTAATTTTAACCACAAACTCCAATGGTTGGTACTGAACAAGCAATAAGGCAGGGTAAAGTCACAGCATTACATAGTAGAGAAATAATCAAATGTACATGACATTGCATGTGTAAACAAAACCCACAAATCAATCAATCAATCAGGGGGTTTATAAAGCGCGCTACTCACCCGTGAGGGTCTCAAGGCGCTCAGCAAGGCACCTACCAGATTTATCTCTCCCTACACCTTTCCGAATCCATCCCACAGAGGTGCACGTCTCCACCCATGGACCATGATCTGGATGGCTAAGGTTTTAACAGTATCCCCCTGTGACTGGCCGAATCCTTCCATATCTTGTGATGATTCTGGGGCACCCCCTCAATCAGTATACTGGAAGCTCCAAACCCATGCAATGATCCATTCTCTTGACCCATTTGCCAACAGATGGGGCGTCCATATTCTTCTCCTGCTTGTGCTATGTTTCGCTTAGCGCCAACAGTCCCAGCCAGAGCAATGCCGTCTGGTAGCTATTCCCTTCTTTGCCCTCTGTAATATGTAAGAGGATTAATTTTGGGTCTTTAGGTATTCGGTAGCCCAGAATGGTCTTCCCAGCACCCCGCTGCAGCAAGGCAAAAGGATAGGGTAGTGCCAAAATGTGTGTGTTAGGACTCCAGTGGGGTCGTCCCATTGTAGGCATCTTCCAGAGGTAATACAACCCACTCTGAACAATCATGCCCTAGTGAAATATGTGTGGTGTATCAGCTTAAGTTGGATGAAACGTAACTAGGAGGCTATCACCGCCTCCCTTGGAGTAGGTACCACCTCGATCCTCATCCTAGGTCTCGCTCCCACATTTCCCTGACCACCGGTTCAGTAGTGTCTGATCTATGGCAGAGAGTTTATGTTATTTGATATTGGTGAGTAGGATCTTTGCTTTCAAGGGCAAGCGATCGGGGACATCTACAGCGGACTCTAAGAAGGGCATCAGCACATATCGGAGCTGAAAATACTGGAAAAACTGAGTGCTGTGCATTTGATATTCCGCTTGCAAGTCCTGAAAGGACTTCACAGACCCATGGTGGAGCACGTCGCCCAACAATGAAATGCCTAGAGTATCCCAATGGAAAAGCCTCGGAGGGCCGCAACCTGTGGGAGCCTTGTCCTTTTCCACACCGGATTCTACAAAATAAGCCTGTCCGCCAAACACATATATTTTGCCACTTCCACCCATATCGTCAGCCCAACTCTCATGGTGCTTGGTAGGGAAGTTGGGATATCACCCCGATGGAGCAAATAGGGAAGATTGCTGCAGCCCTTAATCCATCCCTCTGTCACATAAGCTTTGGCCTTGTTCATGAGTAGGCTGGAGTGGACCTGAAAATCTGGAGGATCTGGAGGGCCTGAGGTCCCTTGTACAAAAACAGTAGAACGTTGTCAGCATAAAGGGAGACCCTATTGCTCACCTCTGGGGACCACTGGAAACTGTGTAACAGAGCATCCACATGCACCCATGCCGTTAGAGGCTCAATGGCTAAGGTAAATAGCAGAGGGGAAAAGGGAGACCCCTGACGAGTTCCCCTTTCTATGGTGAACCAGCCCAACACAGTTCTCAAGACTCGTACCCTCGCTGCAAGATTAGTATAAAATAGGCACACAGAGCTAAAGCGGTCCAAAGCTAAATCGAACCAGGAGGGCAAACAGATAATCCCAATCCACAGAGTCAAATGCCTTCATAAAATCTACCATGAACAGGGCCTGATGGCCCGGTAATCTACCACCCAGCTCTATGGCATTATGAACTCTATGTATATTGTGCCATGTGGCCTGACAAGGCATAAACCCTGAACTGGGCGCGGGTGAACAAGATGGGCAATCACTCCTGTGAGACGATTAGGTAACATTTTGTTCCTTATTTTCACCTCCAAGTTTAGTAAGGTGATGGATCTGTATTCTTTACAATGTGTGCCTCAAGGCCCAGTTTCGAAATTACCACTATTTCTGCTATCCAGGGGTCCCTGCTGTAGTTCACCTTTTGATAGGGTCTCATTGAAAGTTTTTAATAATAGTTGGCCCACCTGGTGCCAAAGAAGATGGCAAAATTCTACTGGGAAGCCGTTGGGCCCTGGTGCCTTTACCACCTGTATTTGAGCAAGGCTGTGTTGAGCTCCTACCAGGTAATCTCTGCCTCCAACGATTCGCAGTCCGTTGGGAACAAGCGTGGCACCAGTATGTCTGAAACAATTTGCAGAAGGCCCGAGGGCCAGTGGGTTCGAAACCACAGAGGTCCCTAAAGTACGCCGTGAGTGTGTTTGCCATGGCCTCACCACTCGTTATTTGAGACCCTGCATTGGTCTCAAGGTAAGTGACAGGAGCAGCAGTGTAATGTTTTTCTGGCCTTGTCGCCCCATTGGTAAATACAGCTAGGGGTGGCAAGCCACACCTTGTGAACTTCCTGCGTGAGCTCTTGCCTAGGCAGAATGTGTGTATGAAGTGAGTCACGTCGGAGGACCTCCTCCATCGTGGCGATGTACCATTGCTCGAGGTCAAGCACTCATGCCTCGGGGTAACCCACCTGCCGCTCAGTGTGTTCCCTCTGTCCCTTGCAATAGCTAATGATGTCATCTCTCAGGGAGGCCTTGAGGGCTTCCCACAGGGACCGGGAACCACAACCGGCCCTGGCAAAGGGCTCGGCTGGCCCCCCCTCCCCACTCAGGGGGGGTGGTGTGGGGGGGGGGTTGGAGGTACCGCCGAGCTCTTTGCCTGGGCCGGTTTTTGGTACAGGGCCGATTTTGCAGCTATGCTGCAAGAACGACCCTGTAACAAAACGGCCCCCAGGGGCCCTAAACTGGCCCCCACCCATGCGGCCCACCGGGGGATTGCCCGGTGCCCGCTATGGCCAGTTCGGGCCTGGCTTCCCAGAGGACTCCCGTGATGGACACTGACTCCTGTTCTCCTGGTTCTAAAAATCGCTGGCTCATGTTTTGGCATGTCTCACGAAACTCCTCATCCTGGAGGATCCAATGGCTCAGCCGCTCAGCCTTCATCCCGTTCTAGAGTGTTTTGGGTCCCAAGCCAGGTCCAGTGCCACTGGCAAATGATTTGAGAGGCCCCTTGCCATTATGTGGATATTAAGTACACAGTGGCCATCTCGCCGGGGCATAAGAAAATTATCCAGTCGGGAAAAGGATCTGTATGCCCCAGAGTAGAAGGTGTATCCACTTTCGGTTGGGTGATGTGCTCTCCACATGTCGACTAGGAACATATTGTGTATAAAAGTTGAGAGAAGTGTTGGGCTGCGACTGGCAGCTGTGGAAGTGAAGGAGCAATCCAAGCCAGGATTGTACACCCTGTTGAGGTCCCCCCAGAATCCATGGTGCATTGGGCATCTCCCACAGGAGGTTGACAACTTTCTCAAAAACTCAGCAAGGGGTGGAGAGGCATAGATGTAAAGCAAGGAAATTGGGGAGCTCTGTAAGGTGCCTGTCACCGCTACATATCAGCCGAGATTGTCATGCCACACCCTAGACACCCCCATGGAATATGTCTTCAGATCAAAATGGCTGTGCCCCGTGAGCTGCTGTGAAATCCCACTTGATTGACCTGCGAGTAACCCCAAAGGGCCAGAAAGGGGTAATGGTTACCCATGGGATGCACCTCTTGGAGCATAAGGATTTTAGGATTGGATTTATGGACCACTCTGAGTACTGCCCCTCATTAGATTTTGTCAAGCATGCCATTGATATTCCATTAAAGGACTGCTAATCTGCCTGGTAAGATGTGTCGCCGTGCCACAGTCATGTTCAGGCTTGCCATGCATGAGTAAGTGGTTTGAGTAATCTCAGTGTGGATTTCTCATGTGTCTGTCATGTAGTAAGCACTCGGTGTACCATCTGTTGGACGAGCCAAAACAAACCCCTCCCAGCAACCACCACCCACTGCTTCCTCCCCATACTCAGTGAACTGGAAGCACCTGTTGTTGTGCATCTAGGGACAGGAGCCAACTGGCCTAGCCTGATGTGTGTATATCCCCAACTGTGCAAACCACCTCCCCAACAACCCATAAAAAATATTTTTAAAAGGAAGAACCTCATATTGTAATTAATTTAAACCCACTAAAGAAAAAGTGATGGGAGGCTTAGTGCGCCTTATGTTGCAGAAGCACCTCACGCCCTCTCCATAGTTGGGAAGACACCTGCCAGTTTGTAATTCTGATTCGCTATTCAAGGTCTGATGAGGCCAGTGATAGTTCAGAAGTTACAGGCTTTGGAGGTGGCCCCTCTGCCTCTGTCAAAGTCTGTCTCGACCATCGCAATTGTACAAATGTATTTGAAGCTACTTCTGGATTTATTTTATTGGGAATACTCCAAAACGACAACATTAATCAGTACGGTGTATGACAGTGGAGGACGCGCTCATCTTTTGTCCACAGGCCCCAGCGATGCAGTACAGCGGGGGAAAGGGCAGCCCCCATTGTTCAGACCAGCCGGCAGGGCCCCCAAATCAGTGAGTGGCCATCATTCGGTCTCCTCGCGAAGTGAGATCGCGGTCCTCCAGCAACACGTCCCGAGAGGCCCCTCAGTGGGTGCGGCAGCCGATACCTCTTAATTATTGCCAGATGGTGGATCCAGGGGCGTAACACAGGCCCCCGCAGCCCACGCGGTGCGGGAGGCCCGAAGCTCCAGGGGGCCCCCTCGGCACTGCATTCTGTCCGGAGAGCTCCTAATTGAGCCCGGAGGGGGCCCCTCTACATACCTTGCAGGGTGGCCCCCTTAATTTTTGTTACGCCAGTGGGTGGATCACAGTGCAGACCAGGTGTCACAGGATTGCCGCCACATTGCGCTCAACCCAGGCTGTATTGCCCGTGGAGCAGACGGATGGAGTCGGATGCCTGTCCTGATGTGGCGGCACTCTGCTAAAGAGTTTTCGCCATGTTCGCCTCTAAAAGCCATGCCTCCTCCTGGCTTACTTCTGAGTTACTTTATAAACTAGCACTAAGCCAGTAGTACTAAATTCATTATTAAGCTCCTGTAATACATTTGTGGAGCAGTAACCCATACCTTCTGATGATCCCTCAACGATGATCCTAATTTCTTTCCAAATTAGATAGAGCATTTTTAAGTTTCACCTGAACAGCATGCATGCTCTGTCTGCAAAATCTTTTCGTAAACAGCACGAACAGGGGCGGGCCGTGACGAACCCCAGCCGTCATCAGCACACGAGCACCGTAGTGCATGACGGCTGGGGTTCGTCATCAGCATGGAAGGGGTTGAAATGGGCTTAGAGCCTTCTCATTACTTACCATTACTTATCATTGGGTGGCTTCCACATCACTCTTGGTTTTTTTAATCTAATTGGTCAGCGCTTTCTGCTTCATCCTTCTTCCTCCCTGGATTCAGTGTTTTCTCTGATGTGAAGTATGGACCTAGTACAGCTTCCTATCTGCTGCCAATGTCCTTCGACTAGCTGCAGGCCCAGCAGGTACTTTTTTTCTTTTTTGCACTCTATAAGAGTGCATGTGTTTCCATTCGCTCCCTCCACCCTCCTTCTGCTCGAGTTTGTGTTGCTGATCCTTCCCGCACACCTACCTCTGGTTTGCCCCGCACTTCCCGTACTCTCCTTTATGTTGCTGCTCCCTCCCTCTTCCCCCCCACACCCCTCATGTTGCTTGTCCCACACACTTACCCACCTTCCCTAATGTTGATGCTCCCTCACTTCTACCCCACATGTCCCTCGTGTTGCTTGCCCCCACCTTCCTCCCGTTGCCCCTTATGTTGATGCCTCCCCCATGACTCCCCATATCCGCTCTTCCCCTCCATCTCTCCCATCTGCTACAAATAACATTAAACAAGTCGAATAGCTCTCGCAGATGCAAGGACTTTTGGCTGTGTTTCATTTTTATTTCAGACAAAAGAAAGAAAATTAAGTGATATGACGAGGTCAACGCTGGCTGTTTCATAGTGCTTTTTTCCTTTACTTTAAGCTGTGTTGCTGTGGTGCAACATGTCTAAAAACACAGACAAAGCCAATAGATCTTGCGTAAGTGAAACCTGTTGGCTTTGCCAATGGTTGCTCTATAAAGGCCTCCGTTTCTGTAACTCACTCCCTATCAAACTATGCCAAGCTCTTTTATTTCAGGTTTCCGAGCTTTGAAAACATATTGGTCAATCAATTCAATTCAAAATCTTTATTCAAATTTTTGCAAATTCATAAAAGCAATACAAATACAATCCCAAGATAAATGACCATAATTACAAATATATAAAAAAAACAGTACACTATTAATTACAGATAAAATAGCAATAGGGTACAAACATTTGTTAAGGGTGTTCCATTGTTTTCCGAACATGAGTAATAACTCTTAGGAAGGAACTAGCACGAAATATCAGTTCTTCATTATTCAAAGTTAGCAACATCAAATTTGATTCCACCAGGGAGAGTGGTCTGTGTTTTTTAAAATAAAGTGCTAAAAACCATTTTAAATTTTTTTTGATAAAATGTACAAAAGAAAAAGAAGCGTAAATCAGTTTGGAGGCTCGCATTATCACATGGGCACAAATTATTTCCAGATTTTAAGAGAGAATAGCCTAATGGGAAACATAATAAAAATCTGACAGTGCCAGCCCTCAGGCGAAAAAGTAAAGCTCTCTCCCAGTTTGTCATTGGCAACGTAAGGTACAATGGGATTGGTTGTGTATACAGATCTTTTTCCACATAAACCTGGATAGTTGGTTTAGTTACTTCCCTTGCCACTCACCTTTCGCTGTCAAACCCTGCTGCCTGTTGCGTTCAGGACGGAGCCAAGGTCCGCGCAACTCTACAAGTTTCCTTTCTGACTGTCGCCTCCCCGAGGACTCGCTGGTGTGAGCGAGACCTGCAATCGGCAGGGCTAGCCCAGCGCTCCCAGCTGGAGTCCTCAGGGTAAGAGGCTTGGGCTTGGGCAAACATCATCTGCAACCCGGGGGACTGCAAGGACCAGCAACCCCCACGTTGTCCAGCTAGTTCCTCTTCCCCCAGGCGCCACGCCCACGCACACGCCCACTGCCGAACAGCCGATAACCTTTCGTGACACCCGCTTTGCGGGTGCCACTTACCTTTCGCTGTCAAACCCTGCTGCCTGTTGCGTTCAGGACGGAGCCAAGGTCCGCGCAACTCTACAAGTTTCCTTTCTGACTGTCGCCTCCCCGAGGACTCGCTGGTGTGAGCGAGACCTGCAATCGGCAGGGCTAGCCCAGCGCTCCCAGCTGGAGTCCTCAGGGTAAGAGGCTTGGGCTTGGGCAAACATCATCTGCAACCCGGGGGACTGCGAGGACCAGCAACCCCCACGTTGTCCAGCTGGTTCCTCTTCCCCCAGGCGCCACGCCCACAGACACGCCCACCGCCGATAAGTTCATAACCACCATCACCTCACCAGCGACGCGGGACGCGCGCGGGGCGGAGCACGGGGCGGAGCACGGGGCGAAGCCCGGGCCAAGGGCGGGCCCGTTGTTGCCCGTTAGTGACCGGTAGAGACCGGACCGGGCCACCCCCTTTTTGCCTCTGGTTACTACAGCCATTAGACTTCTACCATGCCTACCAAGACCAGAAGCAACGCAAAGACCAAATCTAAGAACGCCCAAGAGCTAGCTCAAATAACCGGCCCGATCGACCTATTTATCTCACGGACACATGAGGTAATCAACCAGAGTATCTCCCTTCTTGAAAAAAGAGTGTCACTGGACCTCATGAATGCAAAACGATCGTCGCTGGGCACTCTAGCAACCGCAACTTCTCCCATTCATCAAACCTCCCCAAACTTTTCCCTTCCCGTGACTGCTCTTGACATCAATACAGTCCCGTCCACAGTAGACCTATCTGTAACTCAATTCGAGTCCGATCTATCATTAACATCAGATAACTTAGAGGCATCTCCCGATTTAGTAGCCTGTCAAACACTCGAAGGATCTCAGACCAACATAGATACTTACCTTCGAGGAGAAAGAGAAGGAGCCATCCCAAAACTAGGTAGTACAAACCCCACCGACATTGTAGTAGCTACGGCTTCTTTCCCAGGTCACGACACGGAGTCGGGGAGGGATCCACTAAGTCACACAACACAATCTTTGCAACTAATTACAACATTCCCTCTAGAAACCAACCTCTTGCTTCCTATCACCCCTAATGAGGTTGCTGATAACCCCTGTAGAACATGTAAAACTACCTCACAAATATTAATTGCAACTAAAGACCTCTTGGTTCAGCATTTGAAACCTATACAATTAAGTATCAGGAATCTTGAAGCACAACTGGCAATTCTTTCTGCCACACTCCTTGATACCAACGCACATCCAGTGAAAAAAGGGCCGCGAAATGTCCCTCAGCCCTCGAAAACTTCTATCCAACCACAACCATCCAAAGTAACAAAACAACCAACTCCGACTATCACACCCCTACAAAATCCAAAACAAAATGTTTTAAAGCAAAACCTGCAAAATGCAACGTCTCAAGCACAACAGGGTAAAACCACTGCGGTGTCGAATCAACACACATCTAACATAGGCTCGGTAACCCCAGGTATTACAGGGGCCGCAACAGGTAATCCAAATAAAATTCACTCCATTAAAAAGCCAATACCTCCTCCATCTAAACCAACGGTCCCACCTCAGTTATCACCCAAAAAGACCCCAAGAAAAATACCAGGACCCAGGCGTCCAGTCCACTTGCCCCCAGAAGCCACGCCATACACAATCGTACTCACTGGTGTACCCGAATTAACTGAAGATACACCAGAAACTGCCTGGTCACTTAAAAACAAGGTCATGCAATGGCTAAGCATCAACAGGCCATTAGAACCCCATCATTCAGGAGGGATCTCCACAGTCCGCAGGGTAGTATGGGTAGGTAAATCATCAAAATCGACCCGCGGGGACTGTATCATCGTAACGTGTAGAGACCCTTCCACTGTGGATTATATCTGCGCTAGGCCCTCGCTGGAGAAAAAAGGTGGAATTGATGCTCGACACCTCTCTTTCTTTTACCCTCCAACGAGACAAAACCACTATACTCCAACCTAGAACTGGCACCAGCCCCAAAATGATCAGTGGAAGCAGGTGGGGTATACCTACGACCACGGAAGCAGAAATGTTTCGAGAGATTGGCCAAGGCAGCACTGGCAGGACAGACCCTACCAATCATACGAAGGCTGGCAGGGCTTCCCAACAAAAAATCGCTTCGACTGCCTAGAGATGGTCGATTGACCATTTAGGTTTGAACCTAAGAGTAAAAACATTAATATTACATACCAACCAGTAAATTTAAGCCAGCAGCGAGTGTCACCTAAGCCTGCTCCCTATACCCATACAAATCAAAAGTCGGGGACTACTACTGTTGTCTCTTGCAATCCTACTAATGTTATCCATATCATATCCCCTGACTCCCCTGGGACAGGCCCCGACTCATACTTCCACCCACCAAAAACTCCTAAAGATCCTATCAACCCCTCGCAGACCCAGATAAAGCACCCAATAGACACTCCGACCGTGAGTACCCCGATGGAAATACCTCTCCTTCACGCATCCCCTGAACCTACTAACCTGAGTCTTTCCATTGCATATTGGAACGTCGCAGGTCTGTCTTCAAAAATAACATTAGAGCTATGGCTTGACACAGCCAGAGAACATCAGATACTCTGCCTTCAAGAAACATGGTGTACAACCCCAATACACCTTACGGGATATAAAACTTTCTTCACCCCAGCAGTGCAGGGAAATATGGGCAGACCAAAGGGGGGGCTCATGATCTATGTTGCCAATACTCTTCCCTTTAGATCGAAACTGTTAGAGTCTCCAACATACCAAATTATGCAGATAATAACCACCAATGGTAATAATTATGTTTTCACCAACTATTATAACAACTCTGGCACCTCGGATTGTTGGTCAAATTTAGTAGAGATTGCTACGTTCCTATCTTCATTGCAAAATGATAACAACAAAACTACAACTCATTTAATCTGGGGTGGCGATTTCAATCTCCCTTAGTGCCCAAATCACAAAAGAGAAACTTGTGGACTGCAAAACGAACTTGGCAACCCCATACCCCACTTTGTGCACTCGACATGTGGAAGTAAATTGAATGACATTATATTTTCTTTAGATTTAGATTATGTGAACGAATTGGTAGACCCGCAGCAGGATTTTCTACCAACTTTCCATGGAAGAGGCTACTCAACAACCATAGACTACATAATAGCCTCTCATTCACTTAAAGGACAATTAGCAAACTTTGAAACTGGGTCTAACGCAACAAGTGACCACTATCCACTCAGTATAAGAATCACCATCAAACTGGTAAACGGCCACTCTGCAAAGCCGAGCCCTCTTAACCAGCAATCACTCACCATGAATAAACTGAATGGCTACACGGTTAAATGGGCTAAGATCGACCCAGAAGAGACGATGCAGAGGGTCCTTGAAAAAACCAAACATTGGATATCTGAATGCATGTCCTTGGAGACGTCACCTCAAATAATCGTTAGTAGATTCCAAAGCATCCAAGAAACAATAAAGAATGAACTATTTGTCATGCTAAAAAAGAACAATAAGTCCCCTACCACGAGGTGGTTTGACACCGCTTGTCGGAAGGCACTTTCATGCCTTAAAGAAGCCTTACATAGACCCACGAGAGACTCCCAGGAAATTTCCAACTTAAGAAAAGCATATAATTCTGCCAGACGGGACCGTAAAAAACAAATCAAACAAGAACTATGGTCACAACTACACGACAGAACCCAAAGAAAGGACAGCACCTCATTTTGGCAAGTCATAAGATCTCCTTTCTTGGCCAATAGCACAGAAACCCAACACCTAGATGTGGCAGTAACCGAAGAAGATTGGGTCACCCACTTCTCAAAAATCTTTGGCCCACCCCCGGACTTTGCAGTAGATTACGGTTCAGTAACAAACGAGGACCATTCAGTGGGAAACAACATCTACCCGATAAATATTCATTTCCACCTCAGAGAAGTTATCAAAGCAATCAGGGCATCCAAATCTGGCAAGGCTCCTGGCCCCGACGGAGTTCCAATGGACTTCTTTCTCCACAATGTAGACTTTTGGTCACAGCTAATCACCCGGGTTATGTCAGCTGTAACCTCGGTCAGGCTTTTCCAGTCATGGTCGACATCAACCCTTTTACCCATCTTTAAAAAAGGCGACCGCAACGACCCTGCTTGCTACAGACCAATCTCCCTTCTGGACTCCATGGGCAAGATCGCGGGTCGAGTACTCCTGGACCGTTTACAAACTTGGGCCCGGGAGAACAACATCATAACCGACCTGCAATATGGATTCCAGAAGGGGCTTGGGACCGTGGAACAGGCCCTTAATCTCGTCCTTCTGGCAGGGAAATATGTTGGCGCCAAAGGAGGTAACATCTGCCTTGTCTATGTCGACCTAAGTGCGGCATTTGACTGCGTCCAACATGCAAAACTCTGGCAAATACTTAGTGACCTTGGAGTGGACCCCCGATTAATAGCCTTCCTACGTGAACTCTACTCTAATGCTGTAGGGCGAGTAAGATTTGGAACCAGTGGTGAGCTGTCCCGTCCTTTTCAAATAACGAAGGGAGTAAGACAGGGATGTGTACTGGCTCCCTTCCTGTTCAACCTTTATACAAACGGGCTTGAGCAGGCTATGCTGGAAGGGAGCCAGGACTTACCCCAGATAAATCACCGTCCGACACCCACATTGCTGTATGCTGACGATTCAGTCATTTTAGCACGGACCCTGAACCAACTCCAGATACAAATAAACAAATATGCTACATTTATGGACTCACTCGGCCTCAAAATAAACATAAAGAAAACTTTTACAATGCACATTGGTCCTAGGGTCAAAAACCCTAAATCGATAATGGTCGATAAAATGAAACTGGAAAAAACCTCAGTCAACCCCTACCTGGGAATCTTAGTGGATGACGCGGTGAACTGGCGCAAGGCAATCGACGCCAGAAACCTTCACTTCCGTCGGGCAACATCGGCATTGATTTCTTTCTCGAGGAAACTGGGGAAACCAGCACCACCCGAACTCCTGACCATATATTATGCAAAGTGCCATAGCGTGGCTACCTATGGAGCTGGAGTCTGGGGTCATGGACGCATAGATCAGCTACAAGTAACGGAGAATGGCTTCATAAAATACATTTTAGCTCTCCCTCAAAGTTCCCCGATACTAGCTTCGCATCGTGAGCTTGGTATGGAATATATTGTTGACACTATTCGCTGCCAGCCAATTTTACTGTGGCATCGAATATGGACCAACCCCGAATGTCATTTAACTCGATCCCTTATTACAGACTGTTTAGCCTTGACAAACTGGCGAAAAATTCCTTGGCTAACCTACATATGGAACTTCTTCAAAGACCTGGGCCATGAGTCCTACTTCGAAGATCCTGCTTCAGTAGAAGATATTTCCAGGAAACAGCTAAAATCCATGTGTCTGGGTCACTTGAGGGAGTTACGGAACCAAGCTGAGATCTCAAAACCATTAAACGGAAAAATCTGTGCTCAACAATCTGGCAAAGGCATACAAGCATATTTGACATATTTCTTATCAAACCACGAAAATTTTTTATTAACAAGACTTCGTTTTAACATCTTTTTCCGTTTAGTTTCATTTCCGGAAATTCAAAATTGGTCCCGCAACCTGATGAAGTGTCCAAGCGATGGAATTTCCGAACAGTCAACGATCCACGTTGTTTTATTTTGCAAATTTTACAAACTTCCACGAAAAACGTGGATTATTCCACTCCTCCGATCCAGTGGCCATAGACAATGCCATTCTGCGTTTCTCTTTTTGCAGTCCCTGAACACGCCACATGAAGCTAAACTTATAGTGACTTTTCTTAAAGCAGTCTTAACAATACGTCAAAATGTTCTAATCTAACTAGAAGCACACAGAACTGCAAATTTTATTCTTAGTATGTTCCTTTATATCTCGACTTATTTTTAAACTCATTCATGCGCTGAAAAGCTTTTTCTATCTGTATGTACTTTTTATGATTATACAACTGATAATCGAATAAAAGTTTATGAAACTGAAACTTCCCTTGCCAATCTTTCTTCGCTATAAAGTGCGTATAGTGCAGATTTTAAAATATTTTTATCTTTGGTCTCAATTTTGCTAGGGTCAAGGAAAAGATGTCCTTTGCCTACGCTGCTCAGTTTTTTAAAAACTCCAGAGAGCCAGGGGATCAGCATCCCTTTTTCACAATTGAGGCAGTCTCTTATAATGTCATGGCTTAGGCTGGCCGAATTATTCTTCCAGACAGCAAGCCAAAACATTGCTGGTCTAGAGGCAATAAAATCAGATATGTAATGCAAGTTCAGCTCGCAGTGGCAAATATATTCTGAGGAGGAAATTGGTGCTCCAAGGATTTTTCTACAGAAGCGGTTTTCCTCAGTCTGGATACTCGATGTTTTGCCCAGACCCCAAATCTCTGCCCCATAAGTGGCTACTGGCACACATTGTGATTTAAAAAAAATGTAAATTGCTTTTGTGGCATCTACTTTCTTAGGCCGTGGAAGGCTAAGAATAGAATTAATGGATTTTGAGAACTTGCTCGTGGCGTGGACCAAATGTCCACTCCACGAGCCGCTCGCAGCAAAAACAATTCCTAGGTAGGGGAAAGTGTTAGTGGAGTAAAGTTTGTCAGATCCTACCGAAATAACACTTAGTTGTCTCTTCCCTGGGCCACAGGACATAATAAAAGATTTTTTTTAATTTACTTTAAGCTCAAGTTTTCCCATATATTGAGCAAAATCTTTTACCAGGCTACGTAATGCATTCGGAGTAAGACCCATGAGCACCGCATCATCTGCGTAAAGCAAAGTCGGTAGCAGTCCCCCCCTTATTTTTGGGACATCACTATTTGCCAGTTTTAAAGATTTATTTAATCCGTTTATATAGATGATGAATAATAGGGGTGCTAAAACGCATCCCTGCCTGACTCCTCTTTCTACTTTGATGGGCTCTGACACTCCCCCCCCCCATCCCAATCCTTACTTGTGCCCTTGTGTCAGTGTGCAAATATGCAAGAAAGTGTACAAGCAATTCCTCTAACCCATATTCTAGGAGGATTAGCCACAGTTTAGACCTGTTTACTAGGTTGAATGCGGATGATAAATCCATAAACGCTAGGTAGATTGGTGCCGACCGAGCAATGGTATATTTACCAATTACTAAATTTAGATTTAGACACTGCTCGGTTGTTCCAACCCCACTTCTGAACCCCATTTGGCAGGATTCTAAGATCCCCATATTATCGGCCCACTCATTTATTCTGTTATATAATACTCGCCCCAAGATTTTAAGAGTATTGTCCAGGAGCGAGATGGGTCTGTAGTTTATTGGATCTGTTCTATCTCCTTTTTTATATATGGGCACGATTATGCTTGTAGACCATGTATCTGGTATTTGCACTAAAGGTAAGCTGTTAAAAACATTTTTCAGAATGGGTGCCCAAAGTTCAGGGTTCCATTTAATGATATCTATTGGGAGGCCGTCAGGCCCGGGTGCTTTGTTACCGAGACTTTGTTTAATGCCGGTGATAACCTCTCCCAGGCTGATCTCCAAGGGGCACAGATCTCCTGGTGCGAAGTTATTGCTGACATTTGGAGGTGATGCATACACTTTAGAAAAGTGATCCTCCAATTGGTGACTTGAAATGGAACAACTTATTACTGACGTTTGTGAGCCCATGTTGCGCATATTGGTCTCTGTGTGCATTTGACTTTTGTCATACCTGCGCCATGAGACCTCATTAGAGAAGTAGTGTTGTGTGTTATGAATGCAGTACGTTTTTGTTACTGGAATAAGCCAGAGCTACTTACCTAAATGCCTTTGAAGTACAGAGTGGGGTGCCATTTATTTCCTAAAGGCATACATGGTAACGCTCTGCATGGTATTACAACACATTGTAAAGGTCAACACATCATAATGCCTGTTGGATGAAGGCATGACACTTGTGAAAGCTAGCGTTGTGAGTGGCTGGACAAAATAATTACCTTAATTGTGTTAAGTTAATTCCACCACCTGGCCCCTACAGTGTATGAGATCAAGTTTTTAGTAGAGCACTAGGAGGACCCTATAGCTTTCAAGAGCACTGTCAGGGGTCCAGCAAATGTATTTACTTTAATGCAGTTGTCATAAAGTAAATATATTGCCCAGCCCCTTACAATGAGCTTAAAGACTAAGGGGCTAATTACGATGTCGAGTGGACTCATGACCTTGAAGCAACCATGCCACCCGGCATCACACCTCACAGACTAGAAGAGTTCCCCCCAGTAGGAGCAGACGATTTGGAGCACATTATAAGGAAAGTTAAATCTGGATCCCCTAGTGATCCCGCACCGCCTTGCCACCTAAAAAAGATCACAGACACAATACAGCCAGTTATTCTCAACATCCTTAACAACTCCATCATTACCGGCATAGTCCCTGCGGCCTGGAAGGAAGCCCAAGTACGAGCTCTCCTGAAAAAACCCTCCCTGGATCCAGATAATATGGCCAACTACCGCCCTATATCCCTGCTCCCATGGGTCAGTAAACTGCTCGAGAGACACATCAACACATCTCTCACTCAATACCTAGAATCAAACAATATACTTCATGATTCTCAGGCAGGTTTCCGCCCCAGGCTGGGTACGGAAGCAGCTCTTCTGACCGTGACTGAGCTAGCTAGGAAACAGATGGACGCAGGCGGCACTACAGCAATTATTTTGCTTGATCTGAGTGCCGCTTTCGACACTGTGAACACCATCATCCTCATCCACCGTCTCAAGCAAATCGGAGTATCAGGAACAGCCATTCGTTGGCTACAATCCTTCCTGGAAAACCGCTCTTTCCGAGTAGTCGAGGGTACCACACAATCTAGGATATGGCCTCTTGATCAGGGTGTACCTCAGGGCTCGTCCCTGAGCCCCACCCTTTTTAATATATATATGCTCCCTTTGGCAGACATCGTCCATTCATTTGGCCTGGAGTTAGTCACATATGCTGACGATACTCAATTGATCGTCTCCATGAACCAAACCACCGCCTCCCCGCCTAGTCTTGAGAAATGTTTAGTGGCAGTTAATAAATGGATGGCCAGCTCCCACCTGAAACTTAATGGTGATAAAACGGAGCTTATGATTCTGGGAAACCCAAACATTTCCTGTCCACTCCCGAACTGGCCCCCATGCATGGGCACCCAACCTCAATCCAAACCCCAAATAAAGAGCCTAGGCATTTGGCTTGATGCTAATCTCAATTTTAACCATCAAGCAACGACCGTATCGGCCACCTGTTTCGGCATGATGCGCATGCTCAGGAAAGTACTACCACTTCTCCCCCCACAAGCCCGCAGGATCATGGTGCAAGCCATTATTCTGTCCCGTTTAGATTACGGGAATGCATTGTACCTAGGGGCCCCGGCGACTACAACAAAGAAGCTCCAAGTCACGCAGAACGCAGCAGCCCGCCTCCTGCTGGGCCTTAACCGGCGGGACTCAGGGACTGCTGCTCTAAAACAACTCCACTGGCTACCCATCAAGGCCAGAACACTGTTTAAATCAATGTGCTTTATGCACAGGGCTATGTGGAAGGAAGCGCCTGCAATGATCTGCTCGTTGGCCACCCCATACCTCCCCCGCAGGTCGCTGCGCTCCAGCACAGCCTTTCTGGCCACCGAGAACAAAGTCAAACGTGCCAGATGGGGAGGCCGTTCCTATTCTTGGAATGCAGCTAAGGCTTGGAATGCTTTGCCAGTCTTCCTGCGTGGTGAACCCAACCTCCTAAAATTCCGCAAGAAACTAAAAACCCTCCTTTTCACGTAAATTTCTCTACCCTCACCTGTCTCCCCAGTCACACTCAGCGCTACGAGGCCTCCGGGTAGTCTGCGCTTAATAAAACCCAATTAATAATAATAATGTCGGCCTGATACCATTGTGGTTTGGGAAAAGCCCGCAGGGGCGGCCTTAGGCATGTGCAAGCTGTGCACCTGCACAGGGCCACCAAACCCCAGGGGCCACCCCGCCAATATATATCCTTAATATAATAATCCTCAGAGGATGGATACATATTTGCGTGGTGGCCCCTGGCTGGGATTTGGTAGCCTCCAGCTCTGTTCCACTTCCAAACACCCTGACCCACCCCCTTCACTGGCCTCTACGCTCCGCCCCACCCATAACCCCTCTTCCGGGGCCCCCTACCTACGCTCCCTGCCCAGGGCCTCCATGAGCCTAGAGCCGCCCCTGCTGCCCGACCTCATGTCGGCGATTCTGACCACATTATTTGGATACGACCGCGAACAGGGCGGTCGGAAACATCCATTTTTCAATGCAAGCTTGTGCGGCGGGCAGAAAGGGCCCGCAGCACAAGCTTTCATTGGAAAAAATGATGTTTTAAACGTACTTGCACGGTGTGGCAGGGACCATGTGGTGCCTGGCACACAGTGCGGGCCACAATGCGGAGGGCCAATGCGGAGGGCCACAAGGAAAGTGGGCCCTGCAATGGCCCCCCAATGTCGCTTTCTGACACCCTTTCCATGTCAGAATCCCGACGATGGACCTGCCATCATTAAGGGATTATCAGGTGTTTTTGACGCACCCACGTGGGCTCTTTGAGCCTGTCACAACGCGTCTGACGGTCCCTCCGACCGCACACAAATGCGCCGGTCAAACTGCAGCATCAGATGGCGGTCGTCGGACCACAACTGACAAGCCGTCGGTTGCGGTCCAACAGCCATCCTAATCGAGCCCTAAATCGGGCTTTTTTTTACCCACAGAGCAGTGGAGCAATCTAACACCCTCATTTCACCCTGCAGGCTTGAAAACGGTATATTTTGTCTGATTATTCCCCCGCCCTAATCCTAAAAATAACAATACATCTGTTGTGCACCTGTCTGCGTCCACACCTTGACGTCTGCGTCCAACCGACCTCACTGCAGTTGGTGGATGCCACTTAGCTTCGGGTTCCTACTCCGATGTCTGAGGAAGATTACCAGGGAAAAGGAAAACTGAATATTTGTAGGAATCGGAAAAGATCAAGTCACAAAATAACCTGGAGCGAGTGCTGGGATAATCTCTGCGGGAGAGGCAGACATGCTAGATGAACAGGTTTTTCACCTCCTGTTCCCCTGTGTAGCTGACCTCACCCAGGGTGACCAATTTAGCCACCGCGCATCTAATGGAAAAAATTAGACAGTGGGGACTGAAATACTCTGGAAGCAAGCAAGTGCGTCAGGCAAGCATGTGTACGTGCGTTTGTATCTGTTTGTGCGTGCAAGGGGGTGTCAGGACATGTTCTCGGGCACAGTCAATTGCAGGGGCTCTCCAAAAGGGACAGGTGTGAGGGCCTCTACTAATCATCGCTCGAGACAAGAAGGTCTTCAACTAGAGTGTGATAGAAAGGGGAAATCCATCAAAAAAATAACAGATTTTCCATTTGCCACGTTCTCGGTTTGCTCAGCTGATGTAGATGTGGGGAAAACAGAAAGGGCAAGATTGAATGAGATTTAACTCCATGCAGAGCGGCACCGGGAGAGTGCAGAGCAGCGCCATGTCTGTAGGATATGGCGCTGCTTCTTTTTCCTCCTGTTCTGACGCACTTTTGACAGCCTTGCAGAGCAGTCGAAGAGCAACAACAACAAAAAAGTGTAGGAATTTTGATGCTGTCTGTGCCCAATGGGGGTGGGGTGAGTGAGCATGGGTGTGCGGTCAAAGGCGTGGCCAAAAACACAAACTATTCTGTAACTTTTTTCAGTCTTTCACCTTTAGGTAACCATGCATAAAATAGCGCACAACCTATATGAAAAATAAATGCAAGTTACTTTAATCAGTGGGAAATGTAATATTGTACATTATGAAACCTCTATTAGTTAATGCACTGCAGAGGTTTGCGTCTCTAACCAGAGAGCCACAGAATTGAAACCAGGTTGGTGCATTGGAGAATAGTGACTAGTGTATGTTTAGGCCTCAGTCTGTGACAGAGTGCACTGTGAGTATGTAAGTTATTATTTTAAACTTGCATTACACACAGCAAAAGATAAGCTGCTATAAAATGCACAAAAAGGTTCAAAATAAAAAAAGTGCTACCAAAACAAGATGTTAGCAATGCTTGGACGGTACATAGTGAAATTACTTTTTATAACTGCCCTTTAAAAGCACAGACTTCAGAGTTCAGCTGGTAACTCCCTTCCAATACCACTCAAAAAGAATAATTCTGTCTCTTCAGGAAGCTTTAAGTGGCTCCACCAATTAAAGCCAATACTGGCTTCCAGACACCCTTTACAATGGCAGATTAACCAGTTGTGTACATTTACATTTCTTTCAGGGAAGTAGGCACCCTGGCAGGAAGGCTTGCTTTGTTGTCTTCCTCTCCCTCGGCTTCAAAGCATAGGAGACTCGCTGCATTACATTTCAGGTGAAGCATTTCAAATATTGGAATTAACCGTGCTTGGCGGTTGCCTTTTCACCAAAAGTAGGGGAACTGTTTTTCTTAAATAAAAAAAGTATGGGCGCGTCATGCCCCTCATAACCTGTCTACTTTGACCACTGGCATTGCAACACGCACAAACCCATGCACCATAGTAGAAGGGTGTGCTGACCAGCACCGCTTTTGTACTGGAAGGCTATCCTTCTAGCATAAAATACTATGCTTAAATAGAGATTCATGTTTTTCCAACTTTGCATATGTACTTTATAGTACAGTACAAATGCATAGTTGAGGAAGTTTGGAGAAAATTAAACTTTTCCCTAACATTACACATGTTTCTAGGTGGCGTCAAATTTTATGCAGATCCCCTTCAACAAATGTTAATAGGTAGGGATTTACGTCAAAATCCGTGGTTGGTTGCATGGGAATGCCTGAGTACCATCCAAGGAAAGCCCCCGTGATGCAAAGTAGTGTAAAGTACCACATCATTTTAGTGCTATCTTCCAGCCCAAAACACATTTTCCACAGGAAATTAAACCCAGTTCTACACTTTCAGCAAGTTGCAGTGCAAATGGCAGAGTCGCAATTGGCAGTGCAGTCAGAAACCTCTTGTCCGTGGCCAATCTGCCCCTTAACTTAATGCTGTTTCAGTATTGAAAGGACTATCAGCGACTTTTCTTAATTGTGTTCACAATGCAAGGCATTGCTGTTGATCTCAATTTAAAAAAAGCAGAAATGCCCCAAGAAATGACTCCCTAAAACTGCTGCAGAAGTAGGTCTCTTCTGATCCTTCGTGACTCTTTGGGTAGCAATGTCTGATCATGTACGAAATATATCAACAGTATAAACAGTAATCCAAGTACTAGAACTATACACAACGCAAACTAGAATACCATACTCAAATTACTTTCACATTTCACTATACTAAATCACCACTAATCCTTTATGGGTTCTGGAGTAGCGTGCTACTCGCTGAAAAAGGGCTTTGACCCCTCGTCAGAGGTAGTAAGCACTATATAAATGCAATTACAATATAATACAATATGTAGCCCCGCAAACGCACAGAATAACTTGGAATTGTTACTGAGAATGGTAATCTCAAGACATCAAAGAGTGGTGATGCGCTGCTTGCGGGTCACCGACGAGTTGCACAGCCTCATGCACCACTTGTATTCCAATTAATACTCATATTTAAATTCATTTCAAATTTTCCATCCATTTTATTTTCATATGTTAACCACACTTGTCCATCACGTCAAAGGTACAAGATTTCAAAGTTTTGGCGTTTTAATTGCTGAAGAATTGCACATCCGGTCCTATTCGCAGGCATCTAACGAAACTCGATTTATCCAAGTCAGCAAGATACATTTTCACCCAATGCATTTCGGTCTGTTACGACCTTCGTCAGGGGTATCTGTGATATTTTAAAATATATGTAAGTCTGTATGTTGTGATTTCTCAAAATTTCAATAAATACATCCTAAACATAAAAATATACGTAAGCTACACATAGTTCACATTCAACAGCATTGAATATCAAACATATAATTTTGAATACGAGTATTAATTGGAATACAAGTGGTGCATGAGGCTGTGCAACTGTTCCGTGACCTGCACGCAGCGCGTCACCATTCTTTGATGATTTCCAAATGTGCATTGGGGAGAGAACGCAAAATTCAAGTGCTGCACGCTAAACAATAAAAAAGGAATACATGTAAACTTTACAAATAAAGACAGGGTGTGCTTCAGGTCATCTGCAAGTTCATTTGATACCCTTCTGTTCCAACCCTGTTATAGCACCCCAATGAATAAGGAAGTAATGGACATTTGATTGTAACATTTTCACGTCAAAGGCAGTCCAGGGCGTGTCACGGCTATGGAAGAACTATGGAGTAGAGGTCAAATACAGGATTGAACAAGACTTTTTAATGGACTTTGCGTCTATGAATCATATCTGTTTCGTTTGTTATTTTACATGTAATATTTAGGGATATACACGGGGGGGGTAAAATTGTATTGCACCAAATGTGGAGTTCAGAGGTGGTGTTTTCATATGTTTTGTGTAGATGAGGATTCTGGAGGTCGGGGGCACTCAGTCATATGATGGCTTGTAATTAGCTGTTCACAGGTGAGGAGGGAAGTGCACGGTTAAATTCAGTTGGGTTCGCAGATTTAGATCAGGCTTGTGTTTAAGCTGCTGTGTAAGCGGCAGGAGAATTACAGGTATGCATTGGGGACTAACATTGTTTTATGTATCAGGTAGGGTGGAGGAAGAGTTTGAAGGGGTTAAAATGTGGTAAAATAGTGAGGCTTCGAAAATTCACAGCATCGATTTAATAATTGTCAGTTTCATATTAGAGCAACATAGTTGTATTTGTTTTGGTGGGGCTTTAAGTAATGGTAGTTAACAAAAGGGACAGAACCACGTATTTGAAATAGAGGTGAAATGTTTTGGGTGCACAACAACAGGGAATATAATGAATATATGTTTTTGTATAATTGTTTGCCAATCGTTTTTAGACTCAGGGGTTGGAAAGAATTATTTGATATTCAATGCTGTTGAATGTGAACTATGTGTAGCTTACGTATATTTTTAAATATCACAGATACCCCTCATGAAGGTCGTAATAGACCGAAATGCATTGGGTGAAAATGTATCTTGCTAACTTGGATGAATCGAGTTTCGTTAGATGCCTGCGAATTGGCCCGGATGGGCAATTCTTGAACAATTAAAACGCAAAAACGTTGAAACCTCGTACATTTGATGTGATGGACAAGTGTGGTTAACATATGGAAATAAAATGGATGGAAAATTTGAAATAATTTTGATTACAAGTATTAATTGGAATACAAGGGGTACATGAGGCTCTGCAACTCGTCGGTGACCCGCAAGCAGCGTGTTACCACTCTTTGGTGATTTCCAAATGCGCATTGGGGACGGAGCGCATAAATCAAGTGCTGCACGCTAAACAATAAACAAGGAATACATATGAACTTTACAAATAAAGACAGGGTGTGCTTCAGGTCTTCAGAATAAATCTACAAGTTTAATCTCAAAACATGATCACAGCAAAGCAATGAAATCCGGGCTCCGAAACAAACACTCTGTATGCTGTTTAAAATCTAGTATTCACTGAGATCTAATGTTTAGAAGCCAGGAATATACGTGAAATAAGAGAAATACAGAACCTATAAAATACAGTACTGAACCAGTAATATGTCCACAAAAGGTTTAAGAAAGGCTAATTTTAAGAAGGACTAACGAACACAAAGTTCAATCGGATGGTGGCAACACAATCATCCTACCAATTGTGTGCATTGTTATACCTCCCGAATGTTTAATATTCACCACCCTACCAGTTCAGGAGCCTCTCAAGCAGGTACAAAACAAAGGGAATAGCAGGCACTTCTACAACAGTAGTGTTGGTATCTAAAACAAGCATTGGTAATGCATCGGTTTCGCCTATGTAATGACTAAAGAGCTGGTTTCGTTAATCATCACCCAGGAGAAGGAAAGAGCTCCCTGATGGATAACACAGGAGTGGAGAGGATGTGGTGCAGCGGGCAGAGCTGCTGACTTGAGAGCTGGGGATTCCGGTTTGAGTCTCGGCAGCAACGTGCAACATCCTGTGTTTCTATGCAAATCACGTAATCTCTCCGGGTGATAAATTGTTATATAAATATGCTGCTGGAATAATAGGCAAAACTTTATGAAAATAGAGTTTGACCAAAGGAGGGAAGGCAAGTGGCACGCACAGAAACCAATGAGAAGCCTGGGAAGAGAGGAGGTGGGATGTAAGTCTCTTGTAAGTTTCTATTAAAAACAATTGATTTCTCAAGCACAGCAGAAGCGCTGTGCACGCGAAACCTAAAAAGTAGACAGTCTTTTGAGGTTTGTGTGTTGCTGAGTGATGTGGTTATGGGTCTTGAGGAAAACGCTTACTTCTGGATACTGGAAGAATAGAGGTAGTGGAAACCTAGGTGCAAAAGGGGACCATGAGGCTAATTGGATGCAAATAGCTTGTGGACCATCATATGCAACAGCTTCCAAAGTTTGCAAATGAAGATAACAGATATTTTGCATTGAGGGATGTGAATGTTGAGCATAGTTGCTGTCCATATCACGAGTATTTTGTGGAAGTCGTTCACAGTGCACCCCGTGAACATCACTTATTGTTGAGGCTAATTCATCAGCAGTGGGCCACTGGTCTCATGCTTGGTAATATAGGGGGTATGAATGTACTGGACATGCTCCAGAGTCTGCTTGCTGCTGCCTGGAGTCTTCCACTAATTCAAGACAATCAGTGGCAGCAGAACAGGCAACCACAGCATCAGAAGGTCCTTGGCTTATTCCCAGCCATGAGGAAGCAGGCAGCATGCTGGCTGTACTCTCTGGATGCTACAAGTGGAACTGCAATAAGTAGGGTCCAGGAGGTCCAAGTCCATGAAAAATTCAGTGAATTGCAGGACAGCTCCAGTTAATACTTACAAAGGTGGACAGGGTTGGAGCGGGCCCTTTTTGCAGGTTTATCTCCAGACTTTTTGCCTTTTGCCTCCTATTTTTCTGACACTGTCTTTGTTGGCTTTAGGACTCTTGGCACCTTACCACTGCTAATCAGTGGCAAAATGCAAGTGTTACCTCTGTAAATTGTGATTCTGATTGTTTATCCATGATTGGCATACTTTATTTACTGGTACGTTGCTAGTAGAGTGCACTGTGTGTGCACAGGACCTGTAAATCAAATGCTACTAGTGGGTTTGCAGCACTGGTTGTTCCACCTCCATGAGTTGCCAGGTAAACTTGTCTCAGGCCTGCCATTGCAGTGTCCGTAACTGCAGTTTTAAACTGCCATGTCGACCTGGCATGTGCACCCACTTGTAAGGGCCTAACATTCCCCTTTTCTACATGTAAGGCATCCATAAAGTAGGCCCAAGGTACCCCCGTGGGCAGGGTGCAGTGTATGTGAAAGGTAGAACATGTACTGGTGTGTTTTACATGTCCTGATAGTGAAATATTTCCAATTTCGTTGTTCGCTATTGCAAGGCCTGTCTCTTCCCTTGGCTATCATTGGAGCTGCATTGCAGCATTTTACAAGTGTAACTTCCAATTGGGAAGAGATAGAGATTTGAAGTTTGGGCTCCCTGAGCTCAGATTTAAAACATACATCTTTTAGTGAAGTTGGTTTTTCAGTCGTGTGAAAATGGCACTTTTAGAAAGTGGGCATTTTCTTGTTTAACCATCCTGTGGCTCTTCCTGCCTGTGGAATCAATGTCTGGTTTAGACTGACAGGGGCCTGTTTGTGCATTCACTTTAGACAGTCACACAAAAGGAAATGAGGTGTGTCCTGCATATCCTGAAGGCTAATCATCAGGCTGATGGGTCTCCCTGAGCTGGAGTGGTGGGAGGAGTTGTCACTGATACCTGAATAGGGCTGTGCTTGTCCTCACACAATGCTGCCTCCACCCCCACTGTAGTATGTCTGGCGCCAAGTCAGGGCCAGACAGGATCTTGCGGACAGTCAAGACTTTCCTTTGAAGTATGGATACTTCAAAGGCCAAAACGGGTATAAGTATTGGACTTGTAACCCCATAGTTTTAGAGCACTTCTGGATCAAGAGGTGACTCTGCCAAGGAGGAAAGCTGAATAGATGTAAGGAGTACTGCCCCTTTGCTGTGTGTTGCTTTACTGGGTTGGCCTGCAGTTTCTGCTTCTGCTCTGGAGAGAAAAGGCCTGGATTTTGCTGTAGATCCTGCCTGAGACATTTCTCCAAGGGTTTGTGTGTGCTTTCCTCCTGTTAAGAAGTCTCATGGCATCAAATACTTAATCTGCGGCAACCCTGAACTCCACTGTTGGGAGTTCTGACCTGCCTTGTGGTGCCAATTCTAGTTCTGGGCCCTTGGAGGTTGTTTTGCTGCTTGGAACCATCAAAATTGATGCATCCCCCTTCCAGCTCCTTTTTTCCCGACGCAGCACCACTGTGAGGTTTCTACGCACTTGTGGCGGGTTGCCGAAAAAATCAGCCCAGCGCTGGCCCGTGGCCGAGGAAGGAATCCACTGCAGTCCAAGTTTAGCGCACTGTGTCTCCAAAGTCTGGTACCGCTGCACTGACTCCGACGCAGGCCCTACTGTGCGGCTGAAAGAATCGACGCATCATTGAATCACGGCTGAAGAAATTGATGCAGCGCTTGTTTGCTGCCGCCGTTTCAATCTCCAGTTTGTCCGGATTTCCACGCATCATACCTGTGTGCCACGTTTTTCACCACATCACTGGCAGACCAGAACCGACTTGGATTTTGACGCATAGCCTTCCCTTACAGTCAGGATTCGCCGCAACACTTTTCCTGCGTGCAGCAGAACTGATACATTGTCTCCCCAGGGACTCAGGAACTAACGCATCGCTGTGTTTTCCGATGCATCCCTTCTCCGCGACTGTTTTTCCTTGTGGATTTTGACTCATTCTAATGGTACTTTGTGTAAATTCGCCGCATCCATGAAGTTCTATGGACAGAATTGCTAAAACCTTCTAAAAGTGATACTTTGAGTTGTGTATGTTGGATGTTTGTTGTTTTGGTTTTGTTTAGTTTAGATAAAGATACTTAATTTTTCTAAACTGGTGTGATGTCCATTTGTAGTGTTTTCACTGTGTTACTGTGTGTGTTGTGTACAAATGTTATGTACAAATACTTTACACATTGCCTCTGAGATAGGCCTGACTGCTCGTTTCAAGCTGCCATGGTTGTGAGCAGGGGTTATCTTGGGTGTGTAATCCCCTTATCCTGACTTGAAAAAAGGGTCCATACTTTGACAGGGTGCATACCACTGCCAATTAGAGACCCCCATTTCTAACAGTCAGTGTGTAGAAACTAATGGGTTATTACAGCAAATGCATTATCAGAATTTCGTAGTGCCAGCCAATAAGGCTGGATCAGGTTTCCTTCCACAGTGGCTGCGAGGGGCTCAGGTGGACCATCTGGGACTTCTCCATTGGGAAACTGCGTGGATTCCCCCAAACTACCTAAACAGTAAAGAAGTTAGAGTATGAGGATAACTCCTTTTCCTTCTTGCAAACTCCAATGTTAATTAAAATGAAATGTTAGTGATCAATTACCCTAAAAGGAGGTGAACTGGTAAATATCGCAAAGGTTGCCTCGGGCACTCTATTTGCACATTATGATAAATTTTGTGATTCGTGGGTGCCCTCTTAATGATCGTGCTCCCTGTTATCATAACTCAGGAACACCAGTGCAGAGCTTCAGCAGGGTTACTCTTTTGACTTCAAATTTCTATGTTGCTGTTTTAATTGCTGTGACCTAAGGCACCATTATTTCCAACCTCGACTCCGCTGCCATCAACTTGCACTCCATTCCATCTATCTTCACGGGCAGACAGTTCACAGATGCCATTAATGCTTTCCTTCCCGAAGTCAAGCTTGCCAAGGAGCCACCATCATTCATTTCATTTGGGCATCCAGCTTTTGTGCCATCCTGCTGCCGGGATCTGACATACAAATATTCCTCCAGTGCCTTTTCCTGTAATGTCTTCACGTCGGGTGCTCAAGCAGTATCAGCCCTGCTAATTTTCTGTGATTTTCGAAAATAATTTTCTTCAAATGTGTGATGTGTGATCAGGGCCGGACTGGAAACCAAAACCGGCCCTGGCAGAGCACTCGACCGCTCCCCCCACCCCGGTTATGGGTCCCGCCGAGCTCATTGACAGTGTCGGTTTTCGGCCAGTTTTGTTACAGGGCCGATTTTGAAGCAAAAACGGCGATGTAACAAAAACGGCCCCCAGGGGCCAGCCCGGCCCTGTGTGTTATAAAGGCACCTTGTGACAGGGGTTCTGGTGTAGGCAGCTAAGTCCACCAAGCTCTTCGTGTCATGAGGCTGCTACCTCTCAGGGAGCAAGGACTCACACCATTGTGGCATGGGGGAACAGAGTTGGAACCAGCCCGCCCCTTGTTTCAGGGCCAGAGTGGCTATAGCGGGCATCGGGAATTTCCCTCGGAGGCTGGAAAAGTGGAGACGGTTTTGCAGCTGTGGGGGGCGATTTTGTTACTGGGGCCTGTTTTGCTGCAATAACAACCTCAATAAAAAAAAGCAGCAGTGCTTCACGCTTGCACACTCCCCAGCCCCCAAGGGGGGCTGGCCCGACAAAATCGCCAGGGCTGCTTTGGGTACCCAGTCCGGCCCTGCCTCTCCTCTGGGTCCTGAGTTGAGCACCGTAGAACCCACAAAGGATCCGCCATCCTTGGGACTCATGTGGCCACGCCCCATCGTGAAGTGAGTTTTAAGCCAGCGAAGGTGATGTGCCAGACAGCAGGCCTACCTGTCAGAAGCAGCTGTTCCCACAGTTAAACTATAGAACTCTCAGGCTCTTAGAACAGAGATACTAAGTGATGGCCAGATCAAAAAATTGGCAGGGTGGTGGAAAGCATTACATTCACCACCCTGATGGACCACCATATGCCAAATTTAGAGATCACTGTTGACCCAGGGTGGACCCAGTGTCTTGACAGAAGTTTCTAAGGTAGGAGTTTGTTATTGAAAAACAAAAAACGAATCACCCCAACACTTAGGGAGTTTTTCCCTGGTTGTGGGGTTCATTATTTGATTGTTCTGACATTCGGATAGGAAAACATCACGCCTTCCACCCTAAATAAGGCGGGCGGTGTAGTGCCCTTCATCTGAAGGCCCCTACTCCAGCTTGCCATGGAAGGGTGCCCTTGTTGGCTCTCAGTATTTTATAAGAACAGTGGTCCTTGGTGAGGAACTAATGTCAACAGTGCTCCATGTTGGCTTTGTCAACAGAAAGCTGATGGTCCTTCTGAAATTATATAGGACGGGTGAACTATCAGTTTGGCAGTCAGGGTATTCTGTTGGGTTTGTGATGGAACACCCTATCACCCAAACTATAAATCATTCCCTAAAATAACTTGAAGATCATCACTGTGAGGTGCTTAAATGTAAGAACAATACCTTGGAGTAATTTGGTAAGAGAACCAGCCATAGCCCGTGCAGGTAAGAGCAGTGGGGTCGGGTGTGGGGGGATGTCAACGGACAATAACGAGGGAAAATGTATTATTTATTCAATTTTCCCTCGTCATCGTCTGTTGAAATCCCCCCCACCCCCCACCCGGACCCACGGCCCCACTACTTTTACCTGCAGGAGCAGCGGCTGAAGAAAACAGGTCACAGGCAGGCCAGATAGACAAAGTGGGTTTCCTGATTGGTGACATTGCTGATGTTCCTCTGTAGGTATAATTCACAATTATCAGAGGTAATTTTAAGAGGATGTCATGATGAATTATAGCATGTGTCAGGGATGCTGATATTGCTTATCTCACTCTGAAAAGAACATATAAGTCCTAGGCAGAGATAATTAGCTTCTGGCAACCTCATTTAAATTTACCCTTGAAATCCATTTGCAGGAGGCCTAATATATATTTCTTATTAGCTGAGGGGCATGGTTGGACCCTTGATTGCAATTCCAAAACTGAGGGTCACAGATCGTGTGAAAAGGGGGTAGAAACTACTCGTCATTTCTTATTTTAATTTTAGTTTCCAGTTCTTGATGGCTTGCAAACAAAACATAACGTAGGGAAATGCTGCTAATATCTGGAAGGCACTGCTATATGTAAAGTAAAATCTTGCATCAATTATGCATCTTAGTGAAACTTTTATTCAAGATTAAAAAATCTTTATTTAAAAGAAAAGTTTCACAATTGATGCAAGATTCTGCAAAATACAGCTATACGTTCCGAGGACAAAGAAAATTCAGTGTTACAAATTGGATATTCTTGAATAGAGGGCACACCAGTCGGACTGAACAGTAGCAATTTTGAATATTAGTGAACTATATTTGGAGTGCTTTTGGTAGCCTGGCTTGTACAAAAAATGATGTCTCAAAGGGGCCTGTTAATGATGAAGAAATTGGAAAAAATGAAAAAAAATTCATTAGTGATAGGTCAAAGAGAGAATGTGTAGCACGACACATAAAAAAAAAGAAATGTCATGGTAGGTTTAGACTTCTGTGGTTATTTAGTGAATGTCAGGAAAGAGTGAGATCAGGGTAATTGCATTTAACAAAGGGGGTAACAATAGTTATCTAGGTTTGTTTATGTTTTTAATCTGTAATAATATTATTGCATGGTATTTATAAGTGTCACTACCCATAGCAAGTAAAATTGGGAATACATGATGCAATGTTATTATACTAAAAAAAAACTGTAAACAATGATGGTCTTTGGCGTGATTTCCCTAAAAAAAGTCCCTCTCTGTTTTGATGGACTTATAACTCTGCACACATTACCCATGCTAAACAGGAGTAAATAATTCCCCAACACACTAGATAAGCTGCATCTAAAGCCAGTGGGAGGGAAGCTTCCCCAAAACCAGTTTGAAGGGACACAGGTGAGGGGACTGCTCCTTTACCTGACCACACCCCTGGGTGGACATAAGGATTCTGCACAAAGGAGGAAGGTTCCACCAATTTGGGTTTTTAGGAGTATGTTGCACTCTAGGATTGTGTGCAGTAGGGAAAACAGGAACTGCTGGTGAAGTGGGTAGGGGTATCCCTGGAAACCTTTACCTATGTGGTTATGGAGACGCCAGGAGTAACCTCCGCCTGCTGACAACTGCCAGCCATACATGTGGTAGCACAAGGAACTCTCCTCCAAACATGTTCTGGACCTGTTCAAGATCCGATGAGGTCTGGACTATGTTTTTCTGTAACCTCAGAGGAGCCCTGAAGGACTGGACTTGCTTCCTCTTCTACTCAGAATAAGAAGTGGACTGCTAGGGTCAGTGGGCTGACCTTATGTGTGACTACAAGGACACAAAAAGCTGAAGAACCACTTTTTCTTGGGTTTCCTGTTGCCCAGTCTTAACTGGACTGAACCTGCACATGGCCTTTCCTGGATCAAGGCCTAAAGTCCTACGAGCCCCCATATAGTCGGGGAGCCTTTGGTAAAAAAGCTGAGATGAAAGAGACTTACCCCTGCAAAGTTTTGGAATTCAGCAAAATTCTGACATCCAGCCACTTGTGGACAGGGACCGACCACCACAGCCGACCCTGCATGGGCACAACTTTGCTGGTTTGTCCCTCGTGGAGCTTCTCATAGCAAGAAACATGTCTCAGTGGACCCCCGTTGAGAAGGGAATTTGACCTTGTGGAGCCATCATTGAATACTGCCAGCTGCCTTGCCCTGCTCTAAGAAAAGGATCTCCATTTATGAGACCGGCCAGATTTAGAATTTGGCGGATGAGATACTCCCTCACAAACATGACAGATATCCTCTCTGCTTCATTAATAATTCATTATATCCTCTGGCACTTGTAATACAGCAGACGGGATATCCATCACATTTGTGATGGAGTATCCTGTCCTCTGAATGCTAAATCAATCCCTAAATCCCAATGAGAAAATCTTGACTGGCCAAGGGCACGCAAAAGTATCCAAACAACAGTTGGACTTTGGCGGGTGGGAAATTCAAATTTGGCGAGTTTTTTTTTTGCCGAAACCAACGGCTTCAGCTAGTCATCATCCAACGTGTATCCAGCATTTCAATGATTTAACTGGATGCCACAAGCTGGAAGACTGTTTCTTCAATTTTGCAGACTAAGTCGGAAGGTAAAATCCTTAACCCGGCTTTCCAGCTTGTTATATTCCACATTCGGATCCACCGCGGTTAGCCTCAAAGTTAGCCTTGGTCCATGTCAAGTGAGACCATAAACTATCATTCGTGATTACTGCTATTTGGGGCTATTGACACATAACACTTTAAAAAAACTCATATCAGTGGTTCCCCTCATTGGATTTTTGTTATTTTGTTATAATTTTATTGATTAGATGTAACTTTTTTTCCAAATTGGAGAGGGATTATTATTGTTTGGTGTTTTGCTTCGTAACTGTTTTGGCACCGCATGCATTCTTTTCACATTGCCCTAAATTAAGCCTGTCTGCTCTGCACCATAACTAGCAGGGGGTTGAGCTGAGGTTAATTTAGTGACTTTTGTGGTTCAGTGTGACAAGCTTGTGTTATTTTCTTTTAGGTGAACAACCACCTACCCCACATAATAATCCACTTTTTCACAAAAGGCAATAATTAAAATAGAAATAGCAGTCCATTCACTCTTGTATGCCTATACTCAATAAACCCAATAGGATCTAGATTGGGGTGGGCAAAACACTCAGTTCCGCCAGTTGGAATTGGCTGAATTTTGGTGACTGCGTTACTCTAGTAATGCGGAGATCCAGCCAAATTCCGCCAATCGCCGCATAGTGGAAAGTTTTCTCATATGTATGCCAAAACTGTAAGTTGGCAAGCGCAAGCAAGATTTGGCGTTTTCTAGCCCGATTTTTGGTCGCTAGTAGGATATCCAGCAAGATTTTTCCAACGCAGGTAGAAGGCTGCTGCTGGAATCAAAAATCTACTTGAGCTGCAGCAAAATACTCTGGAGTAGCGCCACCCTTTGGCAGGCCGCGTAGTGTTGTTTGCACCAATTTTTCAGCACAGAGCAGGCTCCAGGTTCTAAATCACAGCCCGACGTGCCTGTTTCCGCCAGTTGACGGATATCCACGGAATTTCGCAGAGTTGTTTTGTAATTTAGCAGAGCTGCACTGAGCCAAATTCTGCAAGTTCCACCCACCCCTAATCTTAACCCACCTTCTACACAACAGGTGTCTGTATAATGAAAACAGAGCAGAAGGATGTACGCCCACTTCCAAAGGTGACGCCTTAATCAGTTGCTCAGAAAGATTTGCAAAATAATTTACTTTTACTGTTTCTGGTTTGATGGGTCTGGAAAGCTTAGAAATCCTATGTATATGGTACCCCAATGATCAGTTAATCCATGGTAAAAACGAATCTGAATACACCCTGCACATAAACTTGTGCCTTCATACAAGAGGTAGACAAGAAATATCTCGTTTTGGAACGCCTTGGTAAAACACACACACATTCTATTTTTAGTTAGGCCTCCTGGCCAACCAATCCAGAATAGGTAGTCTGCTACATAGCAAAAGCCAATTATGGCTGAGCTACTCAGAAACATTCCCTAAGGGACCAACAGGCAGTGCTTAATTTGTAAAATATGAAGTGCAGGTGCTCAAATGTTTGTGGGAGGCCACAACTACCTATCCCCGCTCCACCCACTTTCTCCACTTGCTCCACCCACTTACTCTATCAGCTCCACCCACATCCTAAACCGGCACTGCTAAAAGTCAGATGTAATACCCGATCTGAATTTCAGCAAGGGAGCCTTCCTCATAGTATGGTTTTGATAGGTGGTTCCCTGTCCTGTGATAATTTTGAAAAAGATTAAATCAAAAGTGCATTTCAATCCTGTTATGAAGTAGTCAGCAGGCAGTAATCAAGTGAAGAAGGTTTATTAACACAGCCCCACACAGTGGTCATGCGTGGGTGAACGGAACATCAATTATGACAGTTGGTGTCAACGGAGTCAGCTGGCGCAAGCAATGGAATGTGGGAGAACCAATGGGAAGGGGAGCAGCTGGAAAGGGTCACGCGCAGGGGAAAGGAAGGTACCATGCGCATGGGTGCAAGGGGGTGGCAAGGGTAGGATACAACACATCTTCCTCTCTATAAAGATTTGGCAACAGCGCCACGGGAAGCAGTGACAGGTAAACAGGAGGTGCATAACAGTTGGGTAATTAGTCACATTCATAATCATCCAGACGCTTAGGTCTGCGGATGGTCCTACCAAACCTTCCCGAGGTCGCAGGTACGTGTGGTGCACATTCGGTGTCCGAATGAGAGTCAAAGCCAGATCTGCCGAACCTACCACTGAGTCTGTGACCATCAGACACCACTTCAGAATCCGAATGAGGGTCATCCTGACAACTCCGATTACAAGTCGAAGTGCTGGGATGGGCACCTGCAGACCGATCTGTAAAATGGCCATCATCAGAGTCCGAGTCGGGTTGGAGGTCACGTGTGCTGTTGTTTCTAGACCTATTATACTCATCAGTATTAGATTTATCAACATCTACCCACAAGTCATTGTTGACAGTAATATGCTGCTGGTGACACTGGGCCTTGTCACTGGGATGATAGTTCGCCAGTCTGCTCATGTGCCAGACTTTCCCATCACTGAGTCTTGCCGCATTGTTAAACAGTTCATCAATGTGAAGTGGGGCGGTAAATCTGCTTTCTCCCTTCTTTACTTTTTTTTCCAAACGAACTTTAACAAGATCGCCAACCTTGAATGAATGATCTTTTGCACCGTGTCTAGAATCATACCAATCTTTGTAGTACTTCTGTGCTTTGATGATGTTTTTCCTTATGTTTTCGGGAGACCATTCGATTTGCTTAGATTCAGACATCCATCCTAGATCAACGCTCATGGGCTGTCTGCTTCTCATGAGAATGAATGGAGCAGTGCGAGTGCTTGCACAGGGAGCAATTCTGAATGCCCAGATGAGTTTGTATATTTCCTCTTCCCAATTCAAGTTTGCATTTCTAGATAGTTGAATGTGTCCTTTCAAGACACGGTTAAAGCGTTCAGTGAGGCCATTACCTTCAGGGTGATAAACTGAAGTGGTGTGATGGGTGATGCAGTTCCTAGCCAGGAACGACTTGAATGCCTCGGAACAGAATTGCCGGCCGTTATCGGTGAGGACGGATTTTGGTAAGCCTTCACTGAGGAAGAGCTTGTCCAAGAAATCAATGCATTTGGAACTGTCAATTTCTTCTACAATCTTAATTTCTGGCCACTTGGAGAAGTGATCTATCGCCACCAAAATGTACTTGATTTCTCCCCCATGACCTTCAACAGGCCCCACAATGTCCAGACCCAACTTCTCCCAGGCCATTTGCGGGGGTTGAATCGGAGAGAGACTGACTTTTGACGTTTTGAGTGTTTTGTCTGAGTCACTGCATTCCAAGCAGTTCCTGACCAGGACTTCTATTTGCTTGTCAATACCCGGCCACCAATAACTTGCTCTGACACGCTGCTTGGTTTTGGTGATGCCTAAGTGGCCAACATGACACAAACTTAGGATTTTGTCTCTGAGCGTGGCAGGGGCTATGGCTTTCCCCATTCTGTACAACACGCCGTTTTCCAAACTGAGTTCATTCCTGGTTTCCCAAAACACTTTAACAACGTCTTGTAGGTTGCGCTTGTCGGGCCATGCAGAGTTGATGAATTGGCATACCAATTTCTTCTACAATCTTACAAGGGGGTGGCAAGGGTAGGATACAACAAATCCAATCCAAAAATTATTTATTTCGGCCATTTAGACCATAAAAGATACATATAAAAACATACATCATAAAAACATCCACATTATATTAAAACATTACTTTGAAAGAGAAAAAAAAAGAAAAAGAGAAAAGAATCAATTCCCTGTGGTAATCAGGGGGCGGATTGCCATTACAGTCATATCAGTGTTCCGTCCTTTAATGGTCAGGCTTTTAACAGTTTTCTCCTGATCTGCCACATGGCCATTATAAATTTGGCAACCGCAAATACTATATGAGGGGATGTATTTGTTTTCAATATTCTGTTTGAAGTCGAAAGGCTCCTTACGCCCAAATTCCTACATAGAGGCACTAGCCAATATTTCCTTGGTCTATTGTAGGCTGGGCAAAAGAACAGGACATGAATTTCCTCCTCATCATAATTGCTACACCCAGGGCAAGTTTTATCATCCCCCTTTGCCCATTTACATGTAAAAGATTTGATGGGCAAAGTGCCTAGCCTCCATTGGATGAACAATTTTCTTGCCAAGATCGGGAAAATGATATCCATAAAACTTTCGAAGTGATAAGAATTCTTGGAATTCAGGAATCGATCAGTTAAAATTCCATTGTTGGGTGCAGACACTAAGGAAGCAAGACTTCTCTCCTTATATATCTCCACCAGTCTTTTTCGAGAGACTTTTTGGCAACCTAGCTCAGGGGCCTCCCATAACTCAGGGAGACTCAGCCGGTACAGTTCTTTCTTTATAAAAGCCAACCACGGAATTCTATCACACTGATTCAAATTCATTATGTGGATGAGGTCTTGCCTATAGTGTGCAAGCTCACTGGTGAACCAGAGCCTATTCCAGAATCTTAGTGGCTTTAGTTCCAAATCCTCGCATATGGAGGGGAGACCCACATCTAATCTTAGGGGAAGCAGAGGTGTGCCACAGGGAAGGGCCAGAAGACGTCTAAGAAAGTTGTTTTCTACACTGACCAGCGCTGTCCCTGCTTTATACCCCCATAGCTCACTACCATAAGATGCAGCCGCTTTAGCTTGTATTTTATACATTTCTACTGCCGGGGTGATGGGTTTGAAAGTAGAAGTGTTCGCAACCTTCAGGATTGCCCCTGACAGTTGTGACAGCTTTATCCGGGATCTTGCTATTTGTGGTTCCCAAGATAAATTCTCATGTAGGGTTACCCCCAAATACTGGAATGTTTTTACCCTCTCCAATCTTACTGAGCTCAATAATGGGTTAGGTCTAGTCTTGGGTGAGGGGTTGAATATCATGAACTTGGTCTTCCCTGTATTGATCTCTAGACCATGTTGTCTACAGAAAAGACCAAATCCATCCAGGATCCGTTGAATCCCCATCGGGGATTTGGAAAGCAGGAGGGTATCGTCCGTGAACATGATGGCCGGTACCCTCCTGCCTGCCAAAACGGGAGCTTCCTTATATCCCACATTATCAAGGTGGGATATGACACTAATAACATAAAGGCAAAACAGGGTTGGCGCCAAGACGCAACCCTGCCTTACCCCCCTAAGGACTGGGAACCTTTTTGACAATACTCCGTCCCTCCCACACCAAACCTGAGCAAAGTTGCTGTCGTGAAGCCTAATTATGGCCCGTAAAAGATGGATAGGGACACCCAGCTCTTTTAGGACCTCCCATAGTTTCTTTCGAGGGACCAGGTCAAATGCTGACCTCAGGTCCACGAACACCATGTACAGCTTCCCCCCCCTCGATCCTCACAGTTTTCCAATAGAGGAGAACGAGGCAGAAAATCTGATCCATGGTTGACGTATTTTTCCTGAAGCCAGCCTGGAGGGGGCTCAAAATCCCTTTATCCTCCATCCAGTCTAGAATCCCCCCACCCCTCTTGTCCCCCAGCAATTCTGACACCTGAAAAGCCCCGAAAAACATCCACACCATCACTGTGGAAAATAGACATGACTCAGATTCATCTGTGCACACCTGCTGCAGTACCTGTAAAATTCTACCCAACAAATGCCACAACACCGGTTTCCTAATTCGCTATGACTAACCCTGTTCCCTGGCCCATCCTTCCAGCATCCGCGTGCCTAGCTACCCCCCAAATGGTGCATAACCCCATAAAAGCATACCCACAAAAGCTATACCTGGCAGCTTCCCCGTGATGGTACCTCGAGATAGACCTCTGTTGATCATATCTAATATGAATTGGACAACATCTTCTCTTCTCTGCTCTATCGTGGAATGCCGTTGGCCTCCCAAGAGCAAACATTCCTCCCACGCTAAACTGTACGCGACCATCGTAGATGTGGCTAGTGATCCTACCACCATTTGTAGCATCCTGTGTTGCCTACGTACCACAACTGCTGGGGCATGGATGTCGGGGTCCTGTCTGCGTCCTTGGCTAGCCTACGGAATCTCCCCCACTGTGAACGAGACAAAGCATCTGCTATGTCATTGCTACTCCTGGCACGTGTAAAGCTCTGAATCCTATGTCATGGCGCAAACAGCCCAATACAAACACTCTCAACAACTTCAAAAGCTGCTCGTCCTTGGCTAATTGGCGGTTCACGATCTCCTCCACTGCCATGTTATCAATTCTAAAAGTCCCTTTTATGTGTGCCAGCTGTTCCCCCCACAATGTCACTGCTACAACAAGCGGAAAGAATTCCCAAAACATGATACTCCTACCCCCTCACACCCATTCTGCTGGCCAGTGTCCAGCACACCATTTCCCTTGCCAGAAAAGGCCAAAATCCTTACTGCCTGCCGCATCTGAAAAAAATGGAACTTCCCAGACTAGATCCTCTTCCCTTGCCAATGGAATGCCATTAAAATCCTGCAAGAATACTCTCCAAATTCTCAGGTCCTCCCTCACACCCGCTGAAAGTCTCACATGGTGGTGTGGTGGTCTCTGTCCCATAAGCGCCCTACCTAGCCTTCTACAAAAACTCCTCCCTACTCTCACCACTCTGCAGGCAAAATTAAGATGCCCTAACAGCACTTGTATCTCCTTCACTGTGACCTTGTCTCGAGCTAGCATTTCTCTAAGCAGCGCCAACATCCCTAATCATTTCTCTTCTGGTAAACGCACCTGCATTGTCCTGGAATCGATTTCTATATCCAAAAAAGAAAGAGCTGTGCTAGGCCCCATTATCTTCTCAGGTGGCAAAGGCACCCCTAACTCCCTCATCAGCTCTTTGAAGTTTTACAGAGCCGCCTGGCACTCCGTGGAGCCTGAGGTGCCCACAAAAAAGAAATCGTCCAAATAGTGCGTCACCAATTGGTGACCCGAGCACTTGGCAAACCGCCACTGTAGAAATATGCTAAAGCACTCAAACAATGCTCACAACATAGAACAGCCCATCGGTAATGCTTTGTCCATGTTCCATCTTCCATTGAAATGGATACCCAGAAGATCCCAATCATCTGGATGGACTGGAAGCAAACGGAAAGCCGATTATATGTCGCATTTTGCCATTTCCACTGTTGCGCCCGCCGTCACAACTAGTGACATGGCCACGTCATCTGACGAATATGAAACAGTAGCCTCTTTCTCATCGATAAAATAATTCACTGAGCTCCCTTCTGGCCATGACAAATGTTTAATAAGAGAAAACTGTCCCTGTTACTTCTTCGGAACCACTACAATCGGGAAGACAATCACATTTTCCAAAGGCCAATCCATGAAGGGGCCCGCCATCCTTCCTTTGCGCACTTCCTTGTCTAATTTCTATGTTAAGATGTTATTTTGCTGATTGCAAATTCTCCGCCCACCTTCTGCATTGTAGACCCCTATACCCTAATCTAAACTCCCATTTGAAACCATCCCTCACCACATCTTTAGCCTTCTGGTTGACATAACCCAATAAGGCTACCTCCACCTCGTCCACTGTAACGGGTGTAAGAGCCCTTTGGCCCAACACCCTTCGCCACTCGCGCTCCTGTGAAATGCTGTGACTCCGGTCGCCCAGTGTCCCCCCTCCTTGCTGCCACTGATGGCCACCCTGTTGGTGTCCCGGGCCCCTCCATCGTGTCTACCCCCGCATTTTGAACACTCATGTGTGAATTTACAGAATTTTTGAGTGCAGAATCCCTTGTTAAAGTCCCAGCAGGACCCTCCCAAGCTTGTCTGTCCTCTACCTGTTCCTCCTACCCCTCCCCGGGTGGGCTTTCCCTGAAAGGGCCGGTAAACTAACGGGAGACCAATGGCAGGGAAAATGGTTTTACCTGTCCTTGGCCAACTCATATTCCTCCCCTTTTGAACCCCCTTTCGTCCGCACTTCCTTGTGTAACAGCTTGAGCATTTCAACGTATTCGCCCTTCCAAATGTGCTCTTTCGTTTTCACCATCAGGTGCGCGCCCAGCGACTTGGTCAACCCCATGTACGCCAATTTTTTAATTTTTAATTCCTTACTCTTGACTTTATCTTTGCTCTCTGGAATGGTTGCCTCCCTTTTATCCAACGTACCCGGATTTGTACTATCGTCCTTTTTTTGTGTAGCTGACTTAACATCACCCTCGGTACCCACACCTATAGCCAATATGTATTTGCCCTTCTTCAGTGTGCCCGCTGCCCCTTCTCTATCTCTCTCCCACCCCTACCGAGATCATTTTAGACCTTCCCTCAATACCCTGTGCTTTACCTGGCTCTAAGGAGAGTGCCCGTGAGTCCGCCTTACCTTGTGGGTCATGTTCCAAGCCGCCTTGGTGATCCTTTCCTCAGGCTCCGTCGCCCGTCGATTAACCTGCAACATACTACGGGCCACATTAATCTGCCCCCAGTGTCCCCATCTTCTCCATCTCTTAATTTGCCATTTTCTAAGCTATCTTCATCATATTCTAATTCCTCCTGCCACTTGCTACCCCTGCTTTTAATGGCCCCCAACTGGCCCCAAATTCCCTCCTTTAGGAGGAGCCGACTGCACCTGCCGGTACTCCCCAGCACCCTTCGACTGCATGTTCCTGTGTCCTTGTTGCCCTTTAGACCGTGGAGGTCCATCGGGTGTTGGGGCCAGCGAGACCGCTCGTGCCTACCTCTGCCAGCTGCGACGGGATCCCTGCTGGTACTGGGCGCGCTGCGTGAGGCTCCTCCCTCCCTTCTCCTCAGTGCCACTGAGCTGCACCCAGCCCTGCCAAGTCCGATCCCTGGCGCTGCTCCCTAACCTGAAACAGAAAGGATTAGTCTGGTGTGCTGGGCCTAAATGACCTCCCCTCTATCTCCGCCTGCCTCTTCTTGCTGACCCCCAACCTGCTCTCTGCCAAACTCCTTCCCACCTTAAATAAGCCCTCAGACTCGTGCTTGCTCACCCCCCCTTCCTCCTCTTCCCTCCATTCAAGGCCTGCCATGACAACGGCCTGTGAGCCCTGCTGCCCCGCCCCCAAATCACTGTGCCCGCTACACTGCCCTACCCAACCCCTCTTCCTGCCCTCATGACCAACTTCTTCCTATGCCCACCCTTGGCTGTCTAACCCAGCTGACCCACCCTGCGTCAAAATGGTGGCTGGGAATGGCGTGAGCCCCTATTTATCTAATTGGGCTATATTTGGGCTATATTACAAAGCAGCCCAAAATGCACACAACATGGCTGCTAATCAGCCGCCCCCACCCCCTCCCAATCTGCCCAGGGGCAGACCTCGCGGGCTTCGGCTGCCCCCCAAACCCCCCTTGTGAAAATGTGTGCCACAGGCATGTACTGTTTTTCACACGACAGTTTATTACTCAGCTTGGGATATTAAAGGGGCGGTAAGTTATAATTTAAAATCAACAGTGTTAAAGTCAGGATGAAAATGGCATCCTGATGCCATTGGTGTCGAACATGTGGGTCTGAAAGGAATAAGGCAGAAAATGCTGGAAGGCAGATCCGTAGCACTTGAGCCAAGCAGCTTCAAATAAGAGTTGTGTTTACTATTTTCACACAGACTGCGCCTGCCACAAGTTTAAAATCAAAAGAGAAGAGCCAGCAGTAAAAAATATTTATACAAATTAAAGTGGAATCGTGCCATAAGTTACCTACCATAGCATTTCCAATACCACTCCAGTCACGATGAGGTGTCCGTTCCAATCCCACTCCAGTCATGAAGAGGGTGTCCGTTCCGAATGCAGCCTGAGTACACCCATCGAACCTAACCAATCATGGAGCTGATCTCCTGCAGAGAAGGACCAGGATTGGTTGGAGCAGGCTACCCCAGTGCTCCTTTGGAGACTGGGTACAAGCAGCTGCAATATGCCCGGCTGTTTAAAACAGCTTGGATTAGTGCAGTCAGAAGTGCGCATGTTGGGCTGGCCGTGGGAAGAGAGCCAGCTAATTCCCCATGCCCACCTCAAGTTTTAGGCAACTCAACATATCCCTGACCCTGCTGTCAACTCCATAAAGCCGAACTGAACAGCGGCAGTAAGTTTTCATTCTTAAATGGTAATGTCGTCATTCATGCCAACCATTTTATTAACGTATGTTTGCTGCTGCACTTGCAGCAGGAGGGTCGACGCTCCTCTGCCTTAGAGGCGGAAGCGCCGATGGATGCTTTGCAAAGTCAAGCCAACTAGTCAAGCCCCCTCCTCGTAGGTAACTTTCGATTAGGCAGCGATGCTCCAAAGCTTTGGCGAGATGACCTTGATTCCCAGGCTCGCTCAGATGATTACAACTGTTCCCCATTATCAGTATCAACGCCCAATGTATCCTCTTCTCCCTAGGACTGACTCTTAAAACAAAGACATTATTCTAACTAACAAGGACTAGTCTTCTACCTGCAACAGAAATATGAGCAAGAACAAATCCAACATGCACATGAAATTCAACTATAAATCTAATATGAGAGCTTCCAGGGAAGGTGCATTTCAAGCCCACAGACATTGGTCAATGTTAGAATTGGGGGTCTCCAGTTGGCACAGGTAAGTACTTGTGACAAATAGGGACCCTCTCCTCTAGTCAGAGTAAGGGGGGTACACTCCCAGAATAACCCCTGCTCACCCCCTTGGTAGCTTGGCACGGGCAGACAGGCTTATATCAGAGGCAGTGTGTAAAGCATTTGTGAACACATACAGTAATCAAGTGACAACACTACAAATGGAAACCGCACACGTTGTATAGTTTTAAAAAATAAGTATATTTTATATAGAGTTACCACAAGACCATAAACGACAAAAATAATCCACAGTGCTATTAGTATTCAAGAGTTCTGGTTAGAAAGGCTTAAATCAAGGTTCTGTGCGAGTGGGTAGCCCTGTCCGGCTACAGTGTTGTTGAAATAATACAGGGTCTAACAAATCCAGCGTACCGCGTCAGTCTAGGCCCACTCAAATGTCGACAGACTCAGTCACAGTACCTTTTACTTGATGCGGCCGGCACGGACGTGTGAGCCGGTTCCGTTGCAGGACGCGCTGTCCCTCGATGTGGTGCAGGCAGCGGCCCGTTGACGGAGTCGGTGGATCCAAGGCGTGCGTTGCAGGGCGAAACAGTGCTTCATTGAGGTGCTTCCAGCTTGCGGTGCAGCGACAGAGCCGGAGTTCGGGAGCTGACGTCGATCAGTCCGGATAGCGGTGCGAGTCGGGCGGTGTGTCTTAAATCATGCGAAGCGGTGCCCAACTCCGGTGCGTTCACAGGACTCAAAGTCAGCAGCAGTGACCCCATCGGTCAGACCAGTACGAGTCGGTGTAGCGAGGCATTGCATGTCGCGGTGTCCACCAGTCGCGGTGCAGGCAACGGCTCGGTGACGGCGTCAGGATGGAGTCTGTGAGTTCAGAGCTTGTGTTGTTCAAGGCGGACGTTGGTCGATGCGGTGCCTATAGGACACCGGGCTGGTCGTGAGAGTCGGTCACAGCTCCCTGCCTTTGTAGCCACTGAAACAGCGTTTCAGCAGCAATCCACAAAGGCTGGTGAAGTCTACTGGTCCTGAGACTTTGGTCAGGGGGCAAGCTCTCTTCCAAGCCCTTGGAGATCTTTCACAAGTTGAAAATAAAGTACACAAAGTTCTTTCTCCTTTCTTTGGCAGTCAGGCAACCACTGCAGGCCAACTCCCCAAGCAGCACTTCAGCTTTGGAATAGTCTCTCCTCCGTTTCTTCAGGTTCCTCTCCTCAGCAAAGGTTTCTTCTTGTAGACCACAAGTGATCTAATTTCTTGGGATCCAGGTCCCAATATTTATACCCCAAAATCCTTTGATCTTTGAGGCGAGAGGGGCCTGTGCCCAGTCCAAACCAGTTCTGAATCACTGTTTTTACCAGACTTCTCCTTTCCTTTCACAATGCAGGGCAGGAACATCAGAAGCCCCACAGGAGGTGGAGCCGGTATTGCGGAAGCAAGTACAGTCCTGGAGTACTTTGTTGACAGTCTTCCTTCTCTTCTTTCATTGTGCAGGGCAGAGACATCAGCCGCACCCCAGGAGGTAGAGCCAGCATTGTGGAAGGCAGGCACAGCCCTATTCAAGGTTCAGGTCCAACTCCTCTCTCCCATCTAGATGCAGATCTCTATATTCACCACTGGCTGACTCATCCTGTCTCTTGGATTCCCCCAGCCCTGTCACTCACAAAACCAGACAAAGGAATACACAAATTAGCAGAGGCAGGCTTTGGATAGTTAAACAAGCAAATACCTACTTTCTAAAAGTTGTATTTGCAAACACAGAATATTAAAATAAACTTTACTAAAATATGTATTTTATTATTCTGAGTCCAGGCATACTAAACTCGAATTTCTACCATGTTCTCTGAGACAGTTAGAATTATAAAATGTAATAATTCTAACAGCCCATTCAGGCCTATGGAGTACAGATAGCCTTGCAAGAGTGAAAAACGAAAATGTCTGTAATTCACTATTAGGATATGCCACACACATCAGGGCTTGTCCTACCTTATACTTACAATGCACCCTGCCCTTGGGCCTACCATAGGGGTGACTGGTATGAAGAAAAGGGAAGATTTAGGGACTGGCAAGTGGGTGCACTTGCCCAGTCAGCATGACAGCACCAGACTGCATGCAGGCTCTGCAATGGCAGACCTTAGACACATTTTACAAGGCTGCTTCTGTGGGTGGCACAACCAGTGCTGCAGGCCCACCAGCTGCATTTGGATTTACACGCCCTGGGCACACTCAGTGCTCTAGACTAGGGTCTGACAGGTAAACCAAATAGTCAATCATGGAATCACTAATTAATGCATACATTTACAGTAGGGAGCACTTGCACTGTGGCACTGAATAACAGTGGCACAGTGCCCAAAGCATCTAAGACCAGCAAAAATACATGAGGCAACAGCAAAAATGGAAGGGAGACCCACGCCAATGGTGCCAGGTCTAACAGCCAACATAAGTAATAGCACACAGGCATTATGAAATTAAATATAGATGGACACTTTTTACTGAGCACTTCTATGTTAACACGTTATATAAGCACATCAAATATGTGAATAATTGTCAGTAGCTTACATAATTTCTGCACGATAATGTTTTCACCTAAACACATATGAATTTCAATGTTAATCTCTTCACTTGTACATGAAAATATCCCTAATGCACCACAGTTCACGTTATTACAGATCACATTATACTGTCCCAGGTTAATACGACAAAGGAATATATGCAGGTGCAGACCTGTCGGCTGTGTGGTGGTCTTTCCCCAAACCTTTTGCCTTCACCCCTCCTATTTTTGCTGATCTCATTTTTGTTGGCCTTTGTAATCTGTGTACTTTACTGATAACCAGTGCTAACGTGTGTGTGCTCTCTCCCATAAACATGGTAGAATTGGCTTATACCCAATTGGCACATTTAATTTACTTGTAAATCTATACTACTATAATAAAGGAAGAACTTTCAGCCTTTGAGGCGGGTAAACTCGGGAACCACAGTGCCAATCCACACGCCCGATACACCGTTGGAATCGTCAGGGTGTGTAGATGGTTATAGGCTATATAAATTTATTTAAAAAAATGTTATTTCAAAAATGTACAGTAAAAAAAAAAATAGTCCCTCCGAAGTAGCGCCGGCCGCGACGTGCATGCTCACGTCAGGAGCTCGGGGAGGAGAGGCGTCCAGGAGCCAGACGAGGAGCGGCAGACATGGCGCGGGGGAGGAGCGGTGACGTGAGGAGCAGCGGACAGGCCAGCGGCGGTCAGGTGAAGCGGCGAGGAGCGGTAAACTGAGGAGCGGCGCCTGAGGTAAGGGGACCCATGTCGGAGCAGGCGGGGGTCGAGGTAGGCGGGGGACGGCCCGGGCGGGGGCCGGGCGGGGCCCGGGCGGCTTCAGGGGCAGGCGGGGGTCGGGGCAGGCGGAGGACGGGCCGGGCGGGGGCCGGGCTAATAGCTGTGGGCCAGGACTCTCCAGGACGTAGGAGACAGGTCTTAAAAAAACATCTATCTGGTTTAAATCCCCTCAACCACCGTATGTTTATGCCTCCCGGAAGTGAAAGGGAAGCTTACAAATACTGGCGCCTACACGTTTTTCTATACCCCCGACTGCTGCTCTCATGGAAGGTGTAGAGACGCACAAAATCCTGTTTCTGGGAATATGTTTAAATGCATGTTTGTACTTCTCCGAACTTTGTGGTAGTGGAATTTTGCACATGAACATTCTGTTGTAAACTATATTTTCAACGGGGTGGGCGGGCGGGGGTCGGGGAAGCCTGATTGCTCCCGGACAAGGTCGGGACGGGCTGCTAGTGCCTATTAAAGTGGTAACCCATGTATCTAGGGCCTGCAAATTAAATGCTACTAGTGGGCCTGTTGCACTGATTGTGACACCCACTAAAGTAGCCTTGTAATACCTATCTCAGGTCTGCCTTTGCAGCCTTTCTATGTGGTTTTAAACTACCATTTCAACCAGGCAAAATAAACCTTTTGCCAGGTCCACATCTTCCTTTTAAGTACATATACGTCACCCTTAGGGTCAGCTTTGAACAGCTCAGAGAGCAGGGTTTAGTGCATTTAAAACATTGGATATGTACCTTTAAGTTTGAAGTGTTCTGGTAGTGGAAAACTCTTACAAACAAATTAGCTAGATTCTTCAAATCTAAAGTAGAAACTATTTTCCTCTCATTTACAGGTGGGATTAACGATACCCTGACGGTAATCAATCAACTAGACCAAGGGAGTCTAGCCTCCCCGGCAGAAGAACTGGAACACTTCCACCTATGAACAAATTAGATTTGGTGAAATCTTTGCTTAAAAATAAAATCGGGGGCCCTCAACGATCCGTGCCCTGCTGGTATAGCCAAAAAAGTACCGGAAAATATTGGAAAGGTACTTACACCTTTCATTAATGCTGTCTTGCAGACAGGTTGCTTTCCCATAAATTGGAAGAAGGCCTCTGTGCGTCCTCTTTTAAAGAAGCAATCCCTTGATCCTAAGGACGTGAATAGCTACCACCCCATTTCCAGGCTACCCCTACCAGCTAAGATTCTGGAGAAAGAGATGAATACTCAACTTAGTAACTTCATCTCTGTTAATAACTCCCTGGACCCATCACAATATGGGTTTAAAGCCTGTCACAGCACAGAACTGGTGTTAATTAAATCAACCGAGGAAATCAGAGAAGCCGTGGATAGGGGAGGAAATGCCATCCTAATCCTCCTTGACCTATCTGCGGCCTTTGATACGGTTCACCACACGGTTCTGATGAACAGGCTCTCAGATATTGGAGTGAGAGGTGTTGCCTGGAAATTGTTACAGTCTTTTCTATTTGATAGAGTTCAGACTGTGGATCTAGATGGAAACATCTTGGAAACTTTTTCCCTCCCCTCTGGGGTGACACAAGGCTCGGCTTTAAGCCCTACGCTTTTTAACATCTATGTGGCACACCTTGCTAATGTCATCCAGTCTTTTGGTTTCCAGCTCACCTCCTACGCGGATGACACACAGATTGTGTTGTCGTTGACGGAGGGAGCAGAAAGGGAGGTAGGGGCGAGGTTCCATGATTGTATGAGTACGATCTCCACCTGAATGTCGTCCAATTGCTTAAAACTCAATTAGGCAAAATCTGAGGTGCTGCAATTTGGAAACAATCCGCGAATCTGGACTCCTGACTGGTGGCCTCAGGACCTGGGATCATGCCCAACTCTATCACGGAAAGCTAAAAATATAGGAGTTCTGGGTGATAACAAACTCTCTTTGGGGGACCAAGTCAATCTGGTATCCTCAGCATGTTTTATGGTCCTTAGAATTATAAAAAAATAAAAAATTTCTCTCAGCAGACAACCTAAGGACAGTCATCACTGCTCTCATCATGTTCCGTCTGGACTATTGCAATGGGCTTTATCTCAATGTCCAGAAATAACATATGAACAAGCTGCAATTGGTCCAGAATGCGGTAGCAAGAATGCTGATGGGAACCCCTAGGTTTGTTTCGATCAAAGGAGAACTCAAGAAACTGCATTGGCTTCCTGTCCCTCTTAGATCATGCTTTAAGGCACTATGTGTTGTCTTTAAAGCTGCTAATGGGGTTGGCCCGGAGTTCCTTCAATCCAGGCTCTCATGGTATGCTCCAGGTAGAACTTTGCGTTCCTCTGGATCTAAATTAGTCCAATCCTCCACCTTCAAGAAAATGAATTGGGGAGGCAGAAGCTTCCGTTACTGTGCTTCCAAAGCCTGGAATGAGCTCCCCTTTCATCTCAGAAATGCCCCAAACCTTACTTCCTTTCGCAAGGATCTGAAAACATGGTTGTTCTCACTTTAACTCGCCAGTGCCCTCCAGGTAGTCAGTACTTAGCACCAGGACACCCTAGGGTAGCAGTACGCTTTATAAGTACAATTAACATAACATAACATAACATAACATTAGTTTCTCACTACTGCAAGTCCTACCTCTCCTATAGGATAGCATTGGATTTCCTTATAAAATATAATTAGTGATAACTTTCAATTGGAAACTGGTGGGAAGGTCCAGTTTGGTGTCTAAAGAATTTTAATATAAAATTCTCTTTAATTGTAAAGTTGGACCCCGCAGCTCCACAGAACTGCCGATTTGTGATGCATCCTCGATGCAGTTGCGCTCCAGGACCTTGCATCGCAGCCCTGCAGACCCATGGAATCTCCACTGTGTGGCTTATCCTCGATGCAGGAACTCGCACTGCCACTGTGCAAAGCATCTTGGATGCGGGACCACGTAATGCTCAGCAACTCAGATTTAAGGTACTTTGTTCAGCGGACCAAACTTTGTTCCTGTATCAGGCCTGCGCGCCATCGCAGTCAGCCTGAACTTGTGACTTTATCCCGGTCCGGCAACACCAGATGACCACAATTGGCGCTTTTTGCTTTTAGGCACTATTTTCACTTCAATCTTTAAAATTTCATATCTCTGGTTCTACAGATTGGATATTTTTCATTTTGGTCTCAAATTATTTATAACATGTTACTTTAGTTTTGTAAATTGGTGTGGGATTTTTCTTTTGTTGTGCTCTTGCCTTATTTCTGTTTGAAGTGCTGCATCAGAACTTTACATATTGCCTCTAAGTTAAGCCTGACTGCTTTAGAGCCAAGGTACCAGTGGGTATTTGTTAATTTGGGGTTTTATTGTGTTTCACCTTGACAAGAAGTGTGGTTGCTACTTGAGTAGGGTTACCCCCACTTCAACCGGCAACCCAATTTCTTGCATTTGTGTTCAGCTGTGAGATTAGGACTTGTGTTTAGGCAGTGCCACACCGTGCATTTTGTGTTACACTAAAGCCCCAAATAAGTAGTTTGATGCCAGTTTGTGTTTCCATTCAATTATCCTTCATTGGCTCTTTTGCTTTTATCAAATTTGCTCTCGTTCTACCTGCTTGTCTGTGACCATCCCTGCAGAAATGGAATTCAAGCTCATCAATTTGGAGAGCTACACTGTGGTTGATCTCAAGGAGTTCTGTAAGGAAAGGGGACTTCCAACCAAGTGAGGCACCAAAAGTTGGAGCTTCAGAAAGGTATGAGAGCCTGGGTGGAAGCTCACGAGTTGCTGACAGCAACAGATGACCAGAATGAAGAAGATGATATGGAGGGGCAAGGAGAGGATCTTGGCGCAGGACCTGAGTTACAGCACACAGGGGAGGGGGGTGACTTGTCTCTTGAATTAGAGATCCCTGCCAGAGTGTAAAGCAGTGTGTCCTCCCAAGCTCTGTCCCCAGAGGAGCTGGTGGACAGAAAGGCTGAGAGGGAGTTTAGGCTGAAGGTGGCAAACCTTAAGATGGAGGAAAAGAAACTGGCTATGGAAGCCACAGAAAATGGGTCATGAAAGGAGACCTGGACATAAGAGCTAAGCAAGCAGTTTTTCCAGCAACAGTGGTGGCAGCATAACCATCATGGGGGGTTCCTGTACATGCACTGAAGGTTTATTGGACGTCTCGGTCAACTTGATAAAGCTTTGCAACAAACGTTCACCTTTTTTAGTTTCAAAAACAAAATCCCAAAGTAGAAGTTTCTTTTTGTAAATAAAAAACAATGAGCCCCTCGCCATGAGAGTTTTCTCTCATTGTGTGGGGGTAATTTTACAGTTTTCACTGAACAATGATGGACCCACTCTAAATAGGGTTGGCAGACAAATGGCAAACCTCTGACTGCTCTTACTCTGTCAGGCCTTTGGAGTTATATGTCGGAGATGGAGATACAGTAATATCCATTGTCAACATACTAAAGGTGTACCCAACTCTAAATTAAGTAGGTGGGCCATCAGTTTGGCAGAGAGAGTACTCCATTGTCACTACATTGAGAGTCATTTAAGAAAAGTGATAGTTTTGAAACATGAAATAGAAACATCCATAGCCCCACTTCATTCTCCAACGACAATACCATTAGTGAACTAAGAGGCATGTCAGTTTATAATGCGCACCCCATATGTGGGCTATATTCTTATTTTACATAAAGCAACAATATAGCTCAGTGGTTCCCAAACTTTTGACTCCTGTGGACCCCCATTGAGTCACCACTGGAAGCCTTGGACCCCCAATCAATTTGTAGGATTTAAATTTCAAACATTAAAACAGTAATTCGAACAAAATAAACACACATGTGCACACAAAAGAAAAACTTGAATTACTAAGGATTTGAGGGGCATATTTACAAGCCCCTATCCCCATGGGAACGTCACTTTTTGCTATGTTCCCGTGGCGATAGGGGCTTCGCCTTATTTACAAGGCAGCGTTGAGCCACTTACAGTGGCTTAACACTGCCTTTGAAATAACGCCCCCGTTCATGCAATACGTAGCGTGAAAGAGGTGGGCAGTGGGTGTTGCGGTGGGCGTTCCACTGCAACACCCATTGATTTTGACACTGCCTCCTATTTACAAGGGCAGCGTAAATAGGAGGCAGCACCAAAATTAAAACCAGGAAACACCTGGTCTTAACTTGGCGAAAGGAGGAGAAATGCTTTATTTCTCCTCGATTTTGCTTTTTCCATGTGTGCTGCCTAATGCAGTATACATGGAAAAAGCAAAATGCCTTGAATTGTTTATGTTCAGGAAGGTGACCCTTCCTGCACATAAACAATCTTTAAAAAAATTACATTTTGTAACTTCCATGTGTGCTACATTAAGCAGAACACATAGAAGTGACAAAACAGCATTTCAAGATTGTTTATGTGCAGGAAGGAGGAAGGTGCATGGTTGCCTGCATTGGCGCTACCCTGCCAAGTGTAGAGCCAGCGCATGGGGGAAATGCAGGGCTGCACCATATTCTTGTAAATATGGTGCAGCCCTGCGTTCAAGAAGTGGCGGAGCGTGTCATTAAGCCAAGGAGGCTAACAACACGCTCCTCCACTTCTGTTGTAAATATCCCTCTTAATATTTTATATCAAAAGAATTTGCAAAAAACAAAATAATGTAATGGGAAGATTGGTGCTGCATCCCAGCGACTAATTTTTAAATGGCTGGTTTTATTTTGCAGTGCGAGGCTCCTGCCAGGGCCAGAATGGAAACCAAAAGCAGCCCTAGAAAATGTTTCCAGACCAGTCCCCATACGGCGCTTACCAATTGCAATGAGTGAGCCTGGCCACTACAGAGGGGGCTTTGGAAGGCTCTCCCTCAAAAGTTTTTGGGAAACAATGGTGCAGTCTACAACACATTTATTCTTACATATTGAATTTTATTAGCTTTTAAAGAATAGTAAATGAAGACCTTCCTATGCACCAGGGTGCAACAATCTGGGAAGAAAAATAAGTTACTGACAAAAGCAGTAACCCATTGACCTAGGCACATAAAATTAAAAATAAATAAATGCATGGTACACGTTCTTTGCAGTAGGCATATTAAACCTCTGTGCTACATTAGATAAGTTAAAGCTGCAACTGGACAAAACTCTCATCTCTCTCCAGCAGGCACATTAATCACTGGTGTTATCTTGACACTTTTATTGTTGCTCAAAAACTGCTAATTATACAAGAAACCTAGAAGTGCTTTTAAAACTGCTGCCTGTGGACCCCCTAGGAATGTGTCAAGGAGCCCTGGGGGTCCGCGGACCAGAGTTTGGGAAACACTGTTATAGCTCATTGAGTCAAACACAAGAGTTTTTTGTACTGCGCATATCCTCACATATTTCAAGGTTTTCTTTTATGCAATAATGAAAAAATTGGAGGTACGATAATATACAATATTTTCCTATGATGACTAGGATCAGACACAATGGTCAAGTGGCCAAGCTGATATTGATTCTGTAGTGTAGTTCCTATATTCCCAATAGGCTCTGCGCATTGGAATAATATATACTGTAGTTTAGACGTAGGACTGAGTTCTACTAGGTCTCTACCGAATATATTAAACTTAATAGTGAGTGCCAGCTAGCTCAGAGGTCACTAGAAACTTTCTTGAATTCACAAGAAGGGATTCGTTTCTGACAACTGCATAAACATGACAACTTTGTTTCCCAAGAATAAGAAATCAACAGCTAGATTCATCCACGAAAAATGGGCTCGCAAAGGGCCAGATTCTGAGAATCTGGCCCTTTGCGAGTGCAATTTTTGCATTTGGGATTCATCATCCCAAATGCAAAATTTGCTATTAAAGAATTCGCACATTTGCGAGGAATTGCATTTAAGGAATCTCTATTTGAGATTCCTTAAATGCAATTCATGAACTATTTTAAAATTGCGAATTCGCAATTTTGGGACGCTATTTACCGCGAGGTCAAACCTGGTGGTAAATAGTGAAAACTTAGAAAAATACATTTAAATGCATTTTTCTAATTTGCTTGTTACACACACAAATGTCCTTTGGACATGTGTGTGCGCAACACCAATGTAGATTACGTTTCAGGGGTGCTACAGGGTGTCCTTTGGACAACCCTGGCACCCTTGAAATCGCATCCTTATTTGCGATTAGCAATTTGCTAATCGCAAATAAGGAAGCTGTAGGAATCGCTATTTATTTAGCGATTCCTACATGAATCCTGTTTTGCAAGTCCTTAATAGCGATTCCTTAATATTCGCTATTAAGGACTCGCAAAACGGGACGATGATGAATCTGGCTGCAAATCTCTAGAGTCGCGGAAACAATAGATAACTATTTTACTCAGTCAATCGTGCATGCTTCGTTTCACCAGAGATGCAGAGAAATAGAGAAACGGGCGTTTTCAATAAAAGTATTTATTGAACAGTCTTCTTTCTCAAGCATTGGAAATGAACTACTACAATCGTAATACTGGTTATAAAGTACAAGGCATATAATACAAACAGTATTATAAAGTAGTACTGTAAAAGCATGATATGGTTTCTAAGCCATAAAAGTGCATAAAATGTATAAAATACATACAGTAATAAATAATGACTAAAAGTACTCAACTGGTGCTTCTAAAATACGCCTACCCCGGTGTACCTAACCTAAGTCTAGTACTAGGGGAAGTAAGTGAGGAGTAGCCTAAGTTTAGTAGTTCTCTGCCAGGAATCTATTCCAAGAATTCTCTAAGAGGTCTAATCAGCTCCGTACCTTGGTTTTAGAATGAAGGAGGTCTTGTATCTCTCTCTCAGGACTCGATTTCCCAGATACCCGCAAGGGTAAGCCGGAAACACTGGAGCTGGATTTCTCGGCAAGAGAAAAGACAGCGTCTCTCAGTGCTTCATCTGGAGGGTCGGTTTCCTTCGGCACTTGCTGCTGCAGGGCGTCGGGCAAGTAGATAGTCGATCTGCTCCAAACCAATGTGTGTTTGACTGGGCAAACCTGGGCATATTTATACTTTGAAGGTGCTGAGTTTGACGCATGTTTGGACTTAATATCGTCACTCACAGGCTACATTCTTGGAAAATGCCAGGAGTTCTTGGAGAACTTAATTTTCAAGCAGGGGGAAGTTCCTAGCTGCTGAAGGCGGGTTTTTCCAAGAAATTGTTGTTAATTCTCGGAACCTAGTGGAAGTAGCCATGCCGTATTTGGGCTGTATGGCTTAGACCAAATAGGGTAGTGATTTCTATGCCTATATAAGGATATGATAAAGTATACCTATATAAGGGCATGAATCGGGAAAATTACACTAGGGGCCTAGATTCGATTACAACAATCCCAGGTTTTCTGGTTTCATATTGTGTATTTCAGCCACTAGATTAATATCCCTTTCTTGCTCCTGTTTCAGATCAAAGTGTAATGCTTTGTCTTTCATTGTTGGTGCATGAGATTAGAGTGTGGGTAGCCGGCAGAGGCCACATGAATGCTTATCTCAATTGTGGTTCAAGCTGGACCAGAGCCTGGCATCTGAACTGGAGTCTTAAGTGGCTCACTCATCTCAATAGTATACTCTGGGTAATCTGTGCCTGAAATAAGTTTAGATGCTGCTGCCAGGGTGATACCTGTTTTGTATGTGAGGATAGCTTAGCTTGCATGGTTGATGGCCATCTTGTACCTGTGCAGTGAGTGAGGAGTACTTACAATGTTGCCAAATGCTGCACATTATTTGTGTCTGCTTACACACCGCCTTGGACCGCTGCAGCCCATGTTTTGTGCATACAAGACAAGCTTGCATTTTTTCTGGCCAGATCGGTATGTGCTCTATGGGTGTGAGGGAAGTGTACACTCCTGCCTGGTACTGTGCCTGTTATCTGTGTAGAAATATTGTATGCATGTGGGTCAAGCTTACACTCATACACCCCAGTGCTTTTACTTATACTTGCACCAAATCTGAAATTCTGCATATTCTGTGTATCTAAGGGAGGCATTAAATGGTGCTCCCCAGTACCATACTTGTTCCATGTCTTTGAAGGAAGCTTGCACTGGCTTTGCAGTACTACACTTGTGCCATGTCTCTGAAGCAAGCTGGCACTTGCTTTGCAGTACCCCACTTGTTCCGTGTCGTTGAAGGAAACTTGCCCTGGTCCTGCAGTACCACACTTGTTCCATGTATTTCAGGGAAAATTGTGATACTCTTCACCAGTGCTGTATGTCTTATGTTTGTGAGCCAAGGACTCGCTGCCCTCCTGCTCCCTGTGCTCTGTCTATTTCTGTGTGTTATGATTATGGCCAAAGAACTGTCTTAAATATCTCACCAGCCTTGTGTTTCCTCAAAAATAATACTTAATCTTGCTAAGAGAAAACCGGCTTTGCGTAAGCTCACTTCAGTTATTCATCAGAATGTCATTCACATATTTATTCAGATTTTTCAGGACAGCATACATACAATTTGGCAGTGGGTCAGTCATCTTCAGGAATTATGTTGTTGCCCATGTAGGGGAACTGCCTGGTAGGCAGTCACTGGTCTTTAGGATGTTAGATAGCCTGAGTAACACTATTTTGACTGCTTACCCTGTTTTACTCTGTACAAAAAACAAAGACAGTAGTAGTGGCCCTAAATTGGGAAATTACTGCACCTCGTGCTGATATTTAAACCCAGGTTAGATTGTGTTGTACTTAGGTTTACTGCTGCTCAGCCAGTATGCATGAGTGTGTGTGTGGAATGTTGGAGTGCCTGATGACTGAGTAGAATGTTGGTGTGCCTGGTGGACTGGAGGAATGACAGTTAGAGAGAGTTGGCTGAGCAGCAAAGATGCCGCTCCTGGTGGGGCCATGAACCAGTCATGAATCAGCTTGTAACAACTTATCTACCTGTAACTACCATCCTGTAACTTACCAATAAACCTCTACTTTGGTTTACCCCGTAACTACTATCCATCCTTTTAACAGATTGTCTGTGAGAATAGTCAATAGTTTCAATAAGCTTTGTATATATACATAGGTGCACTTGCAGTTCCGGCACCCTACTACTAAAGGTGGCCCTTATACATTAGCAATGCTAATATAAATCATATGGACAATTGATGGAACTACATCCAGCATCTTAAATGGTTGTTCAGTCCACAATAATATTGGAGATCAATAAACACAGGCGCGCATATAGTACAAATCATATGTCCTAGTAGAGGGACATGCAAAAATATCCTTGCAAAAATTAGTCAAGACCAATTCAAGTTTTCAATCTTGATTTATTCTCTGGATTTCCAGCCAAACCTCAGCCAACACGTGTTTCATCTCTTAAGACTTTTTCAAGGCAGATAGGTATTGTACATCCTGTTGTAATTGTAATTCTTTGACAGACTCATAGTGTCAATATCTTCCAAAAAATGGGTCCCGAATGTCTACAAAGCCCAATGCTTGATTGACTGAACTGTTCAGTTTTCCAACGTAATCTAATAAGTAGGATATATTTTAGATCTTATAACTAGTCAAGGCCAAACGCAGGGCAATATATAGTTTGCAGCTGTTGTCATCGATTCCAGTTGATTCTCATAACCGGTGTAAGTAGTTAGCTGTTGCCTTGTTTAGTATACGATGGAAAGAAAAACAGAGCCATGGTGATACGGCTTTTTAGATCACCCAAAATTACATTAAAAACTATGGCATTTAATAAAAAAACAACTAAACCTGCACAGTAATCCATAGTCCTGCCTCTTAACTCCTACCCCGCCCATTAATCCCCCACCCACCCATTGAGTTTGGTGAGTACATTTCATAAATGCACCTGTATGAGTTTGCATTCATTTTGATTACAATGTTCTGCCTTTAAGCCTATAGACAGCCTTTGCAATATTTGTGGATGTGAGTGTCTGTCTGTAGTGGGGTGGGGGTGGAGCGAGGGATACGAGTGGAGGGGGAAAGAGACAGATCGAGGTTCACCTGTTCGATGAAGGTCTACCGCACATTTTATTTTGTTCTGTTTTTTTTTCCTCAAAGGATTCACTTGTGTGTCCGATTTACGTCGTTTTGTAAGTGAAGCTCTTTTCTACGGGAAGTTGGGAATCCTCGCAGAACAGCGCCGAAGACTGGTTGGAGACAGCATCTTGGTCCCTGCGAGGCATCACAGGATGCAGGGGACGCTGATGTGCGGATGAAAGCTGGGCGGCACGCGATGCTGGGGACATGAGCTGCTGCTGAGGGCTGTGCTGCACTGCTGCGCTACCTTGGTACGTGCTGTGTGCGTCTCCTTTTGTGCTAATTTCTCATTGCCTGGCTGCTCTGTGTTCACCTGCACCGTGCCTCCCAGGCGTATCGTTGTGCAGTGGGTCTGCTGATTGCAAGGGTTATCTCGAGGTCATTGGCTGGGTCTATAATTATTTAAGGCTGCTGTCGGTGTTTCCAATTTCAGGATGGGCATCGGCCCGCAAGCCTCTGGCGGGGCAGGTCGGCCTGGGCAGCAGCGGGCTCCTGGCGGGGCTGATAGCTGGCGTGCAGAACCTCGGCTCCATGGCAGGTCACATGTGCTGCAGCACATGTGTTAATTGTTACAAATAATAACAATACGAACACCTTATTATTATGGGGGTCTGTGTTGTGGTGGGGGCCAAAACAGAAATAACCAGTGCTGCTACAATCCCTGTGCTCTGTAACACCTGGCTTTTTTCTAAGTAATACAATAATACTTTCGATACAAACACAGTGGGATGATATTTCATCCAATTCTGTACACCCACGATGTTACCGATGTTGTGCTGTCTTGTGTCTAAATGTGAGGCACGCAGAATGCTGCTAATGAAAAGGTTTATTGTTTTTTATGTATTATAGATGTGTCTTTTGCAAGCTGGGGGAGGGCATTCACCGATGATTCTGTTCTTTATTAATAGTAATAATAATTATATTAATTATACTATATGAGAAAGAATGCATAATACAAGCAGGAGTGCTGCCCACACGTGATTCTTACCATAACTGTTCAAATTAATAATGATTCTACCACTACTATTATTATCTTTATTATTATTTTTATCATCATCGTCATTATTGAGTCATTATTAAGTCTAATAATGGCGGCCGATGTAAGCTCAGGCAACAATGCTGGGACAGCCTATCGTAGCGGTAGCGATTCTTTCTTTCATAATTAGTATCGTTATTTTTATAATTATCATTATTGAGAAGTCGTCATGGACTTTGTAAAAGAGTACTGGCCACGTTGCTGTCACTCATTCCCTATGAGATGTTCTACAGTATTCATTAATATTCATAATTACATTAATAATTAGGCTGTATCGCCCTCTGCTCTTATTAGCCCCACCATGCAATTAGGGTCCCGAGCCCAAAACGAGGGCATACAATGGAAAAACAAAGCAATAAACAGCTGTTCGTGTCCAGGGGCATGTGAGTAATAAAGTTATTAGCACATGCGCTCCTACTGTCATCTAACATAGGGAAATAAACGCACCCACTGCCTCTGCCTGCTTCACGTGCCTGCCACTGAACTGGAGTCACAGGTGCATGATCACGGGAAAGGCTTCCACCAGCTGTTAATGCCCGGCAGTTAGTGGGCAATAAGACGTGGCAGCTGTCCCCCTAATTTCTCCCCATAAAGGAGGACAAACAGATGAGGTGTCCCTGCCTGCTGTACGTTCCTGCTTCACACTTCCACGGAACGTGGAATGCGGGCAAGCAACAGCAGTTATTGGCAGCATTCTCAGATGTGATTGGCTGAACCAATCACCACATCACATCCGGGGTAATAATAATAAAGACTGCTACTACTAAAAATAATAATAATCATCGTCACCACCATCGAATTCGAGTTATTAATATTATTATTATTATTAGCGTTTATAATAATATCTGACGTTATTAACATTGTGTTTAAATTGGTATTGATTATAATAACAAGAACAACACCAATAATAATAATAAATGATATTATTCCTGTTAGGAGCATTATTTTTACTTTATGTTGATGGAAGGCATGGAGTATAAGAAATAAACTCGAGCCGCGTGCTGCCACGCCTGTTTCGTCACACCTGCGTTAACCCCCACACGTCCTCCTTTGGGTCTGAAGAGACGCATTCGCGTCACATTATTAAACAGAGTTCACGCTGTCAGCGTCGAAAACGCAATGCTCCAGGACGAGAGAAAAGAGCCCGTGCGCTGAAGTAGAGAAAAGAGCGGGCACGAGGCGCCGGGAGCCCCGGGGGATTGTCCAAGGGGGTTTCTCACTTCATTAGGACGACGGAGGAAAACAAAGCCCCGAGGACTGCAGTAGGCAGGTTGTTTGCCTTTGTTGTCATGGTGGAAAATCTAGTCTCAGTCTCACTGGCAAGAGCATTAGAGCGACGTAACGCCAAATACATACAAATGATAACCCCAGGTAGCATTCCGGGAACGTGTGACAGCAACACAAATTTAGACTTGCTAGTCAGCCGCCTCCGCCCCTCCTTGCAGCCTTGTACTTGAGAAGGGGCGATCATCAGACTGTCTGGTGATGGATTCACACAGTGCATCTGGGCATACAAGGGCGCGGCTATCAACAGTGAAGCAAGTGCAGTGGCACCGGGGTCTTAGGCCCTGATGGAGCCACCTCATCCCAATGAGTGACTGTTCTGTTCAACCAAATCAGCTGTTGAGGTGCAATTTCCTTGCTTGCATTAGACCCCCCTGGCACCCTCGCTATGCCACTGTGGGCACGGTGCAGTATCGAAATACCATCTGAAGAGAGAACCCGCCTATTTTGCTCTGCTATTTCTGTTTGCTCAATTGTTCACCTTAATACAAAATAGCAGCAGGGCACCACCCTGCTGGGACTGTTACGTGAACCAAACCTGTATGTGTTTGTGAAAGGAGGGTATTATTTGTTTATGTCAAAGCTATGATAAAATATTTGCTGAAGCTAAATCAAGACGTTTGTTGACCTTTCTAAACATAGGAAAAGGCATTTTTTAAAATGTAATATGACTTAAATCAGCACAGGAGAGTAAAATAGGAGATGATAAAAGGGACAAAGTAATGTTTGTTTTCCCCTACAATGAAATCTGTGTGCCACATCTAATGTCATCGGATGCCTTTTAATTTTGGCGTTAGTCAAGACCCTTTCATTTTATGAAAAATATTATATATATATATATATATATATATATATATATATATATATATATATATATATACACACACACTAGTCCTTCATTTGCAAAAAAATATAAGTGTCAGTATCCTCGTCAGGAGGACACTGCAGCTCGCACCGTCCATTTCCTCTGCCAGTGTTGCCAATGACAATTCCATCTCAATCACTAACCATCACATTCTAACAGCTGTGACAAATCATACTATTCCAGGCCCTCGGAGCTATAAGAATGGCATAAGTGCCGGTTCAGACATTTAAGTGCCAAGCACCAGAAACCACTGGCTCAAATTAAGCACTGGCACACACACACGCACAAGCACACATTCACACGCACGCACACACACAAATCCAATATATATCTATCTATGGAATAGTGGCTTTCAGCAAGCCCTCTTTATTCATTGATCTGTTGTGTCATTCACATATTTCTCTACCCTATTTCAGCATAGAGCACTTTAGCCATTGGTTAACTTCACTGTGAGTGACACCATTTTGGCCTTTCACAAGGAGCACATCCGCACACAAAATAATTCTCTTGATTGATTGTCAAGGACTTCTGTGCCAATGTGTGGTTTTTGAGACCCGAAAATGTTTTTGTTATTCTGCAATATTTTAAAAAACATTTTCAAGGGGTCAGCATCTCCAAAAATAATGTTGTAAAAAAACACAGCTGAACAAAACTTGCCAAAGCTGAACTCTGCAGCCAACCTCAGAGCAATTGGCTTGGCGAGTTTATGTTCGAGTTTTATCTTATGGCCATGGACAGTTTTCATTTACTTATTTATTGAATGTGAGGTAACAATTTTTTTCTGAATAAAGTGTACTTTTTTATTTTATGTTTTGCTACTACTTTGATTTACATCAGTGATATGTGTGTATGGATGTGTTATTTATATAGCTTAAACCAAGCACAAATGCAGCAGAGTGCTGTACATGATCAAAGGCCAAGTCACAATCAATATGTGATACAAGGAGTAGGTGGTTTGTGGACTATTAATGCGTCATTGTGTAGTGTTCGTTAAATAGCTCAGTCTTCAGCACTTTCCTAAATTGGAGCATGGTTGAGGTAAGCTTTATGGATATAGGAGGTTGTTTCACTAGTTGCATAGATCATGAAGGCCTATTGCCATCTTTTTTTTGTTGCACTTTTCTGTCTCCAGTCTGACTGTGCCTAGGCTGCGGGTGAGCCAAGAGCCCTCAGAGATGGTGAGCTTGTCAGCCAGGTAGGCAAGAGTGGTTGTTGTGATGGCTTTGTACAGGATGGTTTTGAAGATGGCGTGGCTGGCAAGGGTAGCTAATGGAGTGCCACCAGGGTGCGAGACGTGGTCAGCTGGCTTCAGGACCTTAATGAGGCATGTTGCTTCTAGGTAGCTCTTAAGGTGGTAGGGCCAGTGTGAACTCTTGAATGCCATGGGGAAGTACAATGCCACCACCAGATATGAGAGTATGAGGGCTTGAATGGCAGTTCTGATGCCTCTTTCTGGTCGGAATGGTTTCTCCATCTTGAGTAGAGACAGCAAGTACTAGTCCATCATGATATTGTTGGTGATGTGTTCCTTTAGTTTAGGGTGTGATTGGTGTTCAGGGTGAATTTGCAGATGGAGTTTGAATCCATTCAGGCTCGTGGTGTTCCGCCAGGTTTGTAGTAGTTGTTGTTTGTTGATTATGGAGAATAGCAGGAGTTCTGCTTGGTGGGATAAGATTCAAGTTGGTGCTGGACATACAGGTCTGGATTAGGTGTAGCTACTGTTTGTACTGCTGGGTGTCTGGAACATGAGAGTCTTTCAAATATTGTTGTGTGAGAATCAAAAAGGCTGATTTGTGTTCCTTTGATAATGTCACACATTAATCTAAAGACTAATAGAAAGTGTATGTAAAGACACGGTTAGACCACCAGCAAAGACAGACGCACAGACACACAGCTGAACGCATACAACCCCACAGACCCAAAGATACCTACACGCAAAAGCAACCACGCAGACTCACAACCACATAGGGACACACACACACACACATTCAAGCAACCACATATGCATGTGAAATTCACATATGCACATGCGTTTTTATAGTTTTACTTAATTTGAACTCACCAGAATAAATTTGCAAAGTTTTATTAAGTAAGTCAGAGACACAGGTTTCAAACCTTTATCTAATGCATTCAGTGAGTCCGTAGAAGTTGATGGCTGATTATCAGTTTTTGCTAAAACAGAACCTTTGACGGTGTGGATCCAAGCTTGAGTGGAGAAAGTAATAATGTACATAATTGAATGCATCATACAAAGCACAGAGGAGGAAAGGCCCAATCTAAAAATGTAAGGTACTCTCTTGTTGATCTTTAACTCGCTGCCTCTCCTCCACAGAAGACAATGCCAATATATGCCACTTTGACCTTCACCAAACCTAAAGGCATTATAAAAAGAGCAGTGCCCTATTATATATATTTTATTATTGTGAGTAGTGTCATTTCATATTGTCACATACTCCCCAAAGCAGCCGTTACAACAAAGTGCACATCAAATCCTTACATCAGTTTATTAAAGTTAGGTGTATATGTAGTCCTAAAACACTTATTTTACAGATCTTCCTATGCATTACATACGATATCTGCTAAAGAATCAATATTTTGTAGACCATCTGTTCTGTCTGATTGTGAGCACATAATCAATATATAGTGGGCTTTGGAATGGATTCAGACTCTGTAACTGGTTCCTTATTGTATTTCTTGTAGCGCGCTTCTCAGTAGAAATGCTTATTAGGCAAATGGCTTATGACATGTGACGGCTAAGCACCAATGGCCATATGCAGGTAATCTCCATTTACCTATTCTTAAATACTGAATTTTACTGATTTGGTATTTAAGAATAGGTAAATGGGATGTAAATAATTATTCGGTAAATATTACCGAATCTGTAAGATTCAGTAATTAAGAATCTGTATTTACCGATTCGGTAATTCGCATTCATTCCTATGGGCCTGAAGGCCCATAGAAATGAATGGGAAGCCATTCAGTATTACCGATTCGTTAAATACCGAATCGGTAATAGGGGGAACATTCATGGGTGCACATGTGGCACACATACATGCCCTAAGGGCATGTATGTCTGCCGCATCGCACTGTTGTAAAAGCAAAATAATTGCTTTTCCAAAGGTTTTCGATATTTACCACCAACTTGTAGTTGGTGGTAAATAACGAATCCTTAACTCAGGAATGCACTAACTTGAGTGCTCCCTACATTACGGATTGCGTAATTTACCGAATCGGTAATTTTAAGGAATCAGTAATTTACTGATTCCTTAAATTACCGATTCGGTAAATTACAGAACCCATAAATTTGGCCACCTACATCTCAATAGCCTAATACCGGTCGGTAACGGCTGAAATTCGGTAATTTCGGCCATTACCGACTGGTATTGGGCTACCTACATCTGGCCCCAGGTGATGTGTAATATTGTCGTGTTCCGGTCCAGGAAAGACATGGCTTGGCAGTTTGGGCTGGACTGTTCCCATGAGGCACAGGGTCAGACTGATTTGCATATGGCCATGTCTGAACTGGGGTGGTGTGGAGTGCAAAAAAAACAATGGATTTAGGCCCAGATATCTGTACTGAGGTGAGTGTATGACATTGTTCTGCATTCTGTCCATCAACTGTTGTTTTTGCATTTGTCACCCGAGTTGGATGGGTATGCTCAGATGTGAGTCCCATGCTCTCCACACCACTGGAGTCAAGCTATCCTGGCTGAAGACGGCTGATAGCCAGAAACCGGTCCTAGGATGCTTGATTCCGGTCCAGGAAAGTTATGGCTTGGCAGTTCGGGCTGGACTGTTCTCATGAGGCACAGGGTCAGACTGATTTGCATATGGCCATGTCTGAACTGGGGTGGTGTGGAGTGCACAAAAACGATGGATTTAGGCCCAGATATCTGTACTGGGGTGAGTGTATGACATTGTTCTGCATTCTGTTCATCAACTGTTGTTTTTGCATTTGTCACCCCGAGTGGGATGGGTATGCTCAGATGTGAGTCCCATGCTCTCCACACCACTGAAGTTAAGCTATCCTGGCTGAAGACGGCTGATAGCCAGAAACCGGTCCTAGGATGCTTGATTCTGGTCCAGGAAAGACATGGCTTGGCAGTTCGGGCTGGACTGTTCCCATGAGGCACAGGGTCAGACTGATTTGCATATGGCCATGTCTGAACTGGGGTGGCGTGGAGTGCAAAAAAACGATGAATTTAGGCCCAGATCTCTGTACTGGGGTGAGTGTATGACATTGTTCTGCATTCTGTCCATCAACTGTTGTTTTTGCATGTAGTATGGAGTGGAGCAGAAAACATTCTGCCTAGTAATTCTTATCCAGTGCCTAATATACAGAAAACACAAGCACTTTATGCAGTTGTGTGGTCTGTTCCCCTATTGACTGGGCCACTGGAATGTGGTGTTAAAGATATGTCTTTCTGTCATCCCATGCTAATTGCTGGTTGTGGAGAGAAAGGTCAATTTGTTGCTAGGACAATGAATGCAACAAAGGGTACTATAGCATCCTCAAATTTCGAAATACTTTAGAGGGATTTTCACCTATGTTGCAAAAGGTGCAGCACTTTCTGAGTACTGCTTGGTTATGAAAGATTTCTGGGGCTTAGATTTTCATGTGAAAGGGTGAACAAACACATTAAGATCAATGGTCATAACTGAATGTATATAGGTTAAGATCTTTCTGGTTCCCCAGTTGGAATCAGGAAATATGTGGAGTAAATTGTTCTCCTAAATGGTATAAATGTAAAAGGATTGTTTAGGGGTAGGGTGATTGAATTTGAGGTATGCTTCTCTGTCGTAGTGAAGTGGGTGAGAGCATGGTGCGATCAAGACAGTGGTTGCTACTCAGTGATGATGTGGTATATAGGTAACAAGAAGAGTAGGCAGAGGATGTGTCCTCCATCATGAGTAGTGAACCAGTTGTGCAAACCCTAACGTGTCTATCTCTAGTTCTTTTGCATTGGCTTTATAAGGATTGTCTGCAAAAATGTTGAAATCGCCCAAGAGAAAGGAGTGATATAAGGTTTGCATCATCATTGGAGCCATGTCCATGACATTGGCTGGAAAAGATTTGATGCATTTCTTTGGTGTGTGATAACAACAAATCACATAACATGGAAATGCGACAAGTAATGCATTTTATGCAAAGTTGTTGATATGCATTATGGGCTCTCTGGTTCTTTTGTTACCAACCTTGCAACCATTCGCTTGGGTATTGGAAAGCAAGTTGTCAATCAGCTAAGTCTTTGTGATTTACAAGAAGTTTTGACTTGATGAAGAGTTACAAAAAGTGGAAGACAGTGTTCATCGGGCCCTTCAAAAACTTGGAGTGCACCGTTAACAACAGTATTGTGGATGTTGTTGACAAACGTCATGTGTTATTAAAGAGGGCACCTCTGAGTTTGGACAAGGCATTGGGGAACGTTTACAACTGTTTTCTTTTATTGACAGTATTCGGATAAGTATAGCATTTGAACAATATCGATACAGTATCCAAATAAAATAAAGATACAGTTGAAACCAGTGTGTTGTCCTTGTCTTTTTTTTGTGCAACGTTTCCATCACTCCTGCAGTGCAAAACACCCAAGGTCCCCCCCCCCCCCCCCCCATCCCGGCTGAACTCACCCCCCCATGCTGCTCCTTTATTTCCCACCTGTACCTGCCAGTATCAATGGGCAGTAGCATACAAAATAAGTGCGTTTCTGGTGTCACTGACTTGTCCAAGGGAATGTACTACAAGGTTCCTTACCTGGAAGAAACATAGTAAAGATGAAAAGGACCAGTGAATTAATGCGCGTAAGGAGGAGTTTTTACGGGGGATACGTATCATCTTTGATGCTTCGCGTAAATACTTTAAACATGGAGGACTTGTACTGAACGATGAGATGTTTACATAAGCCCTCTCTTTCTTCCCTATGTAAATTAACGTTCTCAGAAAACAGCCCAGGGAGTGACACTTCAATCCAGGCTTGTGCCATCGGCAAAGCAGGGTTCTTCCGTTGCACTGTAATGTATGGTTCATTTAGTAATATGGTCAGGTTCAAAATTTAGTCAAGGCTCTGTATAAGTCAGGGCAGGGATAAATCCCTGTGTCAACTCTTCCAGGGAACAATTCAATTAGCAGCCAGTGACCCGGTGGAGCAGCTCAATAACCTGTGCCCAGTAGCTGGTCAATGACCAGCATAAGCAAGGATATGAGGTAGAACTGCATTCGGAGATCGACACAGAGAGCTAAGCGATGATGTTTCCTTATAACTATTAGAGATGTGATATATGATGAGATACACTCTATTAGGAATTTGGCCCTGGATATAGTGTAAATTATGGGATACTCCATGGGGATATGATAGAATTCGTTGCCAATTGTGAATCATGCAATGGGGACCTATGTCGCTTTCCTAATTCTCCTGTAGGGAATTCCTGGCTTGATCCCAATTCTGGAAATGCACTTTATAAAGCCATTGAACTAGGTAAGTACTATTCCCCAAGGTATACAGCACTTGAGTCACCGCATTGGTAAGGGGTTCCGAGTCGTGGACCTGAAACAGGATTCTCAGTGATCATCTAATTTGTGAGCAAGTGACCGGGTGGAATGTTAAACTGAGCCTCAAGGGCCTCAAATGTTCGCAATATGCCAGCTGGGAATAGATCTGAGATGGTAATTATTACCTGCTTGTCCCACAATTCCAGATGTGACAGAGGAATATTGTTAGTAGTGCCTGGTAGCTCAGAAAGTGGGATCATGGGAGAATAGGTACATCTGTGCCTGTGAAGTGCTTGTGAGCGCATAAGGCAGTACAGAACAGTGGATAACAGTGGTAGGGGCAACAGAGTAAGGGAATTTAGAGATAGCACCATGTAGTTCAACCGCCTCTTGTCTTGGTCTCTTACTGTTAGTCCTGTCATCCTGAAGGTGGTCGTCCCCAAAACCTTTTGCTGATTACCTCCTCTTTTTGCTGTATCTTTTTGATGGCCTTAGGACTCTGAGCACTTTACCACTGCTGATCAATGCTAAAGTGCATGTGCCTCGCCCCTAAACATGATGACATTGGTGTATACATAATAGGCATTTTTAATTTACCTATAAGTCCCTTGTAAAGTGGTATACTATGTAAGCAGGGTCTGTAATCTAAATGGTACTAGTGGGCCTGCAGCACTGGTTGTGCCACCCAAACAAGTACCCTTTCAAACCTGTCTCAGGCATGCCATTGCAAGGCCTGTGTGCGAGGTTTCTGCCACTTCGACTTGGCATTTAAAACCACTTGCCAAGCCTTAAACCCTTTTTATTACACATAGATCACCCCTAAGGTAGGCACTAGGTAGCCCTAAGGGCAGGGTGCTGTTTAACTAAAAGGTAGTACATGTATTTTTAAGTTTTACATGTCCTGGTGATGACAAACGGCTCATTTCATTTTTCACTATTGTGAGGCCTGCTCATCTCATTGGCTAGCATTGGGAATTCCGTAAAACACTTTAAAGCTGTAATTCCTGATTAGAAAAGAGTAGCTCCATCATGTTTCATATCTTTGGAACGGCAATGATACATCCTCTTTACTGGTAAAGTTGTATTTAATATTACTGTTTTAGAAATGCTACTTTTAGAAAGTGGATATTTTTCTGATCTTTTTCCTCGGTGTGCCTTGCAGCCTGTCCCAAATACACGTCTGGGATGGGTGACAGCGACACTTAGTGCATTCCCTCTAGACAGCCAAAAACGCAGGTGTGACAGATAACTCATCTGCATTCATCTACATTCTGATGGCTCTTCCTGGGGAGGAAGAGGGAGAGGGAGCTGACACACCTGAAAAGGCAGTGTCCTGTGTCTCAGTCAATGGGCTGATTAACCCTTCCTGATAGCGTGGCAGATAGGGCTGGGATGAAAGGGTACCTGTGCACTTCAAAGGCCTGCTTTGAAGTCACCCAAAGGCTCTTTTGGGTATAAGTACTGGGGCGATCATACCAAGACAGTACTCTATTGTACCTGTGAAGAATTGCCAGGAGTAAGGACTGCTGTGCTACAAGGATTACCACTCTGTCTGACTGCTGCTCTGAGAGAATTGCTTTTTGCTTTGCTGAGCTGCCCTGCTTTCCTGTTGATCTCTGCCCTGCTGAGGACAAGGAATGGACTCATCTCTCCTGGACCCAGAGTGACTCAGAGGGCTCGCTAGCTTGCCCCATTTCTGAAGTCTCAGCCCATCAAAGACTTCCTTCAACCCTGCAGCATCACCTGGACTCTGCCATCTGTGAATCCTGCCTTGCCAAAATGTGCCAATCCAGTCCTGGGCCCTTGAATGGTGATTTCTGCTGTCCAAACCCATCAAAATCGATGCAGCCTAAACTTTGCACTGTTTGGAACTGACGTTGCCCTTCGGTGCTAACGCAGAAGCCGATCAACAACATCGCTTCGGCGGAGTGCACAGCTCGACGACAAGGAGCACTTCTCAATGACGATGCAGCGTCTGCATTGTAAAGGAGTTCAACGCTGAATTCTTCATCGACTGTGTGGATCAGAGCAGACGCTTCAACTCCATTCATGGGATAGACGGCGACACAGCACCCCCTGACTCCTTGATTCGAGTCATCGATGTAGACGCTTGCTCCATTGAAGATACTTTCTCAGTGGGATCTACGTGAGTCATGTAGCCAGCCTGCCCTCCATTGTGGTCGGCCTGAACTTTGGATTTGCCCCATCCACCGCAACCTCAATTAACCCCTAAGCGCTATTGACTTCTAAGCACTACTTTTTGATTTAATCTAAAAAAAATTATAACTCCGGTTGTACATATTGGATTTTTGTTGTTTTGGTCTTGTTTTAGTCATAACACTATTTTCAATTTTCTTTAGACCTGTGTGGAGTATTGTTGTGGTGTTTTTATTGTGTTACTGTATGTTGCACAAATATTTTACACATTGCAGCCGTGGCAGGTAGAAGGGGGGGGGGGGGGCGGTGGGTCCGGTTGCGGGGATTTCGAGAGATAACCCAGAGGAAAAATGTATTATTTATTTAATTTTCCCTTGTGGTCATCTCTTGAAATCCTCCCCAGCCGGCCCCACTGCTCTTACCTGCAGCAGCCACAGCTGACACATTGCCTCTTCTGATAAGCCTGACTGCTCTGTGCCATGCTACAAGAGGGTGAGTGAAATGCTACAAGAGGGTGAGCACAGGTTATCTTTTAGTGTCTATCTAGCTTACCCTGACTTGGATTGTGGTCCCTACTTGGACAGGTTTCATACCTCTGCCAACTGGAGACCCAATTTCAAACACTTGCTGAAATTCCCATCTCAAAAAGGGAGTGACCTGTCAGCCACCAAGCAGGCCACTGGAATTGTGCTGCTAGGTAATAATGTTCAAAGTCTGGGATATTCCAGGCCAGCAGCCTCCACAGGGAGTTAAGGATAGACAATGCAACCCACCAGCGTCCCTTGTTCCAAAGAAAATCACCCAACTCCATATCTAATTCTCTGAAGATGAACCAGGGGAGTGACAAAGGGAGGTTGATGAAAAAATACAGCAGTCATGGTAGCACTATCATCTTGATGAATGCTATCTAAACCAAGACCAACAGGGATAGTGTGGACCAAGAAGAATTGGGCCCTTAGTGACCAAAGCTCTCTCCCCAGGTTACCATCCTGGAGGTCCACCGGCGAGTGATGCACATTGATTCCAAGGTACTTGAATGTGACCATTTCTCATTGGAGCTGAGGATCTAACTGAAGTGGAGGTGGAATCATATAACCAGCACCAAGGGGGAATATACAGGATTTGGACCATTTGAAATTCAGACTAGAGATCGCCACAAATTCAGCCAGGAGGAGAGCTATAGGGATCAGATCCGATTGGTCGTCCCCAACATAGGGAAATATATCATCAGCATAAAAGGACACTGCATGGAGAGTGGTATGGGTTGTTATGCCCCATCGTACTCCCTGTTTCTGCAGTTGGATTGCCTAGGGCCCATCACAATAGCAAAGAGTATTGGTGAGAGGGGGCATCCCTGTCGGGCTGCCCCTGCTATCTATGAAGGAGTATGCAACACACTGTCGCGTTCTGACCCTGGCTGTTGGAGCTGCATATACTAGACAAATCCAATTACACCAAGTAGGCCCAGGGCCCATCCGGTGAAACATTTCCAACATATAATACCAATGGTGGGAGTCGAAAGCCTTTTCTAAATTAAGGGCAACACATGCAACCCTTGGAAAAGCATTCATAGCACTTGCCTTGACAACCCAAAGTCTCCTAAGTTTGTGATCTGGGATAAAACCTGGGATTGGTCAGGGTGTATCAGCAATGGAAGATTCAAAAGCAATCCATTAGCTATTAGTTTAGAAAGTACCTTGAAATCTGTATTAAATAGAGATAAGAGGATATGTCCTTCAAGTCTTTATTGGGTTTAAGCATCGTAGATATGATTACTTCATTTAGGGTGCCCGGGTGGGAGTCCTGCTTAAGGTAGGCAATGTAGAACTGAAGCAGCCGGGGAACTAACTGAGGGGCAAAGAGAGTGTAGAATTCAGATGGGAACCTGTTGGACCAGGGAATCGTGCTCCTCAGCAGGTCATCTACAACAGCTCCGAGCTCTTGCAATGATAAAGGGAGGTCAAGTGCCTGTCAGGCTGTCACAATTAGGTGGGGTAACGAAAGTGACCCAAGGAAGGTGTAGAATGCTGAAGCTGGGATGGCAGTTGTGAGCCTATACAGGGCCTTGCAGTACGTACAGAACGTGTCATTAATGGCCTACTGAATGGCCAGTATCTGTCCTGAAGGGAGAATCAAACAGAGTTGAACCGAGCTCAACATCACTGACCTGGTCAGATGCGCTAAAAGTCAGCCTACTGTGTCTCTCTCATTATAAGTCCTGACTAGGTAAGCAAACAGTCTAAACAGTGCAGTTTCTCTAGGCTATAGAAGAAAGAGAATCTGTCTGGCTTAACCTCGGCCATCTTGTCCGGGTGAGCGGGAAGCTTCTGTTCAAGGGATCGGCATGCGATTTCCAGTTGGGCAGGGTTGCTCGCTAACACCCTCCTTACTCCCACCACTGACTTAATGCAGAAAAACGCAAGTGACAACTTTAAAGGCTTTCGACTCTAGTAGGGGGCACGAGGTGATGCCTTCGTTTTCATAAAAAAGGAATCAATGTGATTCTGTAAGGAATGATGGAATACCGTTTCCTCGCTACCATTGTCTGCAGATGCCAAGTCGCAGTTGGTGTTAACAGTAGCCCGATGCCATCCTGGCACAATACGATATGGCCCAATACCATCCTGTCACAATAGGATATGTACACAATGCATAATTGAATGTCAGGGGTGCTAACAAACTTATCTATTCTGGAGTGGTTGAGGTGTACTGGGGAATAGAGGAAGTAGTCTCACCGGAGTGGAAATTTTATGCGCCAGACATCGCCCAGGTGCTAACCATCTAACCAAGCTCAAAGTGCCCTTGAGGCTGATAAGGTTGAGGATTGGGGGAGTGGGGACATCGTAAGTTCAAGGGTTGGGTTTAGTACACAGTTAAAATCACTCCTAGTATCTAGAGGATAGCCACCCAGTCCAACAAAAAGTCAGATAAATGAGCCCAGAAGCCAGGTTCACCCATGGGGTACTTTTGATGAGATATGCTGGTAGTGAGTGGCTTTTCAGAACCAATTTTATCAAGTGAAGACTGTTAACTGAGGGCCAGCAAGCCTTCACATTGTAGTATCGTGAAAGTTAGCTATGATGGAACTCTTTTGGCTCCTGATGGACTCCGTAGAACTGTGACGTAAACGTTAGAGCATAGTGAAGTGAAGTGAATGTAGGTTTAGAATGTTGTTTGATTTTACACACAGAAGAATGAAGATGTGTTGTACTAAGCTCCATGTGTGGGCGTGGCTATTAATTAGTGGTTACCCGGACTGGAGAGGATGCTACATACATGAGGACTTAAACTGTGCGAAAGTCCTTTAAATCATCTGTCCATAGATAGTAGCAGTGAAGCCTTGGTTTAGTCCTGGCATAGTACTGTGTTCTGTTTAATTTTTATGAATTGAATATTAGTCATTCACAATAATTTGATCTGTGATATGGAGTTCTGTTGTGGGCTTCCATTTGGGGATAATTCAAGACTATTACATAAAATAAAGTTGCTCTTTGAGGACAATCTTAGTAAATGTACTATAAATGGCAAGCTGATGCAGGGAGGCAAGACTATATTCCCTAAAAATGATGTACTCGTGTTTATTGCATTTGTATTTATTTGCAGCCAGACAATTTGGACAAGAAAAGCAGTGGGAAACTGTGCCCAGTACTGAATCAATGATTAAGATGGGTGGGAAGTAGGTCAGTGCATTAATCCAAATGTTTGTCGAAGGCAGGACAATTTTTCATGTCAAGACAGAGTCAAATAGGAACCTTGAAATCAAGCTGGATAAGGACGACAGAGGTTAATACTAATTAAGTTGTTTATAATAAATTAGCAATTTCTATTAAAATAACATTGTTAACTTACATTACAAGATTCGGAATTGTAGAAGAAGCACAAAGGGAGCTAAATAAACCTCTACTGCCCATATTATGGGGCTATTTGGAAAACAAACACTTAAAAAAGAACAACAATGAGACCACTATATATAACAAGAGTGCAAACTGACAAGCTTCAATTGACCAATTTAGAGATCCGAGCGATTGGATGCCAATGTGGGTGGCTTTACTTATTGCATACTATAATACACAATAAAATGTGAAAATAGAAGACACAATGAAAAAGTAATAGTAAATAGTGAATGAAAACTGGAACAGAGCCTAATTTGTCTCTTGTGGATTCCAGATGGTGCACTATTTGGCACTGTGTAAATAACGGTGGTTGGGCTTAGACATGACTCTCTTAATGGGGAGTGAAGTATTTGCATCCGCAAGTTTTCTCATTGTTGAGAGAACTGTGAAGAAGTCAGTGGACATTTTTCTTAAAGGAATGGAGGTGGTGGTGGTGGATTTAAGTGGCCCTGGATACTTTCTGAGTTGTTGATTCTTTGCCTTTCCCTAGTCCATTAGCAGAAAGGTGGTACAGGGTGGCAGATCTGTGTTTTCTTTAGGGTTCAAGAGGTGTAGAATGTTACTTTTGATTCTCCTAGAACTTTTTCAATACAGCATCCAAGACTTTCGTAGGTGTAAGAAGATCATTGAACTGAATTTTGAGCTGCTTCCTTTCTGTCCTGCTGTGTAGTTTTCACTAATCAGTAGAAATTGCGTGTTTGCGGATGACATAAACATAGGATGGTGCCGGACTGATTCCATGCACCCCAGCAGGATTTGTTGTCTCTTGGACCAGCTAGCTCACAGTGCCACTGTTAGCCCCACTATACTTAGGGAGTGAACAGTTCCGACAACCCTGTTCCCTCAGGAACCGTGGTTACAGACCTAGAACCTTTCGCTCAATCACTCATGCTCTCTTTCGCTCAGAGAAAAATACAAAGAATACACAAAGGAACATTTTTTCAATATTTATTGAACCCTTTTGATTCTTGTATAGAAAATATGGGCTGCAATGATCAATAGACAGAACCCGACAAAAGTTATAATAAGTCTTAATACAGTGAATAAAAGGAAGAGTTCCACCATCTTGCTGAAGCAATATATATATATATATATATATATATATATAAAATATATATATATATATATATATATATATTATATATATATATTATATATATATATATATATATCTTCACTGAAGAACGGACCCAACCAGCTCCAATTCGCAACCAGGGGGTCAGAAGCACCACAGCACAAACAGGGTCCAACACTCGTTATCAGGTAAGTTTTTTTTATTGTTCTTTCAACACCATCGTGCAGACAAGGAGGACGGTCAACGCGTTTCGGCGATTGCCTTCGACTGGACCATAGAGTCCCGCAGTCTAAACAGTCCATTTAAAGTGCAAAGTGCTTAAAGTCCCTTCTTCATTTCCATTAAAAACAGACTAGACTGTTAACCCTTCTAATCACTTGTTTTTTAGTGGCCATATTAGACATTCCTTCATGTACACAGTTTTATGAGCAAAGAAACATGTAGGTGAAGTACCCTATGACAGAGAATGGCAAGTTAAACCTCTTTTGAGCAACATCACTCCCATCATTACTTCTTAGTTAAAATACAAGTTTTCAGGAGTTGCATAAGAATAAGGGAAATAGGTATAGGGTACAATGTATTCCTAATAACTATATCAAACAATTTCAATAATTCATAGCAAGCATCAAGAGATTAATCATCAATGGCAAGGCAAGGGAAAGTATAAGTAAAGGCGAGACTGATTGGGGGGAGAAGTAGCAGTTATCTATCAGGTCAATCAAACAATTATACTACAAATAAAGTGCCAAGTGCAATGTGCAAATTATCATATGTAAACATCTCACGTGCAAATAGCATTAATGTGCAAAAGCGCATTCCTTTCCTTGACCTATCACATATCCCTTCTCAACCAGGTCTATCCTATCAATCCATATATATTGATTGAGGAGCAGAGGAAGTGCGAAGTAACCCACTATCTGTTTTACGATCAAGCTAAAGTAGACTTACACAAACAGAACATAGTGAGCAACAAAATAAAACCACCTCCTTCAAAGATTCAATGTGCTTTACCCTAACATTATGTCATTAAATAAAAACGTCTATATAATGCTCATATGATTATTGTCGTTATTTGCTTAAACAGTTTTTGGACAGTTATATAGGACTTTTAATCATTTTTCCTCTTAGACCTTGGATTGGTTTCTCTCTCATCAAGTTCGATCAACCATATTTACATGTGTAATCCAAAGATGTTGTTATTCTACAAATGTACATATAGTTCTGCGTCCAAGTTATGTCCAAAAGGATTCTCTGTTCCCAGTGCCAAGATGAACCTTGATTCTGCTCTTCTTAGGTCTAAGGTTCTATCTCCTCCTCTTTCGTGCTGCTTTACCAGTTTTGCACTGAAAAATTTAAGTTCTTGGTTATTGCTAGAGTGTTTCTCCTGAAAGTGTTTGGCCATTGGGTAAGCGAGATCCTGATTCTTGATCGCCCTGAGATGTTGTAATATACGTAGCTTCAATTTGTTTATTGTACTGCCCACGTATAGTTTTTGGCATGGACATTGTAGGACGTATACTACAAATTTGGATTCACACGTTATGTGATCGGTGATTTTTTCTATCTTTCCGTTTTGTAGTTCATATGAGAGTGTGTTTTTGCCGTGCTCACAGGCTTTGCATTTAGAGCATTTCCAAAAGCCAGATGTTGTAAGCCAGGATTTGTTGCCTTTCTCATTCCGTGGATTGATGGTGGATAGGTGACTTTGTGTGAGGATATCTCCCAGAGAAGCTGTCTTTCTGTAAGTTATTTGGGGAGTTGGTGGATGAGTCTTTTTCAATGAGTCGTCTAACATCAGGATTTTCCAATAATTCTTTATGATTTTTTTAAGACTTTGGTGTTCTACATTGAAATCCATGATGATACGGGTTGTTTCTTCATTTTCCACTTTCTCCATTGTTTCCAGTAACGTGTATCGCGGTCTTTCCTGAATTTTTGTCTTAGCCTGTTCAACGACCTCCATAGGATATCCCCTTGCCAAAAATCAGAGGCCAGTGTCTTCAATAGTTTGTTCTATATCCTTAGGTTCTCAGCAGTTTCTTTTTACGCGGAGCATCTCTCCATACGGGATGCTCCACTTTAGATGGTCCGGATGCCCGCTGCTAGCATGAAGAACACTGTTAGTGGCAGTGGGTTTCCTATGTATCTTTGTGCAGAACCGTTGGTTTTTGACAAACACTTCCACATCTAAGTAGAACACTCTAGTCTTGCTACAGGATGATGTGAATGTTAAATTCAAGTCATTGTGGTCTAGATCCTTTAGAAATTCTGTAAGATGGTTTTGATCTCCTTTCCCACAAGACAAATAAGTCATCAATATACCTTATCCAGGTTCGTATATTGGACTTGTACTTGCTTCTTAGTATGTTTTCCTCCCATACTGCCATGAAGAGATTTGCGTATGTTGGGGCTACAGATGTTCCCATGGCAGTGCCCTGCCGTTGAAGGTAAATTTCCCCATTGAAGAGAAAAACATTGTGGGTTAAACAATAGTTCAACATATCCAGTAGCATATCTGAGTGTTCAAGGAAGCTGAGTGACCGTAAATCCAAACATTTCCTCACAGCTGAAAGTCCATTTTGATGTTGGATGGACGTGTACAATGAATTTACATCTATTGTAACCATGGTGAGATTCTCTTTCCAAGTAAGATTTTTTAGTTTGTTCAGGAAGCCGGTTGTGTCCTTTAGATAGGACGGAAGAGATTTCACATACTCCATCAAGAACACGTCAATGAAATGTGAGGTTTTCTCAAGGAGCGAACCCATAGAACTGACTATGGGTCTGCCAGGTGGACAAATGAGAGACTTATGTACTTTCGGCAGAAAGTTTATCGTTGCTGTGATGGGATTCTCTACCTTCAAGTACATAAATTCCTCGAAGTTTATGAGTCCTTTATCTTTCCAATTCAGAAGTAGTGAATGATATTCTTTAGTCCATCGTTCAGTTGGATTAGTCTCTAACTTAGTATGATGGTTTTTCATATTTTTTCTTTTGTTTGGTAAGTTGGTTCATTTCCTCTACAACAATTTCATGGAAAAGATCTATTTTATTGCCAGGTGGTAGTTGTGGGCAGAATTTTGATTGTGACTTATGTCCACTTTCTCCAAACTTGTTGGTCATGATGCCTTCCCGTCTGCAGATGTCGAGATCAGTTTCATTGGTTGTAGACTCAAGGGAGTTATTTCCTGTTGTTTCACTATCTAGATTTGACATCACCCTCAGGGCAGGTAATTCCTTTCGTGTCAACAGAGATGTTTCAGTTGGTAATAAACGTGAGTTGAGTTTATTGGGTGGTCTCTCTTCAAAATGTTTCTTTAGTTTCGCTTTGCGACAAAATTTATATAGGTCGATCCGAAAATTGGGGATGTCCATTTTAGTGTTAGGGCAAAAAGAAAGTCCTTTGTTAAGGAGGCTAATGTGATCTTTGTTCAAGATCATGCTTGACAAGTTTATAACCAAGTCTTTGTTTTGTGCCATCTTTTTTATTTTTGTTTTTTCTTTTCTTCTCCTCTTTTGGGCCTTGTTCCTTCTTTTGCTGCATCTGGTTGCGGGGGATTTGATCCCCTCCCTCTTCCCCATGTGGTCCCTCGTGCTCTTCCTCGTTGTCACGTCTCCATTTGGGCTAGCCTCATTTCCCCACGAAAATCCAACTTCGCCAGGTCTGATTCTTCATCTGTTGAACTCGGGTCAGAACTTTCATAGACCCCCTGATTGTCATGACTGATGCATCTATCTATAGCTGCTCTGTTTCTTAGTGAGTCATACTTCCTGGCCAAGGTGTATATCCTGCCATTTGCATAGTCTATGCAATCTCGGTTAAATTTACTTGCTTTTCTTTTTTCCACATCCGCTTCGTGTTTGAGAATTTTTTTCTCCATGGTCTCCAATAGTTCTTTTTTCTCCTCATTCTCAGGGTGTTTATCCAACTCTTTTTGAAGTTCTTGAATTTTCTCCAATATTCCCTCTAGCTTCCGCTCAGCATGTATTATTAGTGTCTTCATCAATTTAAGCGAGCATTCATTGGTATCCATCTGCCATTGTTTAATTAAATCCATGTCTAGATCATTTAGTGTAGGCATAATTAAGATTCTCAGACCCCTTGGGACTCTTTTAAATTCGATGTATTTCTCAAGGGTTGTCTTTTCCCACCACTTGTTGACCTCCACGATTTGGCTTGTTGTAACTCTTTGATAATGCTCTGTATTGATCTCTTTTGGTTATCTGAAGATATTGCTGCGCTGGTTGAGTTTTGGGGAGCCTGAGCCACCATATTATCATCCAGTAATTGATTTGCTCTCTGTGTACGATTTGTCAATCTTTCGGCCATTTTTTATGTGTTTTTTTTCCTTTTTTCTTTTTTTCTTCTCTTCCCTTCGTTATAGTCGTGATATCAGGGTTAATTAAATATTCTTGAATGTCTGCACTCCGGGTTGTTTTTTTTTTGTTCGTTTATTTGTTTATACATTTAATACTCTTTGTTACGAGTCGCCTCTGTTCCCTTGATCTGTTCGTCTTGTAGTTTTAAACAGACCGGTTCCGCGTATGCCACTGGTTGTGAGTTCCGTAATTATGTAACTGTCTCGCGGGTGCCACAATAGTACTTCGGCTGCCGCTCTCCAATTCCACAAGCGGCTACTGACACAGGCGGCTTTCAGGGGTCGACGGGTTAACGCGGGTGAAACAGTACCCTCCCCACTACGCCAGCAGTGCGGTAGGTGGTCCCACCACGCCTCCCTCCGCAACCCTGTACTCACCACCTGGATATCGCCGCTCGTGAATACAGTCACTATGATATGGATTCGGGTCCCCGAGTCTCACAGTTCTCCTTTCTTCTTGTTGAAGTTGACCGGGACCGTATGACTTTCGAAGTGGCAGAGGCAGCAGCTCCAACTATCCCTCTCTCGATCCGGGGCTGAAACGAGGGCGTGTCGCTGTATCGCCTCAATGCAGAGTGCTCGTGGAGTGCAGATCAACCGCTGCACCAAATGTCTTCACTGAAGAACGGACCCAACCAGCTCCAATTCGCAACCAGGGGGTCAGAAGCACCACAGCACAAACAGGGTCCAACACTCGTTATCAGGTAAGTTTTTTTATTGTTCTTTCAACACCATCGTGCAGACAAGGAGGACGGTCAACGCGTTTCGGCGATTGCCTTCGACTGGACCATAGAGTCCCGCAGTCTAAACAGTCCATTTAAAGTGCAAAGTGCTTAAAGTCCCTTCTTCATTTCCATTAAAAACAGACTAGACTGTTAACCCTTCTAATCACTTGTTTTTCAGTGGCCATATTAGACATTCATTTATGTACACAGTTTTATGAGCAAAGAAATATGCATACATATACAGTATTATAACAATCTAGTGTACTCATGCGATGCAAACCCTAACTTACATGTCTAGGGTGTGAATGAATGGTCTGCCAAGAAACCTACTTCTAGATGATGTAACCTCTATACCTGGTGGGTAAGAGTGTATGACCCCGTCTTGGTCACTAACTGGACACCCCTCATGGAGATGTCAACAGCTGCTAGGGGAAAGCTTCAGCATACAGGGACCCCTTGAAGTCAGCAGAAGCGTCTCTTGTGATTGTATTCGGAACCAAAACGATATATATATAGAAAAGGGCATCCTTGCCTTGGTCCAAGAATGTGATCAGGTTACCATTGTTTGTATTCCACAGATAGCTGTGTCGCCATATAGACGTAATAACAAACACATTTATATCACGCATGTGAGGGCCTTGCACATAATGCCATGCCAGTGTGATCGTGTTCTCACAAAGTCCTTTGTGGCAGCAAGGTTGGTGTTTCCTAGAAACCAAACCAAGTGTCACAAATGCAAATGTTTGTCAAAAGTCGATGTGACAAAGTGAAGGAAACTTTAGGAAAAATACAGTGTATTTGTAAAAATAGCACCATTTCCTACCAGGCCTTACCCAGGCCCACAACAGTCTTTGAAATGAAATTGTTAGAATGCAGGTTGCCTTCAGAGTCACTGGTTATACCATTTGATTCCAATGGCGGCTGGTGGCATTTTAAAGTGGTGGGCGTAAAAGTTTGGGATGAGTGACATGTAGCAAGTGAGCCTGATCGTTAAAAGCGGAAGTTTGGGGGATGATTTACAAAAGCATTTATGAGTAGGGAAAGTAGTACTAAAGAAGTAATATTTTATGTACATTTCTTTGTGAATCGGATCTGAAACTGTGAATCGGATCTGAAACATCCAATTCCTTATTAGTAGGAGTGCATAAGGGGTCACTCCTTTCCATTTGTACTGATTGAGTATGCTTATTTCCTTAATATTCCCATTCTATTCCCATTTTAGATGTTTTGGGGGCAATTCAGAAAGGCACGTAGGAGTATGTAAAAGAGTACTATAAGCGTACTTGCTACCTTACGTACAGCAAAATACTTTTGTGAATAGGCCAAAATATATTCATTAATGGACTACTGTGTATGGACATCAATACAGTGTATATTATATCATCTTTGTACTTCAGACTGGAGCATACTTATAGAATAGGTTATGTCAAAATTACAGAATGCCACAGAATATGTCATCCTTGTGCTACAGAATATATCGTTATTGAACAACTAATGTGTTCTTGACTGTGCTAGACAATCAATTCATCATTAAATGCTACTGCAGACAATCAATTGTGCTAGATATTATATACATAGCCCATCAACATTCTGAAGACTATGCTCATCACTGCATTTCAGTCTCATTCCATAATTGTATCCCATAATTTGGTCATCCCTGTGCCAGAAAACATGGTCATGTCTTTTTGAAAAAACACCCAGTGATGTCACTGGACTGGCTTGTGCCTTAAGGGCGAGAACCATCATGCTCGCTGGTCACATGCACAGTCAAGTACTCCTACCAAAGAAAAAAAAATCTAAATCCTTTATAAAAGAGCACATTGCCCTTCCATCATGGGGGAGTGGGAGAAAAGCCTACGAGCAGCTCTAGTCAAAAGCAACCATTAGCTTTTTGACTAAAGCTGTTCGTAGGCTTTTCTCCCTCCCCCCCATGATGGTACGGCAATGCCCCTTTCGCTCTTTTAACACCAGCTGCCGCTGTTTGAATAATTCCATGCTGAGATTCTGCTTTCCTGACCTCAAATTGGGCTGCTAATCTGGTAAACTTGTACCATCTCATGAAGAATGATAAACCAAGGTGGACTAAATGATTTTGGACTAATTGATTTCATGTTTGTTGCATTCCAGTATTTTACACACTCCAGGATAAGAATGCTTGAATCTTCATATAGGCTCTACCAACATCATTGTTACTTACTGAATTAGCTGTATCAGCTGTTGGAGGTGATTCTAGAGTCTGTTGTGGGAAGAGTTACGCAGTGAAACAACATTGTCTTTTTCTCTAGTATTTGATCCATCAAGAACTGCTATAATAGTTTGTTATTGTTCTTATTTCTACCCATTACTACCCAGCAGCAAATTTCTTGTGATAGCCATGGAAACCATGGTGAACACTTTACTTGTTCATTTGTGCAACTCATTATCGATCCCATTCCCAGTAACACTCGCAGACTACGGTGACCATTTTGTTTTAGTTTATTGTGCTACTGATTGAAAATTGGAAATCTTCTTGAGAAGTGTATATCATTATTGTTAACAATGTCTGGTATGCTAATACCACAATTTCTTCCTACTAACACCAGGCACACCCCCGGTAGAATGGAACATATGGTATGAAATGTTCTTAGCGTATATCGAAGTGTTAGATGGGGATGAGTGCATTCCCCATAGGGTGTTTTCTGTACCGAAGAACTGTTTAGGTGATGACGATCCCTACAAGTTCATACTTTTGCCTACCTTAGGAAATGTAACCAATTTTAACATATTTGACTATGCTGTGAAATACTTACTCATACGAAATGGGTCCAATGCAAATACTTTTATAGAACGGTTTAAATACTATGCCAGTAAACATGTTTCCTGCGGGTCAATCGAAGATTATGTTGCTGATCGTAGAACACTAGTGGCAAAATCAGATTTTGAAAAAAAATATTATGATTAGATTCTTTGAGGTCAGATCCCCATGAAAAACAATCACAATTTTGTTTTCTGAGAACACATTGGCTGTCACGAAATATCAACTTGATATAGTACACACATTAGTTAAAAAAAGAGTTTTACATTAATAGTAAGTAATCTTAAATTGTTGATCAGCTCATGATTTACTTAAAATAAAACTTTTTTATGCTCATACCCTATTTAATTTTTATTAAACATATTACTTTTTCCTTCAAATAACTGCTTGGTATTTTTATTCTTCTTCTTAATATTTAATACTTAACATGAGAAACAACACTCTTAACATTTACTTGTTAACTCTAATCTAACTATATCTCTAACCACGTAAACTGTACAAAGAAACATGCCACAATGTAATGTTCTATCTTTGGATGTGTTATCACAGTCCCAATTTACTGCCGGACAGTCCATTGGGTCAGTCAGTGAGATCCTTGTCACTTGCCAGGAATAGATTTCATTTGTGTGTCAAAATATCAGACTAGAAAAATACTGTGGCCTATATATTGAGAACCTACGTAATGTGAATGTAATTATGTATTTAGTATTCTTAACTTCACCTCCCTGAACCTTGAAGGGATATGTATATCATCAGGGTATGTGTAGTTAAGTACAGAACCCTCCATACATACTTACCTTCACAATATTTTGGTAGTCAATATTTTGGCCACAATGCTTTGTAGGTTCAGCTTCACTTACCCACACTATGTCTTAAATGCTTAGGTTTAAACATCATATACCCAAGTGAATTATCATATGTCCATTTACCACTCTCTTATGCCGGGACCAGCTTCATAGACCCATGACTATCCTCAGATGCATATGTGAACCTCATTCAATTATGTATTGATTCACATGTCTCTTTTTCTCCATCATACAACAATTTGTAACATCATTGTATTTAATGTTTGTACTTTATATTGGTTGATTGATTTCGTCAAAACATAACTAAAAGAAGCAGCCAACCACTTTTCCCACAAAATTCCTAGAGCAGATGGAACACCGTGGATATGTAGTGTTATAAATAGGACAATATTTCTATATTTCATTTATTTATTGAACATTTAAATAGTGCACCAGCACTGCAAATGGTATGTGAACATTTTACATACACTCAAAAAACAGCAGCAACATACAAAATTCACTGGAAAGAGTAGATTGACAAACCCAGTAAGAACCAATAGACAGCAAGAGAAAAGAATACAAGAGTTTTCAGTCCAGTTAAAAGTGGCTCAAAATGTGGGTTTTAATTTCCTCTTGATGGTGAGCAAAGAGGTGAAAGAGAGAGTTTCAAAAGGCCTTTGCGCTATAGTTGAATGAGTGGGTTTAGATAATGTGCAGCTGAAATGTAGACAGTCAATGACAAGTGATTGTATCACTGATTTAGGTTGGTGAGAGAAGATAATTTGTCTTCTTCACGGTGGGTAGGTAAGACAGCCGATTTGGCTATGTAGTTGGAATGGGGAGCAAATATGAACCTTGGGTAGAGGTTGAATCCCAGAGACTTGACTTGAGGTGAGAGGGAGCAAGAAAAACAGTCATGTTCATTTCATTTACCAGGCACTGTAAAATGTACTCTTGTTTTTAGGCAAGACTGTGAATTGCTAAGGCAAGAACAAAGTGATGATATCCTGACTGGATGAGCTTTTTAGGTAGGGGTAATTATAATTTGTAAATTGACAGATGGCAATTCATGTCCCCCTTTTCCAATGTCCCCACTGGCTGCAAACACAGGTTAAAAAATGTTAGGGCACATGGAATCTTAAGGACTCTCGCAGATCGCCATGAACTAACTGTTCATGGATGTGCTCTCCTAGCATCACAACTTGTGGTCTTTGCTAAGGAAAGAAAAGAACCAACGCAGAACAGATTTTGGAATGCATGCTTATGTTCCGCAGCCTTAATTAGCCTTCCAGGGTCAACTGAGCTGAAGTCGGCCGAAAGATCAAGGAGCATGAGAAGACAGGAATCCTCTATATCAAACTTGTGGTAAACACCATACAAAACTTTCAGAGTGGCATTTGCTTTGCCACAGCTACTACTAAAAAGTCCAACTTGTCTGTTAGCCAATAAATATTCTTCCCATGTAGTAGTTGAGTTTTATACAGACATAATTGTGTTGCTTTTCATAACCAAGGGAAGTTTGATGTGTGGTAGACATTGGAGAGAAGGTTGGGAACATGGGTAGTTTTTCACTATGGGGTGAGTTACCCCATTGTATCAAGTCCCAGAAAAAAGGAGCCTGTAGTATGTTGATTATGAAGCAACAGTACAGTGCAAGTATCTGAAAAATGACCTTTAACACTTTTGCTGGTAAGATGTCAAGAGAAAATATTGGTATATGTGTGGGCTTTAATGATGTTGGTAATTTTTTTAATATTGAAAGGAGAAACATTAGACAGTGTGTTTTGGTAAAACAAACATATAGTTCTTTAGTGAGAGCCTTGGAGAAGACTTTCTTAGTATGGAAGTGATTATGGAGGAGAAGAAAGCAATGCTTTTTAGCATTTGCATTTGCAATTTGATGGAAACTGTCTTTTGTGTGAGTTTTATTGTCAGAATTAACATTTAGAAAAGCCATTTGGTAGAGTATATAGACTCAGTTTGACCTTAAATTAACTCATTTTTGGCAGTGAGAATGGCTTCTGAGGCTTTCTTCTTATACTTAAGAGTGTCTTAGAGCAGAGCGATAAGTTCATGGCATTGTTGTAGTTGTTTCAATGAGAATTGATGTCAGATTTTGCACTTACCTTATGTGTAACCAAATCTGACTGCTGAATTAGGAAGCGACCACCGTGTTGGCAGTCAGAAAAGTGCTCTTAAACATGGCAGCTTGTGCTGCAGCATAGGAAAAGAGAACACAGCACATGCTGCTGTGTAAAAGAGCACTTTGTGCACATCCATGCCCTGTGTGGTATGCACCATGTGGTGCATGGCACACAGTGCTTGGATGTCCGTGGGGGCATTATATGTACCCTCAGGGACACTTTGAAATGGCCCACAAGGGACGGGGGCCCTGTTTGGGGCCCCAAAAGTCCCTTTACAACAGCCTTTTCATGGTAGTCGCACTGCCATGAAAAGGCTGTCTGAAGGAGACATCGTAATCCCGACTGCATTGCCTGCATCGGCACAGCCAGCATTCAAGGGATATTATTTCGACCACTGCCCCAGCGGGATCATAGATCCTGTGGGAGGCAGCGGGACCCCCCTACCACCCCTGAAGGCTTTGGTTCGACCACCTGCATCATAATGCGGCGGTCAGACTGAAGGGCTGTCTGTCGGTGGGACTGGCACTGTCGACCTGTCAGTGGCGGTCCCACTGACCTCAAAATCAGCCACCTATGTTCTTTTATATCGCCCACCCATCCCTGCCAGTAACCACACATACAGGAATATGAAAGCGAATGGTAGAATTGGTAAGGAAATAGGATAAGAGAGAAAACAGAGACACAGAACTTCACATTCTGTCTTGTTACATATGGGGACAAGGAAGGCTGCTTGCTGTAGTAGAGCTCTACATATTATATAGATACTGTAAATAACTAGTAAATGGAACACTGAACACAACTATAGCAGTGAAATGATACTCCTCAGCAATATCTCTGTACAGAACACTCTGTATGCTTTGACACAGTACGTGGAATTACTGCAATCTAAATGTAAGGAGACATGAATGTCTTTGCTGAACATATATACACTTCCACATCTACCTATGTAAGACTACCTACCTCAAGCTTTGTCACTATACTCTCTCTTGTGAAAGATTTATATTGTTTATACTTGATCGCTCTAAACTAAAAAGATAAACATTTGCATCCTGTGATTCCCTACACTTAGCAATCTATTCACGCACTGGAATTGTAATTCTTTATACCTATATATAGATTAATATTTGAATACATTTCCTTTTAGTTTCAGTCCATGTTCAGTCACATGAGGTTTTAGCAGAACGTATAACCCTCGGGCCTTATTTGCAAGATTTTGCCGTAGGTGCTGTGCCTCAGGCCTTCCTCCTGCACTGCCATACGGCAAAAGAAAAGGGCAGGAATGCAGTGTATCTATTAGATACGGTGCATTCATGTCCATTTCCTTGGCGCTGGCAAACAATGGACTGCCATGTGCCAGCGCAGGCACCCTTGCGTCATTTTACAAGGCTGCCTGCACTGTGGAGATGATTGTTTTTTTGTAGGATGAAAACCTTCCTGCACCAGAACAATCACAAGAGGCTTTTTCCTCTTTCTTTCTGTGCTGCAAAATGCACACATGGAAAAAGGAAAAACGAGGAGAAATAAAGGTATTTCGCCTCCCTTACGTTTAGGTTTTTGGCACTGCCTCAGAGTTACGATTCCTCACAAATCTAGGGCAGAGTCAAAAAGCCATGGGTGTGGCTGGGAATGTCCACAGCAACACCCATTGTATGCCCCTTTAACGCAGAACACAGAACAATATTGTTCCCTTTAACGCAGAACACAGAACAATATTGTTCCCTTTAACGCAGAACACAGAACAATATTGTTCCCTTTAACGCAGAACACTGCGTTAAAGGGAACAATATTTACAAGGCTGGATTAAGCCACCGAAAGTGGCTTAGTACTGCCTGGTAAATATGGAGCATACCCCTGTGCCACCAGAGCTTTGCAAAAAGGGACGAATGAGGCCCCTAGTCTTCAGAGCTCAAACAAGTGTGCAACATAGCTCAAAGTGTGTTTGCAAAGCACACCTGACATCAAGATACCTCTCTGAGTATCAGTAACTCAGTCCTCAGGGAACTAGAAGCCTTGACACTTGATATCCAGCTGCAATGTAGCTCGGTCCTGCTGCAGCAACATTGCAACTCACATTGCCTAACAAGGATGCCAGACACCACAAAGAAAGTTCTACCTGCAAATACAAGATGGCCACCATTTCTGTAGAGGCGTGGCAATACGTGTCCTACTGGGAAACACAGTTCCTTGCTGAAACTACACCTTGCGGCGTGTTGCCAGAGCATGCGCAGCTTGCATACTGTTAGACCACAATCCTTTTGTTTTCTGAAAGGCCATAACAGATGATTTGTAGGAACTGCTTCTGTGCACAAGAATCCGACAGGATGATAAGCAGCCCTTCCATCTGCAGCTCCTGGCACTTGATGTTTCTAGATGAGTCCATGTCAATCATGATTGGTGTTTCTTTTCATAGTTGTAATGGGGTGGATAGTTTTTATTTGGAGGTGAGGTGACAGGAAGATGCTAATCATAAATTTGTTTGCTGTAGACATTTTAATACCAGAGCATTTGCCATTTCTCAGCTTTATAAATAACAGCTTTCATTATCACTCAGTTTGATGGCATTACATTTATCATCTTCAGAAAGGGGAAAGGCTGAGAGTTCTGGGCCAGAATTGGAGCTTGCGACATGACAGTTACTTCAGATGTTAGTAGCTAGTGATGAACTTTCTGAAGCTCTTGCTGGCTAGCTGCAGTAACAGCGGCCTGATTAAAAATCAATTTAGGCCTATTTTAATTTGCGCCTTGTCTGTGTTTTTTTGGGAGGGAACTCAGTTTTGCAAAAAGACACATCGTCTGCCGATCTGCCATGCCATGGTAGACTGATCTGCAGTTTTTATTGTTCTCCAAAGACAAACCCCCGAAACGTGCCTGTGAAATTCCCTAATGTTATTGTAGTAAATGTATAAAATGGCATCTGAATGCCCACCCCACGTATTGTAATTGCATTTATATAGCGCTTCCTACCCCCTATGAGGCGTTGAAGCGCTTTTTTTCGGCGGGTAGCACACTACTACTCTGGAACTCATAGAGGATTAGTGTTGAATTAGTATAGTGAAACATGCAAGTACATTTTAAGTGGTGGATAGGTTAGTCAGTTATTTGGATTTGGAATGATAGCAGAAGGATAGAGTCGGAAAAAAAGGTTTGTATTTATATAGCGCTTGTTACCCCTAGTGGGGTTTTGAAGCGCAAGTAGCACGCTACACTGGAACCCATCAGGATTAGTGTTGAATTAGTATGGTGAAACATGAAAGTAATTTTAGTGGTGGATATGTCAGTCAGTTATGTGGATTGAGAAGGGTTGGGGAGGGGTAGAAAAGAGGGAAGAGTTTAGAAAGGTTTGTTTTGGGGGATCGGTATAGTAAGAGATGTGTAAGATGATGGAAGGAGGGGTAGAGTAGGAGAGAGTCTAGAAATGGTTATTTTGGGTATCATAGTAGTGGTAAGGGGTATGGGGTTAAATGAGAGAGTGGATGTAGAGGATATATTGAGAGAAGTATAGGCTGAGAAATAGGGAAGTGCATTGGAAATGCTAAATTAGAAGAAAATGATAAATATATAGATCCATAAGTAAATTGGAAGTATATAGATGCATAATGGAGGTATGTATATTGGGCAGCATTTCTGGCCCTGACCCTGATCAGTCTCGAACAGGCTCAAACAGGCAACTGCTCTTGTCATCTCCGCCCTTAACAGGCAACTTTCCTTGTCCTCTCCACCCTTAGCCTCGACGCCCGGGCTGAGATGCCCTAACCCTGGCCTTTCATAGCCCTAGTAATCAGGTGACCCCTTCAGCCAATGGGAGCCCTAACACTATCCAATCACAACACTAGCCCTAAAAATCTAGAACCAATAGGAGACCAGGACCTTACCCTTCAGGGGGGCTGGTTTCACTGGCTTGTGAACTCAAAATGGTGAATGGGGGTGCACTGTTTTAACATATAGGACTTAGCACAGAGCAAAGGAGAGATTTGGAAGGAAAACTGAAAGTCATCAGCAATGAGAGGGAAAAACTGCAGAGTTTGGACTGCAAATCCCACAATTTAACATGTTAAATGGAAGCAATCATGGGCAGGAAAAAACACAAGTTTAAAACACAAGACAGGTGATAAAATATTCAATCACAGGAATGTTAAAACTACAATTTTTAAACTGTAACAACCACAGGCAAAGACAGAAATCACAGAAAGGGAAAATCGTTTGTTTAAAAACTTTTGTTTTGGGGAAGAGACAGCACTAGTCTGCCTCCTTACCACTTCCTGGACTCTGCTCACTGCAATCTGGGGCACATGGTGTAGTCTTTGCCAGCAGGGCTCAATTTGTAAAATGAGAGGCTTACATTTTTTTAAATAATAAGTGCCAGTGCCCAAAGGTATCTTAGAAGTTCGCAGCCAGAGCTGCCGAATATCCGGGTGGCCAAATACCAAGGCTGCGTAGCGTTAATTCCAATTCTCGATTCTTTTATCCACGCCCATATGCTGCTTTACCCTTTATCTCACTCTTGCGGTTTGTTTTCTTCCCTGCTTTCTCCTTTGTCACTGTTTTTCCGTCTTTCTCTTTCCCCCTTTTTTCCTTGTGCTCTGGTTCGAAGTCTCTTGAGTTAAAAAATAGGTGCTGGTCCCCAAAAATGATTTCTGGTGGGGCCCACCTGCAACCACTGGCTCAAATTAAGTGCTACCTTCAGACGCCAGGTATTATTCCTGTACAGTTGTGTGCCTCTGTCAGTGACAGAGACAGGTGCCATATGGCATAAAAGGTACTTTGTTCCTAATGCAGGAACAAGTTTGTGCATGCACTAAAGGCATTCCAGGATTCAAAGGAACCCGGGCAGGGGCGGCTCCTCAGTTGGAGAGAAGGAGCATCGCCCCACTTAAGTTACTTCTCCAAAGATGAAAAATAAAATGGTAATACATAAATAAAATGGTAATACATTACCATTGTATTTTTTATCCACCCGTCCTGACTCTCATGTCCGGACCAGGGCGGGGCCACTGCTGAAAGACAGCAGCAGAGGGGAGGATGGGCTGTGTTTACTCTTTTCAAAGTGTGTATGTCTTTTTTGTCCGACCATCTTGCGATGGCCAGCCAAACATGCGCAGTTTGAAACCTCTAACCCAGCTGTCTTAAGGCAGCTGGGTCGGAGTAAGTGCAGGGCTCCAGAGTCCTTGGGAGTGGCGATTGAGGCCCCTCCCTCCAATCAAGGCACTGCTGTCACAGCATTGGAGCAGCGCCAGGTTTGGTGCCCACACTGCAGCATCCGGTTGAGAAGAGGTCCGGAGTTGAGGAAGTTGGAGGACGTCAGTTAAGGTAGGGTATTTTTTTATTATTGTTAAAATATTTGTACGCATGCGTGCGCGCGCCCGTCTCACCCTCCCTGTAGATGCCAGCCGCCACTGTAACCTGGCAGTTTGAAACACTTCGATGCAGAGGCATTGGCAGATATGAGAAGAGGGCATGGATCGCCCCACAGATAGGTGTAGGGCCTGACTGCACTAAGAATGGGCGAATTTTGCGAATCTGGCGTTCGCGAATTTGCGTATTTGCGAACTCGCAATCCGCGAATTCTCACGAATTTGCGGATTTTTTAATTTTTTTTGTTCGCAATGGTTTCTGCCAGTTCGCTAGGGTTTTGTACCAGTTCGCAATTGCAAACTTACTTGTCGGCTCGCAACGGTCGCGACTATGTTGTTTCTACGTCTGGTTCATCATCACAGGTTCAAAGCACCCTCTGTTTCACCCATGCCACCCTCTGGTACATCAATGCCACCCTCTGGTTCATCACTGTAGATTATGGGGGGGAAAAGCAAGCACACCTGCCTTGCTTCAACTGACATGAATTAATTTGGGGTTGATTTATTAATGTGTCACTGTTTTAAAATTCCAGTCTGGCACCTGCTTCCTTATCTGTAATTTGCTTTCTGTTGCAGTGCAATTTTTTTTTCCAGGACCTTTGTGGCCTACTTGTAGCTATTCTATGAGCCTGCTGTGAGGGTCAGAGCAGGGTCAGAGAATTGTTGCAACTAGCAACTGAACTCTGGAGGGGCCCCAGTCAGGAAGCACTACAGGGAATGGTTACTAATGATGAGTTTGAACTTTTGCACCTGCTGAGTGCTTTCAGTTTTGCAAAACTCGGTTTTCTGCAGAACAGCAACTGTAATGCCCCAAACAAACATAGGCAACTGAACTCTGGAGGGGCCCCTCAGGAAGTACTACAGGGAATGGTTACTAATGATGAGTGAACTTTTGCACCTGCTGAGTGCTTTCAGTTTTGCAAAACTCGTTTTTCTGCAGAACAGCAACTGTAATGCCCCAAACAAACTTACTTGTGAAAGTTGATTTCTAATCCAAAAGTGATCTAAAGAAAGTCAAAAGGCCTCAAATCCAAAAAAGTGCAGGCAAATGTCAACCTGAGGAGTTATGCTGATAAAAATCATCATTTTCAGAAGGTCTATGCTGCTTGCTAGTGAATTTCTTGTGCAGAATTGCAAATTTTGTAATTTCGCGAGTGCAAGATTGTTGCCGCCCGCCGCACCTACATGTTCGCAATTGCGAACTCTCGCGATGCGTCGCCAAACTCCCGCGGGATCCCGCAGCAAGATCCAAAATGGCGCAGCACTCGCAAAATATCGAGAAAAACAACTCGGCAAACGCTGAATGACGGTAAGTGAACGCCGCACGCCGCAATATTGTATCACCATGAAAAAAAATCCGCTGCGTGCGAATTTGCGGATTTTCAGTAAATTCACGAGAGTTCGCGGATTGCGAATTTACCGAAAATCCGCAAAATGCGCGAGCGGAACGGATTTTCCGCCCATGCTTAGACTGCACAGGATTGACGCCTGGAAGTCGTTCAAACCCCTAAGCCCCTGTCCAAGGAGTGCTCTCAGTGGCCTCAATGACTGCGAGCCAGTTCATAAATAGTACGCAATTAATTCACCTTCCAGCGGGCATTATTCCCTGTGCCCACGTCTGTAAAGGCATGGGTGCCGGGACAAAGATGCCGCCTAGCTTGTATATGGCCACTCAAAATGTGCGCCTAAGCAATACATATTACAGAAAGTGGTGTCTGCAGCCCCTTCTGTAGTACAAACGTTCCCCAGAGGTGGCACAAAATAATTTTTGCTATGCCTTCTTCGACCCTTGCCACTTTCTCTAACACATCCCCATGTGCTGTGACCTCTAACCTAAAGTATATGAACATCTGTAATTGATTACTTTAGACTATCCCTCCAGTTGTGTGTGACAAAATACTTATTGTTCTTAACTGGGACTGGTATTTCATTTCATAATTGTAACATTTGAGGTTATGGGGCAGCCTCAGCAAATACATTTACTGTGACATATCAGGTGGTTAAAGTAAACATACTGTGTAGATACCACCCTTCCAAAGTCCAGTTACTTTCTGTGTGGTTAGGTACACGTGAGCATGTACTGCGATTAAGCAGCTGCACAAGATATATAAACAAAAGGAAACTATCATATAGTCACAATATGAGCTCCACTACTATTAGAAAAGATCTGGGCCCTGGAAAACGGTATGTATGCAGCAAGTACATAGTTACCAATGTAAAAGTACATCTGTGTGAACCAAGATGTCCACTTTTCGCAAAGGATGTATTTCCTATTGTGACTTTTGCATATTTACACTCTTCTACCTAAAAGTCACTTTTAAGTCACTTGCCTGTGTTAAGGAAATAGGCTGATTTCCCATTACTCTGTCACGTCCAGCTCACTCACCTTGTATATATTGTTGTGTTCTATATTTATTAAGAATACATTTGTTTGAAATGGTCAATACAGACACCAACAGAGCCAGTCTTGATTGTGATAATTTGGCTTACATTACACCAATCTACGTTTCAAAGGGACTGCTGTCTCTTAAAGTAACTACCAACCTTGGTCCCTTTTTTGACCCTAAGGGTTTTTTTGTCTTTATTTCTATAGCATAACTTGTAGCACAATACTATTTGTAGTACCTTATTACAAACTTGACGGAGTATACTTTCCGCCAAAGGCTCAGTCTACCGGGTCAAGTCTGAGTTGGTTGGACTGTCAGTTGAGCAATGGCAGTGTACACTGAGGGCCCGAATGATTAGGGGCCGTCACGGTAAAGTCATCAAACTGCCCACCCTATTTACAGCAGACGGCCTAATGGCTTTTTTTCCCATTCCTTTATTACCACTAAAAATCTAGTAGTCATCAACAGAAAAAAACAATATTGACCCCCTTCACCGTGGGAACTTTGAGGGTTTGTTTTTGAAAAACACAAGTTTGGTTGATGGCTCACAAAACCAATGACTGCTATCCACCATTATTTTTCCTTTAGAGAAACCACTTTGATGGCAGTTCCTCTGAATGTACAGATATCATTGCTGGGCTTAAATGTGCCTGGTAGTAGCTCGCCAGGATGACAGAAGCAATGCCCTCCGCCAACTTCACTGACCGACTACCGCCTGCCAAACTCTAAATCGCACTGTAGGTTTTAGTTAAACTGTCAGTCCTGCCTGTGAGTAGTTGGTTAACACTGGGTAGTAATCAGTCAGCAAGGAGAGGGTTCAGGTATGTTAGGCTCTGGACATGTTAACCTGCTCCAAAGAATACTTTAAAGATGAGGGTAGTAATGAAACAGAATTGCAAAATGTGCATGATTATTAAAGGCTGATACGGATTAGGGTAAGCCCAGGAGAATGTAGGACACCTAGATTCTAATATTGGTGCCTTATTTTCTAAGAATCCATGCCAACTTGGGATTGTCTCAAAATGCTGTGAGCCAACCACAGGACCAAACATTTGCTCTACACAACACTCTGAAAACAAATAGATTCCCACAATTAACAATAACGTTACTACTAAGCATAAGTTGGTGGTGATGTTGTGACTGGTTTAATTTACACACACCCTGCGTGGAATTTTTGGTGCAACAAAATTTGTCCTGTCCACAACACAATCAAACAACATGTACTCCTTCTCTGGTATAAATATGTTTACTGGAAAAGGATTGGTTGTGAAACCGGCATTATTTGGAATTGTTGGCTCTGTTCAAAACACTAAAGAGAAGTAAATAAATTCCTACGATTAGCTATAACTTTGGTAATAATCATACTTTTATGGTGATTTCATAGCACGATTAATTTACTCACAATCAGCTTACAGTTTGAAACACACCAAAATTAGACCTGACCACAGCAAATCGAACAATATACATTCTCTCTGAGGTATAAATGTGTCTGCTGGAAGTAGATGAAGGTACTATATTTACAAGAAAGTGAAGTCATATAAGGAGGTTGTTTCCATTTTTCCTACTTTTTGACTTAATGCATGGGTACCAATCCAATCCAAAAATTCTTTATTTCAGCCATATAGACCATAAAAGATACAATACAAAACACAATAACATACATATTAAAAATACATATTAAAAAGACAGTTATAAAAAAGTTCCCTTCTTATCCAGCGAGGAGGTAAAAAGCGTATCAGATCAGTGACCACAGTTTAAGGGGCTTTTTTCTTCCTAATTAGCCATACTGCCATTAAAAATTTGGCTATTGCAAACACAATATGGCCAAGAGTGCTAGTTTTCATTACTCTATATGCCTGTGAGTAATTTCTAAACCCCAAGTTTCTGCAGAGCGGCGCTATCCAGTATTTTCTAGGTCTGTGATAGGCAGGGCACACAAACATAATGTGGAGGTCGTCTTCCTCGTAGGTGTTACAACATGGACACATTTTATCACCCCCCTTAATCCATTTGTGGGTAAATTTTCTGATGGGGAGTGAGTCTAATCTCCATTGTACAAACAATTTCCTCGCAAGGATGGGGAAAATAAAATCCATAAAAGGTTCAAATACATAAGAATTTTTGGATTCCAGAAATCGCACTGTAAGGGTGCCGCTATTTTGAGCATTCATCAGAAGTGAGAGACTCTTGTCTTTGTAGATTTGGGTCAGGCCTTTGCGTGAAACCCTTTGGCAGCCTTGCACGGGATCCTCCCATAGCTCAGATAAGTTCATAGTGAGCAGTTCATTTTTTACGAATGCAAGCCAGGGGATTTTATTGCTTTGATTCAGGCTCATGACATGAATAAGGTCCTGCCTATAATGATGTAATTCGTTTGTGGACCAGAGCCTGTGCCAAAACTTCACTGGCTTTGACACCAGCTCCTCTGCAATAGAAGGGAGACCCATATCTAATCTCAATGGCAGGAGTGGTGTGCCTCGTGGAAGAGCTAGTAGGCATCTAAGGAAGTTATTTTCCACTCTCGCCAAATCTTGGGCTGCTTTATACCCCCATAGCTCACTCCCATACATAGCAGCTGCCTTAGCTTGGGTCCGATAGGTTTCAAGTGCCGGGCTTATGGGCTTAAAAGTGGAGGTGTTGGCCACCTTCAAGATTGCGCCCGACAACTGGGACGACTTAAGTCTTGATCTAACTATCTGACGATCCCATGATAGATTTTCCTGTAGTGTTACCCCCAAGTATGTGAAGGTAGTTACCCTCTCAAGGCTGGCAGTGCCCAGGGTGGGATTGGGCCCGGCGTTAGTTGGTGGATTAAATATCATGAATTTGGTCTTTTCTGTGTTTACCTCTAGACCATGTTGTCTACAGAAAAGACCAAATCCATCCAAAATCCTCTGGATCCCCATCGGGGATTTGGAAAGCAGGAGGGTATCATCGGCAAACATGATTGCCGGAACCCTTCTGCCTACCAAATGTGGGGCATCATTGTCCTTTAAGTTTTCTAGATGGGATATAACGTTGTTGATGAAGAGACAGAACAGGGTTGGGGCCAAGACACAACCCTGTCTCACCCCTCTCCGTACAGGGAACCTGGACGAAAGAGTGCCATCCCTCCCGCACCTAACCTGCGCGTAATTATTCTCATGTAGCCTAGTTATGATACTGAGTATCTGAGGGGGTACCCCTAGCTTTTCCAGGACCTCCCAGAGTTTCTTACGTGGGACTAGGTCAAAGGCTGACCTCAGATCCACGAAGACCATGTACAGCCTTCCCCCCTCCAACCTCACCGTCTTCCAGTAAAGCAGGACAAGGCGGAAGATCTGGTCCATGGTCGACGTGTTTTTTCTGAAGCCAGCCTGTAGGGGGCTCATGATATCATTGGCCTCCACCCAATCTAGCAGGTGGTTCAGGATGAGGCGCGCGAAAAGCTTTTGAGGGACATCTATGAGGCTAATCGGCCTGTAATTGGCCGGGAGGAGAGGAGACCCCTTCTTATATATTGGCACAATCTCTGCCCCCAGCCAAGAACACGGGACCGCCATACCTCCTAAGATGGCATTAAAAAGAATAAGAAGGTACGGGCCCCAGATTTCAGGATGGTGTCTGAAGAGGTCCCCCGGTAACTTATCTAAACCCGGGGCCTTTCCCAGCGCTAAGCGCGCCATTGCAATCCCCACCTCACCTAGAGAAAATTCCAGGGCCACTTCCGGGGAGTCGGAGGGCTCAACCGCCACTCTATTGGGCAATAGGATGGTATCTTGGTAAAGTGTCCCAAAGTGGGTCTCCCAGACAGAGGAGGCGATATTAGGCTCCACTGCGGATTTGAGTCCCCCTGTCCCAGTATTCACTAGGGCCCAGAATTTCCTAGAGTCTTTAGCATTTAAGGCTTCAGACAGGTTATGCCAATGGTTCCAATCCCACTCCGCCCTTGCGTTGGCCATTGCTACTTTATACTCCCTCCTGAGATCTGCAACCTTGGCCTTGTTAGAGCCCTCTTTAATAGTGGCAATTAACTCGGACTTGATTTTCCTACAGGAAGAGTTGTACCAGGTCGGGGTACGAGTCTTTTTCCTACGCGACGGTACCACCGGATGGAAAACCTCGGCAAGGCCCCTCACTAGTTCCTCATGAATGTTAGCTAGCCTCTCGTTGTAATCAGTGGGTCTCGGTTGGTTTATAAGATCATCCACTTCCTTGAACCTGGGGAGTGCTAAACCGTATAACTTGTTCATACCATCTTCTGTATGTAGCAACTTCCCCCATTTGATGCGGCGCCTGTTTGTGGAGAGAAGCAAGTCCCCATGGTCGTCGCCGAAAGGAGTGGTGGACGACCCATCTAAAGGTGCAGGATGCTGAGCCTCCAGTTGTAGGGCATTATGGTCGCTATCTGTCCTTGGTAGCACCCTGAAGTCGTGAACTTTGGGCCACATGGTAATGTCTATTATTATGTAATCCAACCTTGACTCATGGTCCTTTCTATTGAAAGTACACACTGAGGGGGTATCGGACGGAGTACGCCCGTTGCAAGCCCTCATTGCGAAGGTCAAGGTAAGGGACATAAGCTGTACTGCCAGCGGGGACCAGAATTTAGGGTGGGGTGAAGACGAGGGTGGGACTCCCCAATAGTCATCCTCAGCGGTGAGAGCACCCTCCTTCAGTCCTTCCAGGGGTTGGAAGTGACAGTTGAAGTCCCCTCCCTTCACTATCTTGTGGTCGCCTGACAATTGACCCAAAAAGGATGACAATTCGTCTAGAGTGGGGGATACATTGGGCGCAGCGACTGGGCGCGAGTAAACGTTGACAATGGCCCATGTTGTTCTACCAGGCCATCTGAGCAACACACACTGGATATCCTGCGAAAGTGTGTCCATCTTTTCCGCCTGGCACCCTATGTGACTCGCTACCCAGATCGCCAAGCCACCCGAGGGCCTCCCCCTCCCATTCCACTTTGCTGGGATTTCGAAGATTTCGAACCCCGTTCTACTCTGGGGTTCCCTCGCCCATGTCTCCTGGAAAAGGCAGACATCACTGCCGTTTATCAGGAGATCCCAGTCTGGTGTGTCTACCTTATTTGTGATCCCCGCCACATTCCAGGAGAGAATTCTCAACCCTGGACCACGTGGAGGTGATCCAGCCCCGCCAGGTGGAATTGGTACGATGACTGAGGGAGGGTCAGGATTTCCTGGGATATTTGTGGCAACCAGTGTGGGAAGCGGTCCAACCACAACTGCCAGTGTCCTTATTTCTGGTGCCTTTTCCAAAGATACTTTTTCCACCTCATTCAATTGGGGAAAACCTCAAGTTGCTCAACTAAAGACCCTTCTGATCTAATCAAATCATCCTGGGGAGGCAATAGATCATTTGGGTGAACAACACTTTCATTTGATGTATAACTATCCCCAATTGTTAATACAGCCATGGGTAGAGATCCTGTATTCGCCATAGGTTCAGTTTCATTAGTGATACCACCAACTCTCAATAAACTAGGTTCTTTTCCCACAACCCCCCCCCCCACCCGTGTTGACAATTTCGAATACATTTCCCCCACTCCCCAAGGACATATAGCATCAATCACAGTCATCTAGTCCACTAAATATATCGAATCTATTAGTGGTTTCTAGGGGTGTGAAAGGCTTTAGGTGGTCCATTCTTCTGTTGTTAGATTTGAGGGGTCTATAAGGAACACAATTCCAGCCAAGGGGATCAAGTACGGGCACGGGGTTTGACGGGTAGTAGAAGTCCCTAGAATTTTGTCTAATTGGCGGTTGCAGTGTATGTTGAGTGTTACCATCCCTCTGCATAAATGGTGGATAACAACTGGACTGGGTTTGGGGTGCTATATGCGGGGGTGGTTGGTGTTGGGGAGGGAATACCACTGACCTAGGATAAAAATATGTCAGTGGTCTAGGGATTATGCAATTGCTGGTAGTGCCTGGCGGCCAGTTTAATATAAATTGTACAGCATTGGGGTCCCTAAAATTCACAACCACCACGCCGCCCTCAATGTTTTTGGGTCTACCTCCCAACCATTGAAGACGACGAACATGCACAATTTCGCCATTTACATGGTTTGCTATTGGCCTGTAAAGACTTAGTCATTGCATGATCTTATTTTTTAATTGTGCAAAACCCTCCCGTTTATTGGGTTGTAACACAGGGACCCCTGTTAGGACTACCACAAAGGGCACTGCCTCTGGTGGTAATTCAGGAATGGGAGCCTGTTTGGGTCTCCCCCAGCTGGACTTCGGGCCCCCCACCTCTGCCGTAGTTCTTTCCTGGGGAGTGTTAACCGTACCATTTGGCGGCTTGCTTACTAAGGTAACCGGCATGGGATCTGGTTTATTGTGTGGGTTTTTGGATGGTGGAATTAACTGAACAGTAGTTTTGTTCCCTTTGGACATAGAAGTGGAAGGATTTGCCAACGAAGTAGAATTAGCTATAGGTGCTGGGGCAACTGGGATAGATTCAGCTTGAGTAATGGTCTTATGCATTGCTATGTTGGGAATTATGATGTTGTCAGCACCCTTGTTTCCCAGTGCCCGCTCAATTGTACTTAATCTGAGTTCCACTTCAATCAGCCTCTCTATAATTGAAGCAGAGTAGGTTTTGATTAAACTTTCTAAAGTATCTAAGGTAACCGGGTCACAAATTGCTTGGGGCGCTTTGTCCATGCATGGGTACCAATCAGTACTATTTCTTATATTTTGCAGAAAATGCAATAAAAGTATGTTGCCCTGGCAGTTTACATGCTTCAATGTGAGTTGACGTTATTTATGGGTCTCCTCCTGTAATGTGGCTTAGTAGCGACTCGTCCAGAACAAGGTCTGTGTAATTTCCTCGTAATGGTCTGAAACATGTTGACATATTTTACATAAGGTCATGGAGATTTAAGCTTTGCTGGGTTGTTTTTTGTGTGAAATGTATGTTATCTTTCAGTGGGTGGGTGTTATGGTCTGGAGCCAAGACTAAGTAGCCCGCTGTCCTCAAAGCAAGATTAATTTACTCACAACCAGCTTACAGTTTGAAACACACCAAAATTAGACTTGACCACAGCAAATCGAACAATATACATTCTCTCTGAGGTATAAATATATCTTCTGGAAGTATTTTCAAGAAAGTAATGTTAAATAAGGAGGTTGATTTCATTTTCCTGCTGTATGACTTAGTGAATGGGTACCAATCAGCTCTATTTCTTATATTTTGCAGAAAATGCAATAAAAAGATGTTGCCCTGGGAGTTTCCATGCTTCAATATGAATTGGCGTTATTTATGAGTCTCCTCCTGTAATGTGGCTTAGTAGCGACTTGTCTTGAACAAGGTCTGTGTAATTTCCTCTTAATGTTCTGAAACACGTTGACATATTTTACATAACGCCATGGAGATTTAAGCTTTGCTATGTTGTTTTTTTAAATGAAATGCATGTTATCTGTCAGTGGGTGGGGGTTATGGTCAGGAGCAAGACTAAGTAGCCCGCTGTCCTGAAGTTACTGCTAGCGGAGTTGGATAATGCGGTAACGTAGATGCTCATATCTTACTGTGACTTACCAAGCAGGTGCCTCATTTTCAGTTTGCAGTAGCTGATCTGAGGAAGTTAGAAAGGACCACAAACCCCTACCCACATCATGTAGAGTGCTTCATTGTTGGATTTGCTCCTGTATGTGGACAGGTTGCCACTTCTGTGGGGAATATTTGGTTCCCACATGTGTTGTGTTTGTGGCTTTAAACTGGGATGAATCAAACATCTCGTCCTAGGTTACCCCCGCGTCTGTCTGGCCAGCCCTCAATGCCGATAATGTTTCTGATCTTATTCTGATGGCCAGTATCATCAACCCCTGTAGATTGAAGCCTTACATTATGCTGTCCCCAAACAGACCCTGAGTTAATTGTGTTAGGATGGGGAAAAAAATGAATGAGCCCCCACCGAACAAAATGAAAAGGAATGGGAGAATGAGTATGACACCAAATTTGTAAAAAAAAAAAAGTGTCTAGATGCATGCTCTGTTCTTTCTTCAAGGTTGTATTATATCAAAAGCTTTTGAAATTGTACAAAATATTTCAACTATTCAGCCAACAAATCTTGTGCAGCACGTGATTGTTTATTGCATGCCAACAAGAGTTATAGAATGTATCAGAGAAACAGCATCAAGAAAATCAACTAACAGCAGACAAAAAAATTGAAGAAACAGACATATCTAAAACCCAATATCTCTCTCTCTCTCTCTCTCTCGCTCCACACCTCCCCCAAACACATACTCTCGCTCTCTCTCCCCCCCCCTCTCTCTTTTCTTTTTTATGGCACTAATACAACATGTCCCTATGCAGGTGCTTTAAAACTGATAAAATCTGCTGTTAAGATGCTAAATTGGTGATAAAAGTGGAACCTTCCGAAATTGCTGTTTTTAAATTACTTGTTTTTGATGAATTAAGCTGTTCATCTTCCTTACAGTAAACAGATACTACATGCTGCAACTTAAATTGTTGTCTGAGCCTGTAATATCTATGTAACCTCGGGGAACGCTCGACTATCCAAGCTTAAAGCTGTAAGGTGTCAATAAAGTGAAGGGTAGCTTGTGTCCCAAGCCGAGCTTGTAATATCTGTGCAACTTGCAACACATCGCTGTTCTGGGAACATTTAGAAGTGAGATCTTTTGAGCCAGCAGGATAGCTCAACAGTCTCAATACTGAACCTGGGTGACTGGTGCAACCAACTCCTAGCCAATCTTTCTAAAACCTGAGCTTTCAGCACCACTCTATCCCTCTCTGGCATAGTCCTTACTACTCAAGTGTGATCCCAAATCTGTCAAACCATAAACCCATCTAGACCTTTAAAATTAAAACACTTTGAAATTTCTGTTTCCCCTTGTTTTAACAGAGAAATGTCCCTGAATGGCTCTGGGAAGGGTGCACCCCTATCTCAAGTTCATCATAATAAGCTGTAGATTTTTTTTACCCCTACCTCAGCACACACAACAATGAGACGTGCGCATTGAAATCATTTCTGTGATATGTATTGAGACTCAGACAGCGCTCCGTAATCCATATGGCTACACTTAATGCGAATAGCAAGAGTATTGCCAAACTTTTAAGGTGTCCTTTGTGGTAGGACAGACTGTTGAGTGTGAAGGAGTTTGAAGAGAGGGAGTTTCCTGTTCCCTGTTCTGGCCCATTTTCACCAGAAGGTCTACCCCTATTGATACACAGGCAGTTAAATGGGACAGCCTCCATTTATTTGGCACCTTTTTTACCCTAGTTTTAGGTTTGTTATGCATAAAGACTTCCAGCTGCACCTCACCTTCCTGCTAGCACTTAGTGACAAAGACCTTTCCTGGGCCTACTTGAGTGGAATAACTGTAAGGGGATGACTGCCCTGGACTTGTATGTGAGCTGAATATTGGAATACCAACGGCCATCTGCAATTCTAGTACAAAGATGGGACAGAGACTTCCAGCCAGAGTTCTAATATTTCTATATGAGGATTCAGGTGTTTCCACAACTTTGGCGACCGAGAACCTCTTTGTACTCCAGTGTTAGGGTATGCATGGCCAGCTCTCTTTGCCATGTCCTGGAGCAGAGACCTGGGGTCTTTGGCCAATACTGTTAGGAGAGGATGTCTGGACCCTGCTTTGCTGAAGAGAGCTGACCAACTGATCAGAAGGGGCAATTGAAGTGCCCTTGCACAAGGAAGGCACTGCTCAGAAGGAGAGGGCTGTGAACGAGCTGAGGCAGGGTGAGGTGAAAACTCCCACTTCAGCATCAAGGCAGGACCTGCACCGATCTGCGCTGGTGAGGCCCAGGAATTCTGGCGTATCCCTGCAGTACGAATGGAGCCCTATATCTCGTTGCAGTGAGGGTACTAATGAAGTTGTTTAGTGAATTTTGTTACAGAACTGAGCTCCAAAAAGCCATGCTGCACTAAGAAATACCAAACTTAAAACCTCAGTCTTTCCAAAGGAGAACCAAGAGTGACGTAGGAGAACCACAGCGACCTAGATGCTTCCACCAAGGCCTACGTACTCACCAATACAACTACTGGTGAATACCTAGCTTGTTTAGGTGGTGGTTTTGTGTTTGGGCTCTAGGAAGAATCCAAGCTGCAAATTCCTGCAGCCTCCTCACCCAGTGCTTCTTCCGCCTACTTTGTGCCATAGATATTGCTAGCATGCTAGATGGCAGGGCTGGGGCAAAGTCAGTGCTACACATGCTGCATGGGCCATGTGGTGCACACCCCGCAGAGCAGCGCTACCCCGACAAAGAACGCAGGTGCCTATATGCACAGCCAGTGAACCAAGTGAGACAATGAAAAAGGTACTGGGCAAATCGGTGATAAGCCATATAGGAAGAGGAAAGAGCTCTCCATCAATGGGGAGGAAATATTACAACAAACAGGCCTACAACTTGGCCAGCATTCTCAGGGTCTCTGCTGATACCCAGCTTCTGCAAGGGGACCCACCAGTGACTGATCATGGAGTATTGCATATTACTGCACAAAGAGTACCCTAAGAGGTTGTCGCAAGGATCAGCATAGGCTGCCTCCCCAGTCATTGCTGAAGGACAGTAGTACTACCCATTATAGTTTGTTGCATATGAAATATTATGTATAGTATTATGTTGTGTGTGTTTTGAAGAAAACATTATTTTTCAAAGTCCAAGCATTGGCCGGAAAGTGAGTTACTGGCTTTTCCTGGTTGCCTTACTGAGTTCTGATTCTCTAACCAAATCAAAAATGAAAAGCAACTTCTATCTTTAGAATACAAATCAATATCCCGTTACTGATTACATTCTTATAATGTGATCAATATGTAGCAACCACTGAACGTGTGAAGATGTGGGTAATGTTATCAGTCCAGTCTTCAGTGGTATTTCCTTCTAGTAAGATGAGGGGGACTTGTTTGTATTGCTTTGTATTGGTGCTACAATGAGTACAAGTCCCTGGTTTTGAACTGACCCCGTGAGAACATAAGGTGTCAGATATAAGATATGGGATGAGATAAAGAATTGGATGTAACAAAAAATGTGATCATTGAGTGTATTCTTTGTAAAATGGACTCTCTTACATTGCAGTGGATCCACTTCCTAAGGTGTGGAATGAAACACCAAACAGCCAATAGCTATACACTCCTCTGGGCTGATCCAAGACGCAATTGACCCTAAATAAAAGGAACGTCTGAAGAGGGCTAGCACAAACAAATGCAAATGGTTGAAATAAGCTGATCGAAAGGACGCTCAATGAATATTGTAAACAATAGGTTTTAAAACATGCCAACATTTTAGAAGAGGACAGTGGAAGAGTAAAAAAATAATAATAATTGAGAGAATGTATTTCCCCCATTGACTTCTATTGAAACATAGGCAATTTCATGCGGGAGGCAGCCAAAATAAAGCCATTTTGGGCTCAAAAATCGGGAGTCTCCCACCTGAATAGGGTTTTTTGGCATGTATGGGTAATGCAGACAAGCCAACGCCAGACTCAAATCTCGTTCCCCAGTTCCAAAGACAACAGCTCTGGCCATTAGGCCACATCTCCTCCAGGTTCCAGGTTTTGTTAAATGCTGTGATTTGTAGCCCTGTTTAACTGATATGAAACCAGGACTACATTCCAGAACCCAATCATAGTTGTGGGACAGTCAGAGACTGACGCTTGGAACTGAGAGTATTGAGAGCACTAATGCTTATGCCAAATTGTACCAGCACATGACTGGTACCCAGGCCCCAGTTGGTCACCAGCCCCTCTCAGTGTTTTTCTCCCATACTGTTGAGTTATAAATGCTCGGTTTAAAGGCGTGACCCGTACATCTTAATCCCATGTTGAAAGTATGCGCCTTGCTACAATATTTAACAAAGGCTCCGAGAGACCGGAACTACGTTGCAGGTGTTTGTTTTCGTTCCTAGATAGGGATGTGTGCTTTCATTTCACACTGGGCTGGTGCCAGTGGGCGGAAGCAGACTCGTATACTTTAGAAAACGCGCAATTCTTAGGGCGAGGCGCAGAAAAATCATTTTCAAGTAAGTGCAAACTGCATTTCCCCCCAGCAATCGATTGGGTTGTATATTCCGAAAAATATATAGCTCCAAAGACTTTTAGTTCAAAACGTTTTATTAGATTTTAAGGAAGTAAATAAATAGTAAAACATAATAAAAAGTGATACAGGTGATGAATATCGATAAAGAGTAATATAACAATGGGGACCAGGTTACAAAAAAAAAATCATCAGAGAAGTTGCATATAATTATTGTAAAAAACAAAGAATTGTGATCTGGATAATAACAGGCATAAACAGTATCACTATGCAATAGAAAAGAAAAAAGGAGAGATAGCAAGAGAAAGGAGAAAAAAGAGAAAGAAAAGATAAAGGAAAAGAGGAAGAAAGTGGGGACGGAAGAGAGGGAAGAGAAGACAGAGAAACGAACTCCTCCTGTGGGGCTCTACAAACAGACAACAAGACACACTTGATTATTTTATAGCGGGTGCTGAAACTGGAAGTTGTGTGCCCCTGGCTGTCTGGGAGTTCTTTCAAACCTTTTTTTTCTATTTACCTGAGTGAGTTTGATTTTATTAGTGAACTGAAATCAGAGTATTCCGCCGCCTGTTGCTTAGTGTACCCTCATAGGTATATAAATAGAATTCTTGCAGCCTCAGAGTCAAGCCTACCTCTTGTAAGATTAGCACGCACAGACTTTAAATATATTCAGTGCTCTGTAAAAGGCATATCTTTAGTTGCCTTGAGCCAATTATATATTTAGTTATTTTTGTAACATGTTGCGCGTCACCCTCTTGGGTCTTCTGTCAGAATATTGCGTATTAAATATCATCTTTCAAAAATATCATAGCCACAGTATCCACTACCACAATACTGTGTTTATATTATCGTCCGTCCTGCAAAAATATAGACTAAATACTGTGTTTTTAATATCGTCCTGCAAAAATATTGACCCCGGAAAATCAGCTACCACCATACTGCCAGGTAAGTACATAAAGGTAATCTGGACTCTGACTGACACGTGACAGGAAGCGAGTGCTGTGCGAGGACAATGCCTCCCCCTTTGTCTGCCGGTTTTATTATCAGCGTGGGGATGTTTTGGAGACGTTGTATAGTTTGTCTGTCCTCCCATGACAGATTGTTGAAGTGTTTGGTAGGATTGAGATTTTCAATGTCGTGGTAAACTGCTTGTTCAAATGTTGTAATCTCAGGAGGGATGGTGGAAGGTAGTGGGACAAAGGTGGATTTGACTCTCAGGCCCGTAATATTAGGGTTGTTGTTAGGTAGTATTGTGTCGGTGGTGGGTTTTTCAAAGAAAGATTTTAATTTTAGCTTTCTGAAGAATTGTGCTAGTTCAGCATGTAACTTGAATTTGTCAAGTCTGGTGGTGGGCACAAATGACAGTCCCCTTTCCAAGACTGCCTGTTCCTTGGTGGATAGTTGGGTACTGGATAGGTTAAATACCAGTGACGGTTGGTCCGTGGGGTTTGCTATCTGCTCGTTCCTGGTATTGCCTCTTTTGTCTTCTGGTGTGTGTTGGAGCTGACAGAGTTTTCCTCTTCTGCCCAGTGAACCTGTGCGTTGTTGTGTTGGTTTGTTCTTCTGCGTCCCGTGTCCTGTGGCCCCGTCCTAAAAAAGGATAATTTGGGCCCTGGTTGCCTGCGAAGAGTGGCATTGGTCCTGGGGGGTACATGTTGGGAAAACCAAAGAAGGGATTTTGCCAAACAAGGAACAGGCAGTCTTGGAAAGGGGACTGTCATTTGTGCCCACCACCAGGCGTTGTCCTCCTCGACAAAGCAGATTATGATACAGAATGCCGAAGACTACTCAGCGACAACAGAAACTATCGCAGACTTGACCATGACCCTACAGAGCAGCTCCGTACCACCATCAACACACTGGTCAAGAGGGCTGCCGATGAAGAACATATCTCCAAGCAAGAGGCCGAATACCTTTGCCCTGAACATACCAAAACGCCATACTTTTACACGGTACCCAAAGTACATAAAGGGGTAACCCCACCACCTGGAAGACCAATAGTATCGGGCATCAACTCGGTCCTAGAACCACTCTCCAGATATTGTGACTTTTTCTGAACCCATTGGTACAGCAGACCCCCACCTACATAAAGGATACTAAGCACCTGTTACAGGTAATAAACAACATGGCCTTTGACCCCGACACCCAACTGTTGGTGGGGCTTGACGTGGAAAGCCTTTACACCAGCCTTCCACAGGACGCCACCCTACAGGTTCTACATGACATCCTGGAAGAATCTCCCTGGCCGTATCACACCCTAAGGAGCTTTGTACTGGTCTGTGCTACCCTTGCCCTCAAAGAAAATTTCTTCGAATACGAAGGCACATTTTATTTACAAACAAACGGCACATCAATGGGCAGTGTTTTTGCGCCGAGCGTGGCTGGACTGTACGTCCACCACTTCGAGAGCACCAACATCAATGCAGACTCTAACCCGTTCAGACATCATATCCTGAAATGGCACAGGTATATTGACGATATATTGGTCATATGGCAAGGCACACATCAGGAGCTGGACAACTTCCTGAACTGGCTGAACAGCAAAGACCCATATCTGAAATTCACTAGCACAGCCAGCAACCACCAACTCCCATTTCTGGACCTGGAAATCACAGCCAAAGATGGAACCCTGGTAACCACCACTTATTACAAACCCACAGCGAGGAATTCATTACTCCATTACACCAGTTTCCACCCGCGACCTCTCAGAGAAAACTTACCATATGGCCAGTTTCTCCGAATCAGAAGAAATTGCACTAATGTGAACGATTACAAATCGCAATCCGCAGACCTAGCCACCAAACTAGGAAACCGCGGGTACCCTAAAGCAATCATCAACAAAACACGGAAAAGGGCCAGAAACCAAAACCGTGAGGCACTTCTTGAGGACACCGTCAAAGAAGATGAGGAACAACCAACTACATGTGTCACCACGTATAACACCGCCTCGAACGAGGTTGCGAAAATAATCAAAAAGCATTGGAAAATCATTAATTCAGGTCAGAGGAACTGGGAACCCCCCAGGTTTGCTTATAAGAGATGCCACAACCTACGAGACCAACTAGTCAGCACCCGAACTAAACCACCACCAAAACCACCTGAGAGCACAATACTCAATGCATGGGGCTTACCTAGGATAACAGGACACTATCCCTGTAATGACTGCAGCGTGTGCCACCTGACTTCTCACACAAAAACTCTGAACCTTGAACCCAATAAAACCTGGTCGCAAAGAAGCCACACTAACTGCAATTCACGGAACGTGATTTACCTCCTTACGTGCACATGTGGCCTCCGATACGTGGGTATGACCACACGCAAGGTCAAGACCAGGATAACTGAGCATCGCAGTACCATGCGGTGCAAGAAAAACATAAGTAAACTGACCAACCATTTCATAACCCACTACCACACTCCGAATGACTTTACCTGGACAGTCATTGAGCAGATTCCCGAAAGCCCCATCAATAATGACAAGATCCTACTCAGTAAAGAGCAGAAATGGATATATCGCCTCTCTACTGCGACACATGGTCTGAATGATGCAATCCCCTGGAACTCCTTGACCAGCCTGTGATCCCAGATCTCTGAACTTACCCCCACTATATCCCCCTGATACTGATTGGTTCACCTTGCACATTAGCATTGCCCGCAAAGTGCATTTTTAATGTTCACCCATTATAACTCAGTGACAGGAGCACTATTCTCCCTTCATAGCCACTCAGCAGCGCCTGGCACGCAATTCACAGTTTAGCGGCGTTCCCCCCATTATAAACTACTCTTCGGCGCCTTGTGCGCCCTACCCGAGCCTCCATCACTATTCATGAGCGCCATAACGGATTTGCTATCATTTTAGCCTTTCCGATAGGCCGCCAGCACAATAGCCAACACTCCATTCATGCCCCGATTACAGCGTCCTTGGAGACGCGCTGCACTCAAAGCGGCGTGTAGCACTCTTGCCGCACGCATGCGCAGCGGCCCCCGTACTGCCGCGCATGCGCTCTCTGCACCCATTCCAATGCGCATGCGCTAAACGCGCCCGCTACACCGCGCACCGACGCGGCGCACCGGGCACCTCTCTGAGCGCGAGCATGACTCGAAATCGAGTCTTTTCACCATTCTTCTCATCTCCAGGTGCAAGCAATTAACCAATCGTCTCACCAATTACCTTGAGTATAAAAACCAGGAACAGAGGCCACTCTTTACCGGTCCCACGAAGGAGGCACATTAGGTCCACAGCCGGTATCGACCAGTAATCCTGTGAGTATGCTGCCACTACCACCTCGACCATGGGTAAGCGCTACCTTTTTCTCCCTACAGGTCTCCTAACCCCAGTGGTTTACCCTTTATCTCCCCATAGGGTCTAACCTTTGCCACTTCAAAGTACCTTGAAGAGGACACCACTTAAAACTAGCGTAAGACACAGTCCTTACGCCTCATTGTGTTCTTTGTGTTCACCTTTCTCACCACTATGCAGAAATTTCGTTTTTTATTACTACTCCACTAACGCAGTTCTAGTGCGATATGTCACCATAATGGTACCACCAATACCATTACACTTGAGCCGCTTATAGCCTGCACCTCATCGCTATTAAGCCGGCTGCCATGATATGAAGTTCATACCTCATAGTGACTCTTTTTCCCTGTATGTTTTGTTCCTGTCTTTTATGTTACATGTACAGGTGATCTTGAGAAGGGAATCCCCCCTCTCACAGTTAGATACACTTTAGGGCGTGTAGACACATAGTCCACACTACACACCCACTAGTTTTAACCACACCTACACCCATTTTAACTGTCCTGAAGAAAGCCAGCATATCAATAAGGCACTGGCTGAAACATGTTGACACTCTAAAGGACGTGAGAGGTCGTAACTCGCCTCTTACGTCCCACAGCCTTATTTTTAACCGCTGACGGAGGCCCTATTAATAAAGTCTTTTACCCTCTGGGTATAGGGACCCCCGCCAAGCCGTTTTAAACTCACCTTCTTAACATCCCTCACCGCACACACAGTGACATACCTGCTCCGCTGTATTCAGGCGTCGTAGCACACCCGGGACACGCTAGGTGTCACTGGGTGGGCCCGATGATGAAGCATGCCACCAACTAGGTTGGTGGGTGAGGGCTTTCTTAAGACACCCAATGGGTGCCACCCCTGACCAACAAAACTTACCTGAGTCACCATGATCTTTACAATGTAAACATCATACCACCCCAACCCATAGCTAGTCTCTTTTTGATTAATCTACATATAAACCGGGGATCTGGACTAGCTATCTGGTCCTCTCTCTCCCTCTTGATACACGCTCTTCTCAATAATTTCCTGTCTTCAGGCATTGTCCCCAACAAATTTTAATATAGTAATAAACAATACAGATATGTTGGAGGCATGGAAGAATTGAAGTAACACCTCCAGCTTAGCAGGACCTTCATATAGTTACAGGGAAGATTCAGTAGTGAATGGGCCTTTAAGTGATGTAGAATAGGCAATGGGGCAGCCACAGAGCATACAATTGGTCTCTTGGAACATAAATGGATTGGGAACACTTCTAAAACGTGAAACTGTGAAAGAACTTGCAAAAGAGAATAAAATTATTTGTATACAAGAGACCTGGCTCTGTGGTGTTCCCTAAATAGTTGAAGTGTTCCGACAAGTCCACCGTGCAGCTGTAAAATCAACCTCCGGGCGCCCCGCAGGTGGCTTGTTGACAATGATATCAACAACCCTAACAACTAAAACCATTTTGATATCTGTAAAGTGTAAGTGGCTTCTAGCCTGCAGAATCCAAACCACACTTGCGGATAAGAAATATAAATTTATACTGATCCTAAATGTATATATGCAATGGAATTCAACAAAGGAATATGGGGTCGAATTGTTACATTTTAAGAATGATATGGATGCACTTTGTGATATGTATGGAAATGACCTGATTGTGTTAACAGGAGATTTTAACCATAAACTAAATCCAAAATTGTCGGAACAATGGTACTCAGAAATTCTAGATGCATATGATATAAAAAATGCAGAGTTTATGGAAACAAAAACCTTTACAGATGCGGTGGAATTGGGCAACTATTTATCAAATAAAAGTTTATTTTGTTTAAATGGAAGGATAGCCCATGACCGCCCGGCAAAGAAAACTTTTAAATATGGGGCACATAATTGCCCAATAGACTATGTGTTTTTGCCCGGCATGGAATTTCGAGTTAGTGAAAGATTTTAGCATTAACCTCATGGAATGTAGTGATCACAATTTAATAAAGTTAGAATTGGGAATAGCACAATATATGGTTTGCGACAGAGTTATCTGGCAAGAGACAGAGTACCCGAAGCGGATGACCACTAGGTTATCTGAAAAATCTATAGAGAAGTTAGCAAGCCTGCAACATAAGATTTAGCTAGGTTGTTTGAAGGGTCAAGACCTATTCTGGTTTGTGGAAAAAATAAAACAAGTAGTAGAAAGTATAAGTATAGAACTAAGGCCCACTGCAAAAGAACTGAATAAGAAAGGAAATACTCAAAGTAAGAAAGGAACATGGTTTAATCAGGATTGTTTAATGAAAAAAAGAGAAGTTAGGAGAGAAGAGCGTAGCCTACGCAAAAAATTTACACGAGCAAAGTCGGAAAACTTAATAAAAATAAAGAGAGAATATAATATGTTAATCCGCAATGTAAAAAGGATTCATAAAGAATCTTGCTGGGGCAAATTATTGGAATCCATTGAAAATAAGAACCTACGGCAATTCTGGAAGCTAATACAGTCAGCCAGGGAACCCTTGATTGCACCAATGACCTGTGTAGTAGAGGAAGATGTATGGGCTGAGTATATTCAGAAATTGTATGCCCCGGGGAGGTTGTCGGATAATTTGGTACCAAAGCAGTGGAGCGATCTAGTAGGGGATCTCAAACATGATTGCTCAGTAATAAACATCCTTAGGATAATTAGGACTTTAAATTTAACTAGAGCGGCAGGCCCGGATGTTATGCCGGCCCTGATATTAAATTCAAACCAGCTTTGGTGGGCGGAATTCTTCTAAAAAATGTTTACTTTAAAACTAGAGCAAGGGCTAATACCTGCAAACTGGAAGGGTGCAATAATAAGGCCTCTGCATAAAAAAGGAGATGTACATGCCCCTAAAAACTACAGGCTAATTAACCTATTAGATATAGGAGAAAAGATTTTTGCTAAGATGATACTCGGTAAGTTAAAAGAGTGGGCGGATCTTCGGTCAATCGTACCAGTGGAACAGGGTGGGTTTAAAGAAGGCCACTCTACGATTGATCATTGTTTTGCCCTGTGGGCCTTAGCTAGGAAATCGATTGAACAAAATGGCAAATTATGCTGCTGTTTCGTCGAGCTGCCTTTGACTCAGTAGATAGAAGCAGCCTTTGGGAAGTGCTAGAAAATTATGCATTGCCGGAGGGCATATTAAATATTTTAAAAGAATTACATAGTGGCAACTGGGCCAAGGTCATTAGAGATTCAAAGGGCTCATTAACGCAGAAAATCCCTGTAAAGAATGGCTTGAGACAAGGGTGCGTTTTGGCACCCTTGCTCTTTTCAATCTTCCTATCAGACCTTCCCGTGGTTTTGTAAGTTGAAAAGAGAGCGAGCCCGCGCATGAATAATAATAAAGTTGCATGCCTTTTATATGCTGATGATCTAGTGATCGTGGACCAAACTGAAATGGGCCTCCAAAGGAAATTAAATGCTTTTAAAATATATTGTGACAAAAAGTTTCTATCGATGAATATGGAGAAAACAAAGATCCTATGTTTCGGGAAGAGGGTAAAAATTTTTAAATGGTTTTTAGGTTTAGACAAATTAGAGGTAGTAAATGAATACAAATATCTAGGCCTGTGGTTTGACAGTGCATTAAAGTGGAATACCCACGTGGCGGCACAAACTTCAAAGGCGTCCTCATCGGTCTGTGGATTGAAAAAATGTAATAAGGACTATGGTGATATGTCTCACAGACCGTTACTAAAGGCATTTAAAGCTATGATACCCCCACAAGTTCTCTACGGCGCTGAAGTGCTCTATCTGAGTGGTAAAAGGGGTTGGGACCGGGAGGAAGGAAAGATAATTAAAATGCTGTTGTCCCTACCTAACGGATCCATGTTGCAAGCTATTAGATTGGAGGTAGGCTTGACGGCATGGGAGGTAAAGGCACAAATGTCATTGCTAACATTTTGGAACCGCCAGGCGCCCGGTGGTGAACAGAAGGTGTCAATTTGGTGCAGAAAGGAAATACAAGCAAGCAGTTTACATTGGGCACGGGAAGTGAGGAAAACCCTTCAGCTAGTAACTGCGCAATTAAAGTTGACCCTCGAACAACCCTTATTGGACCTAGTTTTTACTAAGAAAATGCTTAGGGACCGAGGGCAAGAATATTCCAGATCACAAGATCTGGAGTACCTGAAGTTGAAAAAATCAGTGAACTGGGTAAGGAATGAATGGGAAAAGGAGGTCCAGTTCCCTTATTTGGATGTGTTACCCAGTAAATGGTTAAGGTACGAAATCATGAAGGTTCGGGTAGGCTTAAATCCATGGAAGATCGATAGTAAATTAAAAGTAGCCCTGATCCAACTTGATGGTACTTGTAAATGTGGCCTAGGTGTGAAGAATGATATTTTACATATATTACTGGACTGTACATGGATTTTAACAGTGCGTAAAATGTTTTTACGTCCAATATTTTTAAAGTATAAGGTAAACACACGATCAGAGGCTGTTGTTCTCTTTACTGAAATGTCGTTTTTAGATATCACAATTGCGTTGGGGAAATTTTTGAAAGCAATAAGAGAAGCTGTAAAGGAGACAACCAAGGAAGTTGGGAAATTTTAAGATATTAAGATTTAAAAAAAAAAAGGAAAATAATTTAGTGCTTTTATGGTTTTAAATGTGTACTGAGTGTTAAAATGAACTATGATGTAAAATTTCTATTGCTAAGTGGATCCATGGTCTTGTGTATGGTTTATAGACTATTGTCTAAATAAACTTTGATTTTTACTTACATACATTGTCCCCAACTGCTTTAAAATGGCAGAAGTGCAACCTATTCTGAAAAAACCAGGCGCAGACCCCTCCGTTCCCTGCAATTTTTGACCCATCTCACTGCTACCTTTCCTTGGAAAAATCCTGGAGGCCTATGTCACAAGCTGTCTCAGTACTTTCATAGAACATTCACTCTTCCTGGACCCCCACCAGGCTGGTTTCAGACCCGAGCACTCCACTGAGTCCATTTTACTTGCCGTCCATGACGAACTAAGACGGGGCGCAGACCTTAACATCTCGCAGGCGCTCGTCCTCCTGGATCTGTCGGCCGCCTTTGACACCGTTGACCATAAACTTCTGGTTGATCGTGTCGATTGCGCCGGCATCCATGGGATCCCACTAAGATGGATTTCCTCCTTCCTCAGCAACTGCCACCAAGCCGTCCGTCTATTCGACTTCGTATCGGAAAAAAGGGAACTCACCTGTGGGGTCCCCCAGGGCTCCTCCCTCTCCCCGGTCCTATTTAACCTTTACATCCAGCCTCTAATTTCAGACCTGCGGAAGAGGGCTGCATCTATCTTCAACTATGCTGATGACATTCAGCTCATCTTCACAATCGACCCTTCCCCCCCAGCAATTGAATCCTTCCAGTCTACCTTGACTTCTATTCGCATGTGGATGAATACAAGTCAACTCAAATTAAACCCAGACAAGACGGAGCTTGTTCTTACCGGGCCCTCATCTAATCCCTGGAATCCCAGTTTCTGGCCACCTACCCTGGGTCCCCCCCCTACCCCATCCGGAGCAGTCAAGAGCCTTGGAGTCACCATAAGCAGTGATCTCTCACTTAAGCCTCAGGTCAACTCCGTAGTCTCTTCCTGTTTCTTTCACCTGCGCAGGATCAGGAAAATCAGCAAATTTCTCTCCCCGGAGGCCCTGGTTCGGGTCACCCTGGCCCTGGTCATGTCACAAATTGACTATTCCAACTCCTTGTATGCTGGGATTCCCGCCTACCAGCTGCAGAAGCTTCAGCTGGTCCAGAAGCAGGCGGCAAGACTAGTGCATGGCTTATCCAAGTCCCACCATGCGAAACCCCTCCTCAGGGGTCTTCACTGGCTCCCCGTGGTGCAACGCTGCCTCTTCAAGATTGGGTGCCTGACCCACAGAGCTCTCTCATCCCATGGGCCAGCCTTCGTTTCAGACCGAATCCAGCGCTACATCCCTGGCCGTTCCCTCCGCTCTGCCAATGCTAATCTCCTGACACCCCTCGCTGTCAAGTGGAAAAAACACGGGGGGCTAAGATTTGCTTTTCTAGCACCTCAGTTTTGGAACTCACTGCCACTCGCACTGCGCCAAATGGAGTCCTATCCCCTGTTCAGGAAATCTCTTAAAACATGGCTATTCTCCCAGGCCTACAACCACTAACTCACGCCCCCTCCCTTCTGACCACGTATCCCCCACCCCAGCACCAAGAAACCGTTGGTCAACGAGTGCTTTAAAAATCCTTTTATCATATCATATCATATCATACCCACTTTTCTGAAGGAAGTTTAGGCCAAGGATGTGACATAGTTCTTATTGGCCTGGTTTAAGGGGTAGCACAGGTGGGGTCCAGGACAAAGGGATCAAAAAATGATCAAACCAGGGTATTGGGATGAGTACCTTTACAGGTAATTCCTCTAGGTAGGAGAATATGGGATCTAGGAGGTGACCCTTCACATGGGTGACATTAGTGACATTCTGTTTGAGCTGGTACGCAGCAATATCCTTAGTAATCTCTGCCGTGGCCATAGGTGAAGGATCATCGAAATGCAGATTGAAATCACACATTAAAGTAAAGTTAGCAGGTGTACTTGCGAGATTAGCAGCCATCTGAGGCAGTGATTTAAAGAATTGACCCAATGACCCAGGGGGCCGATAAATTAGGATACCTGACAGAGAGAGGGCGGGGGAAAATCCCATAGTGAATAGAAGATTCTCACAATCTGGTAAAGGACCACCAGAAGTACGGCAGCTGAGGTGACTTTTATAAATGATGGTGATCCACCCACCTTTACCTACAGTCCAGTCTATCCTCTGAATTTGGTAACCGGGGGGTGGGGGCGGGGGGGGGGGGGACGATATCAGGATCCGATCCTAAATTTAGCCAAGTTTCTGTAAGAAACAAGACTTCTGGACATTCTTCCTTTAGCAGGATGAATATCTTTAGTGTATGCTTGGGAAGCAATCTGCAATTCAGCAGAAATATTTCCAACACTTCACACCCATCCTGACACATACACATATCCACTTTTCATCAAACGCCACCATACATAACCCACATTTCAAGTCTTCTCAAACTCACCCTCTCCATGCAGCAAATGCACCAATCGCTCAGTCCACAAACACACAATACCCACCAACACGTCTGTCATCCTTTGCTCAATTCAGAGCCATACAACATGGCACTCATGCTCCACAACCACCTCTCGCACACACTGTGCACCTTCAATAAATGCAAAAGAAAGCAACCCCACAGCACTCAAAATTTTGCATCCCCTTATCTAGCCTAAAAACAAACCCACCATTCAGACAAAATTCCACAGCCTAACCCCTCCATTTCAAACACACTCGCCACCACCCACACAACTAGACTCAAAAAGATGTCTCTTAAGTCTTTTGGAAGAAGAGTGAAAACCATCAACAGCACTCCCTCTATCCACCCACAGTTAACACCTCCAATAATATCATACCAACAACAACTTCAATGGCCAGCACTCACCCTCCTGCAACACACACCTTCTCCATCTCCAAAACACTTTCTTTGCGCTGCCTAGAGATAAGTGGTTGTTCTGTTTAAAAAACCAAGTACTACTTGTTCCATCTATTAATAGCCCAACCTTTTTACAGAATCATGGCGGGGGAAGATATAGCACCGGTATTGCATGAAGCTGTTCCGCCAGGATATACAACTCTTACACAAAATCGCATCAGAAAGAAGTAGCAGCTTAGCCGTCATATTTAAAGAAACAACAAATCCTACCATAGCTGAGTATGTTACGCTACAAGGTTGTGCTACCCTTTTTATCAGATGGAACCCCGCTCCAACATTTTCTTGTTATTTTCTCCTTCTCTACAGACCACCCCTTAGTAATATAAGACACATTGTTAGACACAATCTCTAATCTTCTTACAGCATATTCAAACCTATGCACCCATGGGGACCTCAAGATATGGTTTGATAAAACTAATTTGCCATACCCAAAAACCGTCCTCATTTGCCTAGACACACATAACCTTCAGCAACTCATTTCTAGTCCCACGCACATCGCTGGACACACATTAGATATAATTTTTGCCAACCTAAACTTAGTCACACTCCAAAGAATTACTTCTGTCGTGGTAAGACCACTTCCTCATTGCCTTCCATCACAAAGCACTACAACTAAAACCATCCTACCTCAACTGCAAACCGACCATGGAACAAGCTGAATTTGGATGAACTAGAAAACCTACTTACCTCCAACATAGATCTGGTCACCATTAATTCTGTAGAAACACTTTATGGATCGGTACAGATAGCTTTTGATCTCCTAATTCCTCTAACAAGATCCAAGCATAACAAAAGAACACAGCTTTTGGATGAATACAGAACTAAAAACGATCAAACACCAAAATGCTAAGCTTCAATGCACATGGCTCAAAACAAACAACCCAGAAGACAAGATATGCATACGCAGACACAACAGAAGATACAAGTCAAGAATAAAAAAATCAAAAAACTATACTGTTCTTACTGAATCCAAAATGTAAAGTGAACCACTAAAGAGTTCTATAAAATTGCCACCAAATTCCTTAAGTTAAAATGCACAGGAGCTAACAATTACATTTCTCAAGAATTTTGTGACAAGTTGTTTAACCATTACAAATCTAAAGATACCTATGTAAACAATAAAAAAAACACAGCCCCAACCCATTTCCCACAACACCCACCAGCTAAAGACAAACACAGCCACAACGCTTCTTCAGAGAACTATCACCAACTGAATTCATGGACCTTATCAAAGCAAGTAAACCAGCCGGCAGCCCCTCCGACCCTTGTCTACCTCAAATCATCAAAAACATCCCACTATCAACGTCAGCAGTCATCCCAGTAAGAACACGTTCAACAACTCCGTAACCACAGGAGTTTTCCCATAAGAACTAAAAAGGCATACACTGGGCCCTCTTTAAAAAAACGAATCTGGACAATCAAGACCCTGGCAACTGCAGACCTATACAAACAGACCATTTCTGGGGAAACTCATAGAAAGAGCAGTTTTCATCCAGATATCCCAGTTTATTGAAGACCAACTGCGGCTGGTCCGTTGGTGCTGAGAGGCCACGCCTGCCTTTTCCCCTCACTAATATTGTCTGTCAGGCTGAAAAAAGGTCAGCCTGACAGACACTGTTCATTTTCAGGTCTGGCAGCCAGGAGCCAAACATGTGCTAAATGCGCAGGCATCTGGCTGCCTGAGCTTAACTTAGCTGGGCAGAAGAAGTCACAGCTCCTGTGGACATGATCTCCTCAGCTCAGCAAAGGCCCTTGAGGCCCTCCCCTCAGTGACGAGGGGTAGCGTCACTGATTGTCTCGCACTTGGGTGCTTCAGTTTTGAGCTCTGAAGCACCCAGGGTCGAGTGTCAATCAGGGACACTTAATCACAGAGTGGGGTGGGGTCAGCAGTCTCACTGACCCCATCCCACTCTGTGATGACGCTGGGACTGCTCCCTTCCCTCGGTAAGCCTATGAGGGAAGGCAGCAGTCCCAAGCCTCCTGGGACCTCCAGGGCAGAGATGTAGTTAAGTGTGTGTTTTTAAAAAGAAATTAACGATTGGTGTTTGCATGTATGTATGAATGTTTGGTAATGGGTGTTGTGAATGGATGTGTTTCTGTGTGTGTGCACGCATGTGAATGCATGACTGTATGTATGTGAGCATGTGAGTGTGTGTACCATCCGCCCCCTCCCTCCTAAACTTAAAGGCCGCCACTGTTGAAGACGGTTCAATACTTTGACTTCAAAACTGTTTTGAGCCAGGAAGAAGCACTGAATTTATTTATTTAGAAAGTTTTATAAAGCGCAAACGTGATCCAGGCGAGTATCAGAGTGCTCTACATGTAGGATAGTGGGGTAAGGAGGTGAGATGGACAAGCATAACTAGAGTATACATAAAAACAAGCAAGATAGGAGTACATCACAAATAGGGTAGGAAGGATACGATGCATGTAGAAGAACATTCAATACATAAGTGAGCAGGACAGTCGAGCGCTGTGAATCAAAGATGCCCAATAATCTGGTAGTCAATCAGTAGGCAGTCAATCAGCAATGGGGCCCGGTCCGTTTAAGGGAAGAACTTAGTCAATAGGATTTTTTTCACTTCCATTTTGAAGGAAGCAGTGGAAGAAATTTGTCGGACTTCTGGTGGAAGAGAGTTCTAAATCTTTGGTGCAGCACCTGAGAAGGCTCTGTGACTCGTTCTTGTTTTGTGGAAGATTTGTGGTTTTAGGAGCAATGAGCTTGCACTTTTTGTGTGCCTGCAACCTCCAGATAGTTCTAATTTTTGAGCCAGATAAATAGGAGTCTTTAGATGAATGCCTTTTTGTGTCATGCAAGCTATCTTTAACTGTATTCTTGCTTCATATGGCAGCCAGTTTAGGGATTTGAGGGCTGGGGAGATGTGGTTGTTTCTTTTTGTACCCATGATCAACCTGGCTGCAGCATTACTGGAGGCTCTAAGTGGGGCCAAGTTATATTTGGGAAGTCTACATAGCGTGGAGCTACCATAGTCTAGCCTGGGCAGTACCAGATCTTGTACCGCTACCTTGAAATCCTCCTGCGGAAGGAATGGTTTGAGGTTCCTTAGTATGTTCATCTGGTGTGTAGCACCCTTGCTTACATTGCTGATATGAATCTGCATGTTCAAGTGCTTATCTAGTGTAATTCTGAGGGTTTTCGCAGAATCGATAATGTGGGGAGTGTAGTTGAAGGCCATAAGGTGTTTCAGCCATTGGTCGGTCTTGGGGGTGTGATTAGGCGGAGCAATGAGAAGGAATTCGGTTTTGGATGTGTTGAGCATCAGGTAAGTATCAGTTAGCCAGTTTTGAGTAGTCATAAGGGTAGAGTTGAGTGAGATGAAGTCTTCAGGGAGGTGATTTTCAGATAAAGTTGAGTGTCATCTGCGTACATATGGAAGAGAATGTTTGCGGAATTTAGAGTATTTGCCAACGGTTCCAGGAATAAATTGAAGAGTATTGGTTATAATGCAGACCCCTGTGGAACCCCCATAGTAACTGAGGAGGGTTGGGAAAGGGCTTGATTCACCTTGATTTTTTGTGATCTATCGTTGAGGAAGGAAGTAAACCGTTGTAGTACCAATCCTGAAAAGCCATCCTGTGTTCTAGGACGGATAGGAGATTGTCGGTGTCAAAAGCTGAGGATAGGTCAAGGAGAACCAGGAGGCATGATTCGTTTTGGTCTAGCATTTTATAATGTCATCCGTAATGTGATTGAGAGCAGATGCCGTACTGTGATCTCCCCAAAATCCTGATTGACGTTGGTCCAGGAGTTGGAACTGCTCCATGTATGCACAGAGTTGCGTCTGCACGCATTTTTCAAGCAGTTTAGCCAGCGTGGGGACGGTGGAGCTTGGCCTGATGGTATTGAGGTCAGAGCTGTCTGCATTAGGTTTTTTAGGATGGGGAAACCTGCTCTACTTTTAGGCACTCAGGATTGTGCCTTGTAACAGCGAGGCATTACAATCCTTGTCCGTAGTGGGATATTGGTCTCCTTGATATCTTTGAAAATGAGCAGAGGTAGCAGGTCCATGAAATGGTTAGAAGAGTTGATCACCAGTAGAGTGTTGTAAATTTCTCTTTCGCTGAGGGGAGTGAAGCAGTTCCAGGAGGCATTTTTATTGGTGCTAACCCTGGAGGGAATGAGCCGCTCATTGTGAGCTCGATGCCCAGGTCTTCCGTGGAATGGGAGAAGCACTCTTTTTGCTTCAAGGTCGAAACTGATGCTTTTGTTTTTCCAGTGAAGAAGGTTGCCAGGTCGTTGCATGAAGGATGGCTGTCGCTGAGGTTTGAGTTGTTCGTTGCCTTGCACGATTGTTGTTTAACTATTTCAAACAGTTTCTTAGGGTGGTTTCTAGCTTCTTTGAGTTGGGATCTGAAGAAGTCAGCCTTTGCATTCTTGATTTTTCTGTTGTAGGTGTTCCTGACATATCTAAGGTGACTTAGATATTCAGTGGAGGGTACCGTTCCCAAGGAACTTTCCGCTATCCTTAAGTTGCATCATTCCAAATTTAGGCTGTCATTGAACCAGGGTTTGGATATTTTGGAGGAGGCATTTTTTTGTTGTAGAGGGGCTTTTTCGTCCATGATGCCAGAGATGGTGGAATTATAGAAATCCGTGAGGGCAAGAACATCAGACATGTCCAATTGGGGAGTCAAGGCCTTTCTACAGTGCATTGCTAAATCCTTAGAGGTAATATTCCAAATGTTTCTCTTCCATTGCTTCGTTTTCTTGGGCTGGACCCTCTGCGAGGCCACCTCTTTGTTAATTAGGAAGATGATGCAATAATAATCAGTCCAATCGCACTGGATAATTGTTATGATAATGAATCCAATACACAAGTAAATCTTGAAGTAGGTTTATTCCTCAGAGAAAGATCCTAAACAGCTTCTTGCCAGACACAGCTGGACCAACTGATAACAGTGCCACAGCGGTGACATCATATTAGAATCTCTAGAGCATCATAAGGATGCACCATTCGAATCAATTGAGATGGTTTTTCCTTTGGAAATGATGAGTTTCACCTCTGTTAGGTGTTGGGCTCTCACAGAATTGTGCTCATGTTCTATTATGAAGGATTTAAGGCAATTTACTGCTTGATCTGTTGGGTTAGACCAGTGAAGGTTGAAGTTTCTCAGAAAGATTTGGGAAACAAAGGTGTCATCATTGGAGGAGTTGATATCCATTAATTGTTCAATAAAGGAGAGAATGAAGGAGGAATTGGCCCTAATCTCATCTAGGATAATCTTAAAAACACAGCGGACCAGAACAGAGTTTCTGCCCTTCTTCTCATGGACCTTTCAGTGGCCTTTGACACAGTGTATCATGTTATAGTCATCCAAAGACGAGAGGAAGTCAAAATAGAAGGCACAGCTTTCATCGGATCACATCTAACCTACGCAACAGTACAAATATTATACACCTCAGCCCATTCTCTTCTAAACCACGCAGGATTAAAGCAGGAGTCCCTCAAATCTCAATCATGTCCCTTATGCTTTTCAACATCTAAATAAAAATTGCTACCAGATCTGAGTAATAGTTTTTGACATCATCCGCTACATCCGTACTTCCGAAATTGTAAAGCCCAAAGGACATTAAAACATCAGAACTCTTCGATTGCTTCCAGGTTGTTGACAAATGGAAGACATGGAACCACCTCAAATTGAAGGCCTCCAAAACCAAGAAACTCACCTGTGGCAAAATGGAAAACCTATTATCCTCTCTGCACCTGGCCTGATGATGGAGGACCACCTCCAAAAATATCAAAGGAGGTAAAAAAACGCAAAATTACCATTGATGTCGAACTTCCAAAGAATTCTCAAGTGGATAAGGTAACCAACTCAAACTTTGTCACAATTAAATACTATGAGGCATGTTCCCACACCTATGCTCCTCACACAAGGTTCATGCTACCATCTCTCTTGTCCTATCAAAATTGGACTACCCTAATGGTGTTTATCACGGCTCAATGTTATCAACTATGAGAAGATTTCAGGGAATTCACAACGCTGCCACTAGACTCCTACATGTCAAGCCACAAGCACACATCTCTCCTGCAATAAGGGTACTACTCTGGTTGCCATTTGCCAAAAATCCTCCTTAAAGCTGCTTTGTATCACTCACAAAGTAATACATGGCAGAGGACTACTCTTTATCAGAAAGAAAATAAACAAATACATATAACAAAGGAACATACGATCAAAAATTGCTCCTCGCCTCAGAATTCCTACATACTTGGAAAAAACATGGGTGGAACATCCTTCTCTGTCCAAGTAGCTAAACTATGGAATTTCCTACCTGCACACAGACAACCATCTCCACTTCAGAATATTGATCAAAAGCTGTCTCTTCCCCACATGCCAACAATACTGACAACTCGCGAATATACCACTACAGTATACTCAGACTTGATAAACTATACTATATGGAAAAGAGCTATCGTTATACAAATACATATCACTGTAATCTGAACTATGCCTCCTCTTGAAAGCAGATATTTATATTAGGGAAAGTTATATATTATGCCACAAGATGCATGTGTATATCAGACTACGTTAAACTTGGTGCCTCTATGTAAATAAAGGTGCATATATAGAAGATAATGCCTGCTACTAATAACTGCAATAAGTGTCATGTGTATATTTATGTATATATTAGTTAATTACAGTTATTTGAAACCATAAAAAAATTGCCACATGTGAATGTTGCCACTTCAATTTATATATGGGTATTTAATATAGATAGATTATATAATCAAGCAAACAATACATATATATATATATATATATATATATATATATATATATATATATATATATATATATATATATATATAATATATATATAAATCTAACAAGCATCCTGCGTGTATATTAGATTATAAATATAGATTATATACATGTTGCTATTATGAAAAAAAACTTCTGTCTTTCCCATCTCAAATTTTTTGGCTCATCCCAAACCTTCTCACTACTATGAACTCCCAACCACCCTTCTGAATCTTTCCCCCCTCCTTTTTAAACCATACCCACAACTAGCAAATACACACACTTACAAACCAACCCACTACTTCCCTTTTCTAATCCACTCCTATCTTTCTATCCCCTACCCCAAACATAAGAAATCAAGAGCATAATCTTAACACAATGTGAGCGGGGGATAGCCGGTTACTGGTGTAGCAATGACAGAGGACCACTCTAATAGGCAGGAATAGGTGTTTATTTCTTAAGGTAGTAACACCACTCAAAAAGAAATACGAGATGCGTGTCTCTAGAGGGGGAAAAGTCCTCTCAATCCAAATCAAAAGTTCATAAGGGGAGGATAAACAACCAAGGAATCGTCGGGGTCTTCAAGTCCTTCTAGACTCCAATATTCAGTTTTTCAGACAGTCATGCGGCTTGGATTCATCCAGCATCGCCATGTGAAAAGGGAAAAAAAAAACAATCCAGAGATTACTAGTAGGTTCTGGGGTCCGATCTAGAGGAGGGGGTAACGGGGAGTGAAGGAGTCACCAGGGCCCTACACCAGGAAACATGTTACGCCCAACACAAAATGTAGTAACTGGGGAGCGTGCTCGGGGGTGAGGATTTCACAAACACACTCGTGGTCCTGTGACCTCCCTCGATCCTCCCCTACCCCTTCCCACCCTGTGAAGAGAAGAGACCCTTTAAACGGCCCGTACCTTGTCCAGCCACACTTCTCCAGAAGTATGGCAGGGCGGCTCGTGGTGTCGGTGGCCACCTGGAGTGTCCGTTCTCCTGGCCTGCCTGTCTGCTTCCTCTCCCGGGTACTCCTCCCGAATGTTGCTCGTCTCTGGCGTCTTCGCTCCTGTTCCTCCTCCGGCTTTCGTGCTGTTCGGCTCCGTCTGGGTTTCCTTATCCGTCTCCTCTGACCCTGGTTGGTCAGACGCGTGCGACGTCAGGACTGTTGGGTCTGCCTCCGCTGGTGACGTCCATGCCGCCTTAAAGGGGCCGTAGGCATCCTGAGGACGGGGCGGAAAGGAACAGCTGTTAAAGTCCTCGCCCCGTCCACCGACATCATCAGAGGCCCCGTGACACATCCCACCCCCGGGATTTCCACGATCGGGGGAAACAGGAAAGCGGGACAGAAAGTCTACATTCCCCTGATCAGCACCCTTCCGATGGCGAACCTCAATCTGAAAGGGCTGCAGGGCTAAGAACCATCTCAGAATACGCTCATTGTGTCCCCGATTACGTTGCAGCCAGGTGAGTGGGGCGTGGTCCGTAAACAAAATGAAGGGGCGCCCCTCAAGATAGTCCCGGAGTTTATCCACCCCCCATCGAACCGTAAGGCACTCCTTTTCGATGGTCGAATAGGCTTGTTCGCGGGGAAACAGTGTCCTGCTGATGAACAAGATAGGTTTCTCGTGTCCCTCCTCATCCAGTTGAGAAAGAACAGCACCGATACCCACCCCGAGGCATCGGTCTGTAGAAGAAATGGTTTACTGAAGCCCGGAGAGACCATTGCAGGAGAGGAGGTGATAGCGCCTTTCAAGGCCTGGAAGGCTATTATTATTATTATTATTATTATTATGTTTGCACTTGTAAAGCGCACTGCTACCCGGAGGTTTCCTGGCGCTGTGCAATGCTGGGGAACCCGTCCTGGCTTTTCCCTGTGGGATGGTCCCTGCTGGGAGTCCCCAGGGTGGAGCCAGGCATCCCCGGCGTTGGGGGGGGGGGCGTTGTGGAGATTAGGCAAGCTAATGCCCAGAGTTGCCGAGTGTGACCCCAGATTAGAGTGGGCACCAAAGCGAGAATTATTGAGTCCGCTGACTCAAGTCCGCGACCCTGCCGCGTCGGGAATCGAACCCTGGTCCCGGCCGACTTCTGCTCCCGGGTCTGCCGCCTCTAACTGGTGAGCCACACCACTCCACACTGGTGAGCCACACCACTCCAGGCTAATAATTCCTTTGAGGTGGGAACAGGCAATTTAGAAGGGGAATGGGTTTTACGCAGGAGGTCAGTGAGGGGTCCTGCTAAGTCAGCAAACTGTGATATAAACCTACGATAATACCCCACCAACCCCAGAAAGGCCCTCAGCTCTCTTTTAGTGGTAGGTTAGGGAACGGCTTGTATGACCTCCACTTTCTCAGATTGGGGTCGAATCAGGCCATTCCCCAGGACATAACAAAGATATTTCACGGTCCTAAAGGCGACTCTGGATTTCTTTGAGTTAATATGGAGATTTGCTTTATGTGGACTGGAGAGAATTTTGTCTAAATGAGAGAGGTGGTCTTCCCAGGTTTTACTGAAGACGACAATGTCGTCGAGGTAGGCTGAAGCGTACTCCAGATGGGGCATTAAAAAGGTGTCCATGGCCCTCTGAAAAGTTGCCGGGGCTCCGTGCAATCCAAAAGGGAGGACGGTAAAATGGTAATGGCCGGATGGGGTGGAAAAAGCAGTCTTCTCCCTGTCTGCAGGGGCTATCTGGATTTGCCAATATCCCTTGGTGAGGTCAATAGTTGTGATATATCTGGCCTCAACAAGACATTCCAACAGCTCATCTACCCTGGGGAGGGGATATGCATCTTGTTTAGACACCCGGTTAACGGCTCGGAAGTCTATGCAAAACCGGATGCTGCCATCCGGTTTTGGCACGAGGACCACCGGTGAACACCAGTTGCTATGCGACGGGACAATTACACCAGATCGTAGCATGTTGTTCACTTCGTTGGTAAAGGCGAGATGCCTAGCCTCAGGGATTCGATAGGGCTTTTGCTTCACCACAACCCCTGGAGGGGTAGGAATGGTGTGTTCTGCTAAGTGGGTCCTACCTGGTTGGTCCGAGAATACACTATTGTGGTGGAGGAGGAGGGAGAGAACCTCGTTCTTTTGTTTCAGTGTGAGGTCCTGATTGATTGGAGTGTCATGTACAGTATGGTGAGGGGGAGAGACGAGAGCGACCGTGGGGGCCGTTTGTGGGGGTTTACCTATCCACTTCTTTAATAGATTTATGTGGTACATTTGGGTTTTATGTCCAGACAATTGTAATAGGTAGGTGGTACGCCCTATCTTTTTGAGGATTTTAAAGGGTCCCTGCCACTCTTTTTTGTTATGTTATGTTATGTTATGTTATTAATACATTTTTATAGCGCACGGCTACTCAAAAAGAGTGTCCCGGCGCTTTTAAAGGAGAAGGCAAAAAAAACTGCAACAAAATAACATAACACCAAATGAAAAACTAAAAGAGCAGAGAGCCAAGAATTAAAGAGAGAACGGCTACTGAGTAAAAAGCCACGTTTTAAGGCCTTTCCTAAAGGCCAGCAGGCTAGTGGCTACCCGCAGGGCCAGCGGCAAAGAGTTCCATAGCTGGGATGCCAGCAGTCCAAAAGAGCGCCCGCCAAGGCGCGCTTTCTTTACCCGAGGGACAACAGCAAGGTGCAGGGATTCCGACCTCAGAGACCTGGTCGGATGATAAAAGACCAGCCTCTTTTGGAGGTACTTAGCTCCCTCCTTGTGAAGAGCTTTATAGACCAAGGTCAGAGCCTTAAAGGCGATCCTCTTGCGGATGGGCAACCAATGTAACGTTACCAGCAGGCCCGAGGCACTGGCGCGCCTACTGAGGCCGAAGATTGCCCTGGCCGCGGCGTTCTGTACCACTTGAAGGCGCTGCAGCAAGTACTCTGGAAGGCCCAGGTAAAGAATGTTGGAATAATCCAACCTGGACCCAATCAGAGCCTGAACTGTCAGCGTCCTATGTTCCACGGATAACAAAGGAAGGAACCTCCGCAGCATCCTAAGGATGCCAAAGCACATGCCCGACACCCCCAGGATCTGAGATTTCAGGGTTAACCTGTTATCCAACTTCACCCCTAGATTCTTTGCAACCTGAGAGGAGCAAGATGGAGGGAACATATCCCGTGGCCACCAAGTCTGCCAGTCAGGCTCGGTGTCACACCCAAAGAAAAGTACTTCGGACTTGTCGGAATTGCACTTAAGGCTGTTTAGATGGAACCAGTGAAAAACAGCCCCAAGGCAATCCCGAATACTCTCCCCATCAAAGTCGCCTCCTCTCGTACAAGAGAAGAGGAGCTGGGTGTCATCCGCATAGGATACGATCTGGGCACCATGCGACTCCACCAGTGCCGCCAACGGGGTCATAATGATGTTAAAGAGGGTCGGGCTCAAAATAGAGCCCTGAGGGACCCCGACTCCCAGAGGCGGCATCACGGCGGAATCAGGCGGGACCCAGATCGTTTGCCGGCGGCCGGCAAGAAAGGAAGCAAACCAGTCGAACACCGTCCCCCGTATGCCTATCTCGCGAAGTCTTGCGAGAAGACCATCATGGGGAACGGTGTCGAAAGCCGCCGACAGGTCTAACATCACCAGCATGACTTTGCCCCCGGAGTCCAGAACCCCTTTAATGGATTCCGAAACCTCCAGGAGCGCAGTCTCCGTGCTAAGATGGGGACGAAAGCCCGATTGGGTGGCGTGCAAGATCTCATTAGATTCAAGGAAATTGGAAAGCACGCCTTGAACGTGCTTTTCCAGAATCTTCGTGAGGGCCGGCAGCAGAGAGATGGGCCTATAATTAACTGGGGCCTTCGGGTCTAGGCCAGATTTTTTAAGCAAGGGAATCACCATCGCCTGCTTCCAGGTTTGCGGGACCACACCTAGCCTCAACGAAAGATTCAAAAGCGGATTAGCCAACGGGTTGATCACCTCCGCGACTTTCGCTAGAAATTTAGCCGGGCATGGGTCAAGGGGAGAACCCGATTTTAAATTGCCCATTAGAGCCAGGGAGTCCGGAGCAGAGATTGGAGGAAACACGCTCAACGTCGCCCTAGGCCCGGCCTGTGGCAGTGTGATGATGTCACGTTCAGTTTGGCCCACAGACATTGGTACTAGGAATGACTCCTGGATGCGTTGGATCTTGCTCGTAAAAAAGTCAGCAAGATCCGCAGCCCAGGTACCAGATGGTTTTTGGTCCGAGGTGTTCGACCAAGGTGAGGTGAATTCTCTCACGATGGAGAATATCTCCTTGCAGGAGTTGGAAGCAGCATCAATTCTCCTAGCTAGATACGCTTTTTTTTCCAGGCGAATGTCCCGGTGATAAGCCTTGACCACCGTTTTATAGGTCAGCTTGGCAGCAGTGTCATATTGTGCCCGCCACGCTCTTTCGGCTACCTTGCACTGCTGCCGCGTAGCCGACAGTGCAGCGGTAAACCAAGGTGCGGAGACCCGTTTCGGTGTCGGGCGCGATGTTACTTCCGGGGCAAGATCGTTTAGCCTGTCCAAAAACCAATCCTGCAAGGTCTGCAAATCCCTGTCTAGATCACCTGAAAGGAGGCAGGGATGGGCCACAGCTGCTTGAGCCAGCATCTCTGGGGTTACTCGATGGAATGCCCTATGGACACGACCCTGTTGATGTGCCGGGGTAGGCCCTGACTTACCTATGCCCTTGATCACAAATTTGGCAAGGCAGTGGTCTGACCAAAGGACAGGAGTAACCTCTATACCCTCAAGAGGGACAGACGAGAAAACTTGGTCAAGGGTGTGCCCCTTCTCATGCGTAGGCTCCCGAAGGTAAGGGATAAGTCCCAGAGGGGTTAGCGCCTCAGAGAGTTTGGTGGCCGCCGGATCGGATGGATCATCCAACCGAAAGTTGAGATCGCCAGCCACGATAAAATGTTCAGCTTTCAGAGCCAACTCAACCAGCACCAAATCCAGATCTTCAAAGAAGGTGCCGGGTGCCCCAGGAGGCCTGTATATAAGCAGTCCCTTAAAGGATTGGTGGGGCGATAGAGTGATAGAGAAGGCTAGGGTCTCAGAGCCACGGATGTCAATGGCTGGCAGGATCGCACAGGGGGTTCCTTTCCGGACCACTAACGCCACTCCACCTCCCCTTCCCTTGGCTCTATCCTTTCTGAAGATGTTATAATCAGGCGGGATTGCCATAGCGACGTCAGGGTTAGAAGAGTCGGTCCACCATGTCTCAGTAAGCATGAGGCATAGTGGCTTCTCTATGTCGAGAAGCTCATAAATGTCCTGCGCATGTTTGCATGCTGACCTGGTGTTTAATAGCATGCATCCGAAGCCCATCCTGAAGGTATCATTGCTCGGCCGTGAGGTAAGCGAGCGAGTCGGGTACCAGCCACAACCCGGGCAACGGGATTTCCCATGATATCGACCGGGAAAAACAGTGCGACAGCCAGAGACATGAGGATGGAAAGTGCGAAGTTCGCTAGGGGAATAGCGCAAAATGGGAGTCCCAGGGGGACACATCCCTGATGGTGGAGTCCCACCCGCCGCTCCGCCCGCCTCCGGGACGCTGACGGGCGCAGACGGGCAGGACTCTGGCACGACTCCGGCGCGAGTCAGGCGCTACCGCTGCGCGTCACCGCTGCGCTAGTGTAGCGAGCTTTAAGTAGGGCTCACCTGTGGTGGTGATAAGCGCTAGAGCGCTCAACCAGTGGCACAGTGGACACTAGCCACCCCCAAGATGGCGGCCACGCGCCGAAAACAAAGGCTAAAGATCGTAAATCCGCTTTCAGTTTGTGTGTGGAAGTGGGCAGCAGTACTAAAGCCCACTCCCCTACGCTCAGTTCCCTCCATTTTTTTCCTCGGTCATAAAAGGTTTTCTGCTTAGTTTGAGCAATGGCAAGATGGTCATGAGCAAGGGTTCTCAGCTTGTGGAGGTGGGTTTGTAATTGGCGGGTATAATCCAAAAGCGCCTCCGCTTCTTGTGATCCTTCCCTTTCACAGCTATCTTTGGTGATCTCTAGTAGGGTCCTTGGTTTACGTCCGAACAGTAGCTCGAACGGGGAGGTACCCAAACTGGCTTGGGTCTGGCTACGTAGTACAAAAAGGGCAAGAGGCAGCAACTGATCCCAGTTTTTCCCATTCCCAGACAGTAGTTTCTTCAGAGTGAGTTTTAGGGAGCCGTTGTAACGCTCAACCAAACCATCCATCTGGGGATGGTAAACAGATATCTTTATATGTTTTATTCTCAGTTGTGTGCACACTTGTTTCATAAGGCGGGACACGAAAGGGGTACCCTGATCGGTAATGATCTCCCTGGGGAATCCCATTCGTGAAAACACCTCCACCAGTCTTTGTGCTATGGCAGAGGAGTTGGCCACCCGAAAGGGGAAGGCCTCCGGGTAGCTGGTGGCGTAATCCACCAACACTAGGGCGTATTGGTGTCCCCTTCCTGACTTGGGCAAAGGGCCAATGAGGTCCATACCTAGTCTGTCAAATGGAGTACCTATGATGGGTAAGGGATTCAATGGTACAGGGGGAGGAATGTAAGGATTACGTCTTTGGCATATCCTGCACTCTTGACAATATTTCTGAACCTGAGCATAAACCCTTGGCCAAAAAAAATGCTGGAGTATGGCTTGTCCAGTTTTTTCAGCCCCAGAATGACCAGCCAAAAGATGGGCATGTGCAAAAAAAAGAATTTGGTCTCTAAAACTTGTGGGTACTAACAACTGTGGTGTTGCATCTGTCGCTACTCTATATAGCAGACCGTTTTTTTCTATAAAGGTGGGATATACCCGGGTGAGGGGGTCCTGATCTTCACGGGCTTTTTGCCAGGCATTAGTGAGGCTGGCGTCATTCAACTGTGCGGTACGGAAGTGGGTATCCCTTGCCTAAGGCTCTGGTAGAAGTAGGGTGTTGTATGTTTTCCCCAGTGGTTTGAGGGCGTCTAACATAAGGGAGTGAAAAGATGGATTATCGGTCCCGATGATAAACGGTTCTTGGAGACTGGATAAGACACCCACAATTACTTCGGTTCCTTTCCCATCCCCCCACTATAGAGGGTGATCTTAGCTAGGGGATATTCCCTGACATCCCCGTGAACACACCTGATGTGGACGGTCCTCCCGGGGATAAGATTGGAATGGTTGATTAATTCCTGTTTTACCACTGAATGCTTGCACCCAGAATCAAGTAATGCTCTTATCTGGGTCCCGTTGATAGTCACACTTACATAGAATGCTGTCCCGGTTTCTTGCGCAAAAAGGATGGTGTGGGGTGCATAGCTTACGTCCATTGGCTCTTCCTCCTTTTCTTTCTTTTTTCGGCAATATCGGGCTATATGGCCCCACTCCCCACAATCATAACATTGGGGTCCTGAGGTGATTGGAAGTTCTGGTCTGGGAAAACATGGACGTATAGGCTCTGGTACCCCTTTTATTGGTTTCTTTTCTGTCTTTACAGGAGGAACGTTTCGGGGGTGTTTCTCGTGTTCTCTGATATATGGACGTCCTTGTGCCTGGGCATAACACGTGGCCATTTCTATGGCGTGTTCCAGTGTGAGACCTGCATGCTGCTTCAACAAACGCTGGGTGCCAAAAGGTATAGCCTCGAAGAACTGCTCCAGGTAGACTTTATTCATAATGTCCTCCATGCTTGCCTCGTGAGGTTTAAGCCAAAGATCGGCTGCTTCTTTCAGTTTGTAGAACAGTGTCTTGGGGAGATCCCCTGGGGCCCCTCGCTCCTGGCGGAACCTCAACCGGTGTGTTTCCTCATCCACTCCTAAGCGATCCAGGATATATTGTTTGACCACAGCGTATGCACAAGTCCCATCCTTGTTTATCATTTGGTAGGCCGCTTGTGCCTCTCCTGTCAAAAGGCGGGCGAGGTAAAATGGCCATCTATCCCCAGGCCATGCACTTGCACAGGCCGCCCTTTCGAAATTCAAAAAGAAAGCAAGGGGTTCATCCCCCGGGGCGTATTTTTGTAGAGGGACCACCGTACCAGGGGTGGGGGGCGGTTGGTCTTCCCTGTCCCAAAGCAGTCATAAGCTGGGTATGTCCTTCTGCCAACCTAAGTAGACTATCCGATTGGTTCTGTATCGCCTGGGTGAAAGCTGTCCGATCTGCCTCCGCTTGGGTGGAGGTTTGTTCAATAGCCGACTCCAGTTTTGCCTGCCCATCCTTCATTTGATGTATAAGGTTTTCCATCCTGTAGCGGACGGCGGTTCATACACTGGGCTCCTATCTGGCTCGCCACTTGTGAGAGGGGGACAGCCGGTTACTGGTGTAACAATGACAGAGGACCACTCTAATAGGCTGGAATAGGTGTTTATTTCTTAAGGTAGTAACACCACTCAAAAAGAAATACGAGATGCGTGTCTCTAGAGGGGGAAAAGTCCTCTCAATCCAAATCAAAAGTTCATAAGGGGAGGATAAACAACCATGGAAATCGTCGGGGTCTTCAAGTCTTTCCAGACTCCAATATTCAGTTTTTCAGACAGTCATGCGGCTTGGATTCATCCAGCAACGCCATGTGAAAAGGAAAAAAAAAATAAACAATCCCGAGATTACTAGTAGGTTCTGGGGTCTGATCTAGAGGAGGGGGTAACGGGGAGTGAAGGAGTCACCAGGGCCCTACACCAGGAAACATGTTACGCCCAACACGAACTGTAGTGACTGGGGAGCGTGCTCGGGGGTGAGGATTTCACAAACACACTCGTGGTCCCGTGACTTCCCTCGATCCTCCCCTACCCCTCCCCACCCTGTGAAGAGAAGAGACCCTTTAAACGGCCCCGTACCTTGTCCAGCCACACTTCTCCAGAAGTATGGCAGGGCGGCTCGTGGTGTCTGTGGCCTCCTGGCGTGTCCTTTCTCCTGGCCTGCCCGTCTGCTTCCTCTCCCAGGTTCTCCTCCCGAATGTTGCTCGTCTCTGGCGTCTTCGCTCCTGTTCCTCCTCCGGCTTTCGCGCTGTTCGGCTCCGGCTGGGTTTCCTTATCCGCCTCCTCTGACCCTGGTTGGTCAGACACGTGCGATGGCAGGACTGCTGGCTCCGCCTCCGCTGGTGACGTCCATGCTGCCTTAAAGGGGCCGTAGGCATCCTGAGGATGGGGCGGAAAGGAACAGCTGTTAAAGTCCTCGCCCCGTCCACCGACGTCATCAGAGGCCCAGTGACACACAACTAACTTGCAAGAAAGGGAAAAGAAACCACATTGTTTTTACTAACCTGCTAAATGCTAATTTTGGGTTCCGAAGTATAGGCCTACTCACGTAAAAAAAAGCATTTCAATGCCATGTTAGGAGTCGTAAGCACTATATAAATACAGTTAGAATTATAATACCCTTACTGGCCTATTCCTTAAAAACTTTGCTCACCTTACCCACTCAGCCACTCTATCGCCGCTGCAACTGAGGTTTCACCAGTCCGCACCAAGCCTGCAGACATGGTCACAGACAAAGGAGGCATGCACAGAAGCCAACATTGAGGCAGCCAGCACCATATGCTGTGCATATCTACCGGGTATTTTTTCCCTGTGCAGGTATTTCTCCATTACTGTAATGACGCGGAAATGTTTTGTTTGAAGCCTCTCTTGGAAATGGATTTACAAAAGGGGGTGGTGATGAACAGAGTGTCTGAATTGAGCAGACCACTCTTACCCAGTCCAAAGATCAGGGCTTGATCCATCACCGTTATTTATCTCACTGCCCCATCCCAGCTCAGAACATGGCTATATGCAAATCAGTCTGTCCCTGGCCCAGTGCATCATGGGAACAGGGCAGACTAAACTACCAAGCCAATTCTTTACCAGAAAGGAGACAAGCTACCGGGGACCGGTTTCTGGCATTTCAGCCTCTTCGGCCCGGCTTGCTTGAATCCTGATGGAGCAGTGAGAAAGGGACTCATGTCTGAGTATACCCTGCCACACCTATAGTGGCCAAAATCGATTTACAAAAGGGGGTGGTGATGAACAGAGTGTCTGAATTGAGCAGACCACTCTTACCCAGTCCAAAGATCAGGGCTTGATCCATCACCGTTATTTATCTCACTGCCCCATCCCAGCTCAGAACATGGCTATATGCAAATCAGTCTGTCCCAGTCTGTCCCTGGCCCAGTGCATCATGGGAACAGGGCAGACTAAACTACCAAGCCAATTCTTTACCAGAAAGGAGACAAGCTATCTCTTGGAAATGGCACAGAATGTCCTTGGGTTTCATTCTCATAATAGTTATAAACTGTTTGATCACACTTCTTTGAATTGAAGGAGACTGAGAGTTGTTAACTTGTTCACCCCAATAAAAACACCTCTGCTTCACCCTAACAAAAGCACAATTTTCTTTTAGCACAATCCATGCTCTAACAGCCATCTTCAGAGGCGGTTGTAAAACATTATATCCCTTAATATCAGCATCACTCCCTCTTAGCGCAAACAAGTAATGTGGCTTGGCTGCAGTTACCTCTGAAAGCCGATGGGAAATATATTTTTTAGCAGAATCTGATATGTGTCATTCAACTAACCAGGATATGAAGAAGTCCAGTACCAATGGAAGGATTTATTGAGGAGTTATTGCTCTCTGCTCATGGTGTTAACAGTGGTTATTGTCCTGAGCAAAGGCAGTAACTATAGATGGCATTAACAAGTTTTAATTGCTTGCTCCACTGTAATGGGCTAGAGCTGAACTTGAGGGCACTTAATGAGGGCAATTAACAGCTGCAAACACATGACAGAATGTGGTCAACAATACTTATATCCGTTATTGTTTGTATGTATATTTTATTTCTATAGCACAAACTTAACCAACAGTCCATGGAGCACTGTACATGGTCAAAGACAAGTATAAAGATTTAGGAGAGAAAGAGGAAGCTGCGTTGTGGACGGTTAATGTATTGTAATGTAGTGCTCTTTAAAGCACGCCATGTCTGGTCCCAAGCCTAGCTGCGAACGGAGGAGGGTTATGCGTGGGGCTAGCAATACAATCCTAGCTATAGAAACGTCAACCAAAGACCAAAAGGCATCCTGGCCTTGTGGAGAGAGGAATCTCCTACACCAAGAGCTATAATGCCTTGTGGTGAAAGGCAGAGATCCCTTAAAGCCACAAAGCCGATCTGCCTGCTTTCGACCAAGATCATCACCATCGGGACAATGAACGTGAAGACCATGTACGAGACAGGCAAAACAGCCCAAGTGGAAGCAGAGCTGAAAAAAATAAAACCTTGCCCTGCTTGGCAGCAGCGAGACCAGATGGACAAAGTTCAGACAGAAAAGACTGGCTCTATTAGGAATGCTGCTGTATTCTGGACATGAGGAAGAGAATTCCCTACATACTCAGGGAGTAGCAATATGCAACACTAGCAGCCAACAGAGCTTTGATTGGATGGGACTCTCCGCACAAATAAAAAGAGGATCAACATGAATGTTATCCAATGTTATGCACCTACAAGGCCATCAAAGAAGAGGAAAAAGAACAGTTATACAACAGACTCCAGTTCATCCTGGAGAAATGCCTTGAGAGAGGCATCACCATAATGATGGGGGACCTCAATGTCAAGATTGGAAGTGACAATCCTGTGTTCGAAGAAGTAATTTACAATCATGGCCTTGACGACATGAAAGAGAATTGTGAAAGGCTAGTAGATCTCTGTGCCCTGAACAGTCTGATGATAGTTGGTAGTATATTCCCACACAAAAGAATACACAAGACAAAGTGGGTGTCACGATACCATTAAACAGAGAATCTGATTGATCATGTCTGCATTACCAAGAAGTTCTGAAGGTCCCTGCAGGATGTGAGAGTGATTAGAGGCGCGGACGTGGTGTCAGACCTACACCATGTCATAGCCAGACTAAAGCTAAAGCTGAGGAAAGAATGGGTGGAACTGACAAACCAACGTCAGTGATATAATACCACCCTCCTCAAAGATGCTTAGGAACTGAGCGAATACTCAGTCACCCTTAGTAGCAAGTTTCAAGAGTCTCAAGAACTAGAGGACAACAGAGACCCAGTAGAAATTCAGTGGGAGAATATCAAAGACACACCAGCATAAAGAATGGATCACCACCAAGATTTTCTGCTAAATCCAAGGAAGAAAGGAAAAGGAAGCAAGGAAGCTGCAGTCAACACCAGCCGAACAAGAGCAGAAAAAGCTAAAGCTCAAGGCAAACAGACCAAAACCAACAAGGAAGCAAAGAGAAGCTTAAGAGCAGACCTACGAAGATTCATCAATGATCTTGCCACAGAAGCCCAGGCAACAAGCTATAGAAACTTGAAAGAACTCTACAACAGCACAGAAACTCTTCGGCAGATACAGCAAGCCAGAAAGACCTGTTAAAGACAAAGCCGGGATGATAATCATGCGTAATGAAGGTTAACAACGAAGATGGATGAAGCACTTTGGGGAACTGCTGAACTAGCCTGTGCCGCAGTTCCCATCATACATACAGCCAGCTGACAAGTACTTGATAATCAACTGCAGCTGACCAACCAAGTAAGAAATACAGCAATCCATCATACATCTTAGAAATGATTAGGAAGCAGGACCTGACAACATTCCTGCAGAGGCACTGAATGTAGACATTGAAACCTTCAGTAGACGGGCTTTACCCCATCTTGAGAAGATTCTGAGAAGAGGAAAAAGTGCCATCAGACTCTAAGGAGCTATATCTGATCAAGATCCCCAAGAAAGGTAACCTGATTAACTGATCAGACTACAGAGGGATAACTCTTCTATCAACCCCAAGCAAAGTGTTGAACAGAGGCATCCTGAACAGAATGAAGAAATGATGCCTGAAACTTTGCCAAAGAATTGGCCCTATTCTCCCATTCCGATCTGCCAATGCAAGAGAAGACCGATAAAGTGGCAGCCACATCAGCCCAACTTGGCCTCGACATCCACTGGGGAAAAAACAAGATCCTGAAGGCTAACATGGCCAGTGCACATGCAGTCACTCTTGCAGGTGATGTACTGGAAGATGTTGAGGCCTATACCTACCTGGCCAGTGTCAAGCAGGGTAAAAAAACAATTGATGGACGGAATGCTGAACAATGTCAAACACTCAACCTCAGTGCAGAGATCTGGACTTCAATCCATCTTTTCTTTGCTCACCATGCATCCCATTTTGGACCTAGCCATATGCAAATCCCTGCTTCCCATGGCAACAGTCCAGCCTCAACTGACAAGCCAGGTCCTCCCTGGACCGGAAACAAGCATCCTAGGACCGGTTTTGGGGTATCACGCGTCATCAGCCAGGATAGCTTGAATCTAAACTGAGGTGGCATGGTGGGCAAGAAAACAATGGATTGGCATGTGGCTTGATCGATTGCCTGTGGCTGAGATGAATTCAAGCATTCCATCCATTACCTTTTTGTTTTTGCGTAGACAAGTAGGTGGCATAGACGTCGACGTCAAGGCAAGAATCGTCAAAGCAAAGGCTGTCTACATTCAGCTAAAGAGGATTTGGAGCTCCAAGGATCTAACACTGCAAACCAGGATCAGGCTTTTTAACACTAACGTAAAATCAGACCGTCTGTATAGAGCAGCAACTTGGAGGACAACAGGGACCACCACCAACTAAGTCCAGACCTTTATCAACTTCTGTCTGAGGAAATGCTCCAAAACGGCTGGTCAAACACCATCAGCAACAACGACCTATTGCAGCCAACTTTCTAACTCCCTGCTCATGAATAAATCATGAAAGACGCTGGGGCTGGATAGGTCACACCCTCTGCAAACTTGCATCAAATACCACCAAGCAAGCCCTCACCTGGAGCTCTCGAGGGAAAAGGAAAAGCGGAAGGCCAAACATCTAGTGCTGAGGCCTTGAGGCTGACTGCAATTAGATGGGTTACACCTGGAGTCAGATGTAAAGAAAAGCCCAGATCAGAGACGGGCGGAGAGTCCTGGTTGATGGCCTATACCCCAGAAGGGGTAGTAGGCATAAGTAAGTAAGTTTCTTCAAGATGTGAGTCTTTTAAATCTTTCCTAAACTGGGTAAGCATTGGGATAGTCCAAATGGATACTGGCATGTTGTTCCCGTTCCTAGGTGCATAGATCATAAGGCCTGTTGTCTTCTTTTTTTTACCCTTCTTAGTCTAAAGCTGGGTAGTGTCCTTGCTATGGGTCTGCTGAGAATCGCCAGAGACTGTGAATATGTCTGAAAGATAAATGGGGGTGCTGGCCTGATGGTTTTGTAGATGATGCAGCTGGCTGTGAAGATAGTGTGGGCACACAATGAAGGATGGGGATGATGTGAACCAGGTTGTGGCTCAGACATGTTTCAGTGTGAAGGATACCCCTATGGGGGGGCCAGTGAAGAGTCTAGCAGTCCCTGGAATAGGGCATTATCCACATTCTAAATGAAAGAGTAGGAGGGTTTAAACAGCAGTTTTGAAGCAGTTGTATGATTTTGTCATGCATGCGTTTACAACGCATGCTTTTACAATGCAGTCAGTACTCCACTACGCTTTAGGGAAGCGCTGAAGTTTGGAATAGTATATTTTATTATTCCAACTCCAGTCTGTGCACCAGTAGGGAAGGTGTTGGATTTAAAATCCAACACCTAAAGTTCCCTAAAGCAAGTTGTTGTAATGACTTGCATTGTAATGGAACTCCTGGTAACAACACAGTCGTTGTACTGACCATGTTGTAAAGGTCACTGTGTTGTTCTGACAGCGTTGTAAATGCTGTTTCCCTTCTGAAGTTGCTTTCTGGAAGTAACAATTTGAAAGAGAGAACTAGTACCAGGCCATCTTTGTTTTTTAGCAGTGTGTTCCTTGAGGGTGAGGTTGGAGTATACAGTAAATTCAAGTGACTTGGCATTTGTTGAAACCATCAACATTCACGTCATTGAGCCAGGTTGTACTGTATCTTATCTGTTGTTTTTGGCAAACCACAGGTATTCTCTTTTAATCGGGTTGAGCTTCAGGTAGGCACTGGATGTCTGCAGCATAGAGCATGATAGTTAGATAGTGGTCTGTGTCGAATAAAGCTGAGAGGTCAAGCAATATCCTGAGGCAGCGCCCATCATCTGTGGTCAAGAGGGCATTGTCTACCATGTGTAAAGTAGAGGTCTCCATGCTGCTGTGCCATCTGAAGCAAGACTGCTAATTGTGCAGCAGGTATTTAGCATTAATGTGGTCTTGGAGTTGAACGTAGACTGTTTTTACCATTGATCTTGCCGATGAATGGTAGCTGAGTGATGAGTTGGTAGTTGGTGAGGCCAAGAAGTGTTGTACGCCTTATACTTTCTCAGTGAAAACTGTGCGTTTGATGGACAACATAAATGTTAAAGCTGTGCAAGATTAAATCTACGCACACCTTGGGGATATTGTGGCCTTAATCCTGCTAGCTCACAGTGAACCATCTGCACCCTATACCTGATGAGTTAACAAATGGAATGACAATCCTGGATCTCCAAGGAAATTTTGGTAACAGATCTAGAATCTTTTCATTTGGTTACTCGTGCATACCCAAAGAGATACACAAAAAATACACCACATGCAGTTTCAATATGTATTGAAGCATAGTGATTCTTGATAAAATATGTGTGCTGCAATAATCAATAGAAGGAAACAGAATCATGTATTAGCATAACGAAAATGGTGAAAAAACAGTTCAACTATTTTGCTGTTATGGAGAACATATGTTTGCGTATAAATACTGTCATATATTGTACTCCTACCTAGCGCTTTCTAACGTAATGTGTCTTGGGTGAGTGAATCTGTAAAAATCCCTGTAGAGTGATCTAACTCCACTGTTATTTGTGGGTAATTATCATCAGGGTGCTTGTCTTGCTGGAGAGCTGGGCAGCATCTCTCACATGAGGTAAACGGGAATCAGGTGTGGTGTCATTTATATAATAAACATCATCCATGTTGCCAAGCCGAAGCCTCAATCAGGCTGCTATAGTTTATTCTATTGTGATATCTCTGTCCCTGAATAGACAATAACAAATAACATTTTGCATAGTGAACTTAGCCCTTCTACAGAATGTTCAAGGTATTTGATAATGTGCCTACGAAGTGGAAATGTAAGCAAAGCTAGTTTAGAGAATATTATCCTGCACAGGCATGCAAACAAATATGTGTCAAATGTCATTGTGTTTTAAGAAAAATGTGAGCCTGTACAATTGTGGTGTCTCCACTCAGGCCTATAATGTGACTACATAACACCCACTCCTTGTATGTGAGATGACTAAAATGCTTCCTAAAAACAATGCTCATAATATATGTAGTGGCATAGTGGCATAGGCACCTAAAATCATAAAAAGTATTTTGCCCTTTTGCCCTTTTGAAAATAAAAGCATCCAGAAAGCCAAATTTAAAAGGTAATTTGAAAAACGAATTAAAAAGCAGTACAATGTACAAGCAATTTAGAATTATAAAAACATTGCCAAATTAAAAGTCCCCACAACTCGATACTGCCAGATTGTTTATGTGTTCTGAGCTGTAGACAAAACATTGCTGTTCCCAGCAACCACAGACGATGTTCCCAGAGGCACTGAATGCATCAGGTCCATAGAGAAAACAAGTTTAGTCCATCCCCATCAGCGTTCGCCAAGGGGTGAATGGCCGGTACTGAGTCCGTAAAAGATGAGCCAGAATCCAGATCTCCAGGACCCAAAGCATCCCAGGAAGGCTCATGAAATGTGGTTAGAAGCAACGGCAAACGTGAAGGGAAATGATACAAGTAGGCATTTAGGGGACCCACCAGCAGTTCTATGTCTGGAGATAGAACCAATTGTGTTCCTAGGCATATGTCCAGGGCACACTTGAAAGTGAACAGCAGACAAGGAAAAACGGGCTGCACGCATTGTAGTCAGACAAGCCGGAAGAAAAAGAACCAGTGGTCATTCAGTTCCTGAAGTAAGGTTGCCCCAAAGAACTATATCCTTTGTTCACGACCCATTTGGCCTTGTGATAGGACATCCATTGTGGAGCAGAAAAAATAAAAGCACAGTCCCAACAACCAGGTACAGGATAAGCGGTAAACTTTCAAAAATACTTCCGAGCATGGAGTGTATGAATAATGGAATAACTCTGAAGACCATCTGGTAGGTGCTAACCAAGCCAGAGCCAATTGACTTAAAAAAGTGTGCTGCTCGGCAGTACTAGACATGGTAAAAATTTGGTGCACAAGATCCCCACAATGGTGTGGGAAATTAGTGCAGAGTAGCAACCACATCTTAGAGGGAGGCCTTGAAACTTGAAGATCAAATGTCTCCCTTGCAGATGTTAAGGCCGCATCCTTCTGAAACAATAATGCTTTCAGTCTGCTTAAAGCATCAAAGTGCACTTTCAAAAAGTTTATCGAAGGCCAAAGCGTTGCATCCCTAACTGTGTGGGTAGGTGGAAACAGTACTTGCGTACAACAGGTTACGACAGCAGAAACGTAACTAGATAGGCAATACCCGGTTCCATCCTACAGCAGTTCTGATCATTCAACATCAAATTACTCCCGAGTAAGTACGTTTATTTGCTGAATAATTAAAATCATTGCAATTTTAAGCCATACAAACAATTAATTGAAAGTTATTACTAAAAGGAAACATTATTGATTAAAAGAGGGTTTGTAGTTAAAAGCATCTTACAGTACGAAAACAATAATCTAAAACTTTATGACTAATAAATCAGTAAAGTGCTCCATGTCCAGATTTATACAAGTGATTTTATACCAATTTCTGCTTGAGCGGCAGTTGAGAAACACCATGTGAGTTAAAAGAAGTTTATTATTGGAGCATTCTGCCATGCCCAAATTGTATTCTGGTGCAATATACATCCTGCTGCATGTACAGGTGTTCCCATGAGGATTTTCTGGTTTCTACTTGGGGGACCTCAAATAATTTTCAGGTTTGGTGAAGGTGAGTTTGACCAGAATAGGTTGGTCGCTGGTTAAGATTTCCAGTGGTGATGGATTATAAACACCCAGATCAGCCTACAAGTGTGAGAAACTTTGGCTAAAAATTCAACATCAAATGACTCCCATTAGAGAGTAATCTGAAAGTCGGACGGTTAACAGCAGCCTGAGAACTCTTCAGATGACACAAAAAGTTTGCTTCAGATGCATTACATGCACCATGGAGGGAAGCCTCCCTGCAAAACAAGGAATGTCCCAAGGTACTCTGGCAGTCAGTTCCACTAAGAAAACCCTCAGACTCACCATCCCTCCTTTGGTATTTGAAAGGTAAGATCCATGATTTATATACATACCCTGCCCTTAGCACCTTATATCTGCCCACATGATGTTGTTGTCAGCAGTAATGGAAGTGAAAGGTCAAAATTGGCAGAGAAAAAAAGCCGTGGATTATCCAATCCAATGATGATATTTCAGCAAATGTGAATGGTAGTTTTTCTAACTTCTCTATGTGTAACATAGTGTATGTCGTGCCCTTTTTAGCTAAGATGGTCTACTGTTTAGTGAGATTGTATGGTAGAAAAAAGTTAAAGGCATTAAGATGTTTCTATGTAACGTGACCAGCACAATGTGCCTGTAGAGTCAAACTCAGTAACATGATGGCCCTAAGCTGCGACTGCCCAGGTTGGAAAGAAGAAATGTCAGTCTGTATGATGTCTATAGCAGACCGATTCAGAAAAGGGGGTGGTGATGGACAGAGTATCTGAATTAAGCAGACCACTCCTACCCAGTCCAAAGATCAGGGCTTGATCCATCACCGTTTTTTAGCTCACTGCACCATCCCAGCTCAGAACCTGGCTACATGCAAATTAGTCTGTCCCTGGCCCAGTGCATCATGGGAACAGGGCAGACCAAACTACCAAGCCAATTCTTTTACTGGAAAGGAAACAAGCTTCCGGGGACTGGTTTCTGGCATTACAGCCGTCTTCGGCCCGGCTTGCTTGAATCCTGATGGTGCAGTGAGCAAGGGACTCACATCTGAGCATACCCTTCCACGCTTATGGTGGACCCCGGAAGCTTGTCTAGGCATCTAGGAAATAAAAGATGCAGACTAAATCAGCTTTGCATCAGTGAGCATTGTTTTTCTTCGCCCATGAAGGTGTGAGTTTATACTAATAAGACTCTGGGTCAGCTGGATTGTGACGGGAAAATTATGCAAACTTCTGTGCAAAGGCTTTTGAGCCACCTCGAGGTGGTGTAGGGCAGTGTTCACATTGTATGTAATTAAATACTGCACATGGAGTACTTGCTTTATGCAGAAAATGGTCACCATAATGGTGAAAACAGAACATTTCATCATAATTGGAACTACCATCATACATTTCTTGAGAACTAAAACCGTAGAATGATGTAGATTGTCTAGCATTTAATGCACTGTATCAATGTCCCAATCATCAGAGATAGTACTAGGAGTGATGATTTTATGTAAAGAAATTTAAAATACATAAGGAATTTAAGTAATTTAAGGCGGTCTAAATATATCATAGGATACCTTATCCCAAGTAATTCAATCAGGAACCGGAACAGCAGAAATGTTTACCAAGGAAAGGTCTCTTTACACTTTATATGATAGTATGGGGTATAAAACCAAGTTAACCAGTACAACAGCAGAGAGTTCTGGGATATAGTGTCCATTTAGAAGCAGAAAAAACACAGTTACAAAACCAATCTAAATGAAGACGAAAAGTTATGCAATTGTAATCCAAATGTATGTCCTTGGAGGGATAAAGTATGCCTGTTTCAATTGGATGTAAAGTTCATGCTATCTACCATGGGGAGGTAGTGGTGGGTCAGAGGCATCCAAAGAGAAGTCACCAAAGTCAATGAAGGAGCCAGATGGTGTTCAATCTATTTTAGACAGCTCTGGAAGCTGTGTACCACTGGGAGTTGACTTGAATGGCAGAATGTTGTGAATTCAAATATGTGTTTCCGCACAGGTTGATTGTATGGTTGTATTGCTTTGCCCTCCCAAATAATAGAAAATACTGCATTCCCACACAAAGGCACAAACACGGTGAAGCAATAAACACCAGGAAAGGGATTTCCCTCTCATAAAACGAGGCACATCAAAAGACAGTTTTCAGAATGAAGCATGGGGTTTTATTTGTGCAACACTCTCTAACAGAAAGGCTTTCCCAGATGTCAAATGAAACAACATATAAATGCGCATATATATATATATATATATTCACTGAAAAAACCATGGGTTTGACACCAGATATAGTTATCTGGAAATTTTACTGACATAAAACCATTGAAATTCCCACGTTCTCGTTAGTTGGACTGACTATAACTTGCGCGCCTGCAATGCACTGCTGATGACGTCACATATTACATCACTCATGACATGGTCAGTGACATCACTCATGACATCACTGATGACACCATCCAGTGAATGTGTGTCTTTCTGAAAAATAAATATGTTTTATATATGTATTTGTAAAGGTCGCTGGAAGAATACATTTTTAAATAAGTGTCTAAATGGATGTTTTTAAAAAAAAAATTGATTGGTTAACTGGCTTATTAAGGGTATCTTAGTGAATACATATATTAGCGAGTAATGTTTAAATATTTAAATATATGTATCAGTGTTTCACTTTCTGTATAAGTGGCTGTATGGGTTGGTGAGTAGCTACATGTGTGTGTGTATGGGTTATTAGATGTTTTTTTAGTATCAGTATGAGTGTCTGTATGAATGAATGAATGAAATGATCTTTATTCGGATTCTGAAAAATCCATAAAAGTACATACAGGATGAATCTTTTTAAAATACATAAAAACATATACAAAAGTTAAAAGTAAAAAATTGTTAAAATACATCCCAAACAGACATGAGCAGCATATATGGCATAAAGTGCATATTACATGAAATGGTATCATAAACAGTTTAGAAAAGCATTCGTAAATTTCTGTTTAGATAATACTAGTAACAATGTTTCCATACAGATAATAAAATCTCTATACAATTTATATTTAGAGTTTAAAGTGCGTTATACATCCGAGTGTCTATATGGTTTGGTGGGGGTATTACTTAGCACATAGATGCATCAATGACTGACTCACTGTTTGTATGTGTTTTGAAGACAGCATATGTGCAGGACTGTATGGGTGGATGAGTGTGTATATGTGTGTGTTAGTGAGTGAATGACTGTCTCACTAGTGTCTTTATGAGTAGCTACATATGTTTTAATCTAGTATATGTGAGTATTGATGTATATAAGTGAGTATATGTGAGAGTGAGAGATTGAAAGAGTTCCTGTTTAAATAAGTATGTGTTTCTATAAGTGATTGTTTAAGAGAGTAAGTATATGTAAGTTTCCTTAGAAGTAATGTGCTAGTGTGTGTATAGCTGTATATGCAAATAAATGAATGTTCAATAGTTTATTTGCATGTGTCAGTATGTGTGTGAGTAACTTTTGGATGACTGTCAGTGTGTAGCAGGATGTATATGTGTATCACTACATATGATGAGTGAGTATATGTATGAGTGACTATATAGAACTGTTGCTGAATGAGTGGATGTGTATATAGATGGTGGAATTACTGAATTGGTTGTTGTAACTGGTATGGGTATCTCCATTTTTTTTTAAATGTTAGTTTCTATTTTTCAATATGTGTTTCAAGGGTTACATTACACTGAAAGGAGGTCTGTCACTCTGTCACAAGGATATTGTATATTTATGTAATACTATTTTTTTATGTGTATACATATATATATATATTTTTTGCCCTTGAGCGCTCCCGGTGCGCGTACCGGTGAGCGCACCGGTAGGCGCAGTCTTGCGGTGCGTCCCAGTGCGCGTACCGGTGAGCGTCCCGTTAGCGCTATTGCCGCGAACTAAAACATCATTGTGACGTATCGCGTAGCCACGTCCGTGTGATACGCACGGCGTAAGCGCACCCGGAAGCACCCGAGCGCATACGTAAGCGCTACGTAAGCGCCCCGGGGCGCGTAGCGTAAGCGCGTCGGGTCATGTGACCTAAAAATAACACTTTTATTGGTTCAGGACAGTTTTGGTTTCCAAATGATGAAAGCCCTGGTCATGTGACCTGAAAATAACACTTTTCATTGGTTCAGGACAGTTTTGTTTTCCTAATGATGAAAGCCCCCACCTTTTTTCCTCATTCTCACTTTGTACTTTGAGTGAGGAAGACCTGTTTCCAGACCTATTTGTACTTATTTGTACTGAGAAATGGCTACAGTAGCAGCAGCAGCAGGAGCATCTCAGCCACCACCACCACCACCACCACCACCACAAGGACCACAACAACACCACAGTGGTGGAGATGAAGAGGAAGAGGAGGAGGAGGAGGAGAGGCGCTACCGGCCAGAAGATACTACCCCCTACAAGCCAAAGGAGCACATTGTCTGGGAGTTTCTTAAAATCCCAAGGGGCCTCAAGAAAGTAAATGTGCCAAAGGTTACTTGTCTAATCTGTGGCACTGTACTTTCCAGGGGGAACCCTGCCAAAAAATATTCTTTTGGCAACAACACCATGATTCGCCACATGCAACGCCGGCACGCTAACAACTAAAGTGCGGCAGAGGTCAGAGAACTGAGCAGAAACCCTCCCCAATCTTCTCCCAGCACCTCCCAAAGTACCCAACCCATTCCATCGGGACCAGAGACAAGGGAGATGGTCCCGAACATCCAAACCCAGTTTGGAAATTTCAAAATAGTTTGCATATTTTGTGGGCGTACAATTTGCTATGGTGAGCAAAGTGTTGAACTCATCAACCGTGCTGGTGACAACCACAAGTGCCCAAAGAAACCTTAATTTTTTCCTGATTTTTTTTGCTCCAGTTGAGCCGTTTACAGTTCCCTGTTTTTTGTTTGTCCCCATAAAAATTGCCCAAAAAATATAAAATTGTTCATAAAAGCCAAAAAAAGTACAAAATGTTCAAAAAAGAATAAAAAAATATAAAACAACAAAAAGAATTAAAAAAACTGTTATTTTTAGAACTACCTCCAATTTATAAAAAAAATGCTACATTTAAAAAAAAATCTGTCATTCTTTTTTCCCCATGGTACGCTCCCCTGTACGCTCCCCCGTGCGCGTAGCGGGCGCTTCCCCCGCGCAAATCGAAAAATTTTTTTTTTTTGCCCCGTGGGGCCCTTTTATGGCCCCCACATCAAACCTAGGGAGTCAGGGGGATCTACCCTGCCCCCTTTTGGTCATTTCCCCCTTTGTTTTTGCCACCTCTTGTGTCTCGATCCTAACGAGTCACAAGATGGCGGCCGCTCCGGACTGTTTGGAATGTTGATAGACACCCGAGAGCCAATCAGCTTTCCGCTCGCGAACTCGCGTAGCGCTCTGGAGCGCGTCCCGGTGCGCGTACCGGGGCTCGCTTATAGATATATATATATTTTTTTAACCTAAATTACTCAACATCCACTGGAGCACATATCTTGAAACATAGCAAAGGCACATCGGGCTACCAGTCCCTACAATTTTGCCAAGTTTGGTGGAAATCCATTCAGCCGTTCGGGCTAAAAGTGAGTCCAACTGCCCTATGGAAATTAACATGGGGAAAACACGTTTTGGGACCCAAATTTTATCTCGGCCCCCGCTTGGCGAATCCCCCCACTTTCAGGGAAGGAGCGGAGCGCAGGGAAGCAAATTTCAGGAAATTTTCAGGCAGATTCCTCAACCGGCGACAAAGTTATTCCCAATAGAATGTTGCGGATTCCCTATGGAAAACAATCCTAACTATAACTACCTACTGGCGACCGCCAGTAGGTAATATATATATATATATGTCCAATAACCAAAGTTCCACTCGTACATAACTACTCGTAGTTTGCACAAAAGGAAAACAATGCACGGACCAGAATTTTGCGGTGCTTCAAGCTTCTTTTAATCGCATGCCGGCATCATAACGTTTCGGCACACAGGTGCCTTGCTCACATGACAGCGACCAATAGTGAGGGTGGTTAATTTAAAGTGCAAGTGCATGATTCTGATTGGGCTTTAGGAATAGAGCTAGAAAACAGACTCAATAGGAATCATAGTCAAATACATGCTAATGACATATTTCATACGTAAAATACTTGAAAAATGATCTGTAAAATACATTATTAATATCGTCCGATATTATGTATATCTCTTATGATAAAATTGTTTTTTCAAATATCATATACAGAGATTTTAAAATAACTGTAAAATACATTATTTATACGCAATTCAGATCATGCTTGATTCCAATAGACTGTTCAAATCAATTATATTGAATCTTTAACAAACATAGAACCCAATTCATTCGGTGTTTAAATAAAAAAGAAAGTGCTCATTCGTGATTCAAGAAAAGTGCATGGTGCTCCATAATTGCATATGTTAGACCCATATATCATCATTTTGCCTCATCATTACTCCACCGACTGAGCCCAGTTGGTGAAGTATACAAGGGATGACCCAATGTTTGGTAATTATCAAAAAGATCCATAAACAATAAAATAGCAGTATCAAAAGGACATAAATACATATTAAAATATATTCAATCCATACATTTGATATCCTTAGAGTTTAGTCATGCCAGAAGAATACCATATATATCCATCCATAAAGAGCCTTGCTCCAAATGCGAACGCAAATCGCACTTATGCTACATTTATATAGTTCTTATATTATGTATCCAGTGTTGTAGCGGAGGTTCATCATACTTATAAAATGAGTTTATAAGAATCCATTATTCCTCAGATGTCCAACGGAATATCATCCGCGTTTATAATATCAGTTATGGCCCAACCAGTTGTTAATAAACATCGATTGTAATAAGTCCATATGTCAGTATGCAGAGGGGATTTACTGCTGAGATTATCATTCTAATAAGCCTTAAAAAAATATATATACATTTTTTCTATTTACAATTGTTAAAATACATTGTACATTTAGGAAATAAATAAGATAATAAAATCTACTTCATCCTTTGGCTTGGAAATATATGACGATAATCTCTATATGGAATCATCAGACCACAGTACTATTTTATGGACCAATAGATATTACACATGTAATATATCGATATTTTAATGTAAACATGTGTATAAGTCCTCCGTTACATTTAAGCCATTAGGCTGTTTGCTGTTCATTTGTAAGATATTTCTTGTCTCTAATTTGCCTCTCTGTTGCCTCCTCTTCTACTTGGCATGATAGAATCCACCACAAAATATTTTAGATCTTTGTTGTTGCTATTGTGGTGGGTTCTAAAATGTCGCGCCACAGGGTAAGTATTATCATCTGATGTAATGGCCCTCAAGTGTTGTAAGATTCTTTTGTGGACAGGCAGCTTTGTGCTGCCCACATATTGTAGTGAAAAAAACACAGTTGATGGACAGAAAGTAGAACAATGTCATACATTCACCCCAGTACAAGGATCTGGGCCTAAATCCATCGTTTTTTTGCACTCCACACCACCCTGGGTTAGACACTGGCTATATGCAAATCAGCTCTGACCCTGTGCCTCATGGGAACAGTCCAGTCCGAACTACCAAGCCATGTCTTTCCCAGACCGGAATCAAGCAACCAAGGACCGATTTCTGGCTATCAGCCTTCATCAGCCTGGATAGCTTGACTCCAGTGGTGTGGAGAGCCTGGGACTCACGTCTGAGTATACCCAGCACACTCGGGGTGAAAATTGCAAAAAACACAGTTGATGGACAGAATGTAGAACAATGTCATACATTCACTCCAGTACAAGGATCTGGGCCTAAACCCATCGTTTTTTTGCACTCCATACCACCCTGGGTTAGACACTGGCTATATGCAAATCAGCTCTGACCCTGTGCCTCATGGGAACAGTCCAGTCCAAACTACCAAGCCATGTCTTTCCCAGACCGGAATCAAGCATCCAAGCACCGGTTTCTGGCTATCAGCCTTCATCAGCCTGGATAGCTTGACTCCAGTGGTGTGGAGAGCCTGGGACTCACGTCTGAGTATACCCAGCACACTCGGGGTGAAAATTGCAAAAAACACAGTTGATGGACAGAATGTAGAACAATGTCATACATTCACCCCAGTACAAGGATCTGGGCCTAAATCCATCGTTTTTTTTGCACTCCACACCACCCAGGGTTAGACACTGGCTATATGCAAATCAGCTCTGACCATGTGCCTCATGGGAACAGTCCAGTCCGAACTACCAAGCCATGTCTTTCCCAGACCGGAATCAAGCATCCATGCACTGGTTTCTGGCTATCAGCCTGGATAGCTTGACTCCAGTGGTGTGGAGGGCCTGGGACTCACGTCTGAGTGTACCCAGCACACTCGGGGTGAAAATTGCAAAAAACACAGTTGATGGACAGAATGTAGAACACTGTCATACATTCACCCCAGTACAAGGATCTGGGCCTAAATCCATCGTTTTTCTGCACTCCACACCACCCTGGGTTAGACACTGGCTATATGCAAATCAGCTCTGACCCTGTGCCTCATGGGAACTGTACAGTCCGAACTACCCAGCCATATCTTTCCCTGACCGGAATCAAGCATCCAAGGGCCGGTTTCTGGCTATCAGCCTTCATCAGCCTGGATAGCTTTATTCCCGAGATGTGGAGAGCCTGGGACTCACGTCTGAGTATACCCAGCACACTCGGGGGGGAAAATTGCAAAAAACACAGTTGATGGATAGAATGTAGAACAATGTCATACATTCACCCCAGTACAAGGATCTGGGCCTAAATCCATCGTTTTCTTGCACCCCACACCACCATGGGTTAGACACTGGCTATATGCAAATCAGCTCTGACCCTGTGCCTCATGGGAACAGTCCAGTCCGAACTACCAAGCGATGTCTTTCCCAGACCGGAATCAAGCATCCAAGGACCGGTTTCTGGCTATCAGCCTTCATCAGCCTGGATAGCTTGCTCCAGTGGTGTGGAGAGCCTGGGACTCACGTCTGAGTATACCCAGCACACTTGGGGTGAAAATTGCAAAAAACACAGTGTTGTAGTGGGCAAGGACATTCTAAGATGTATATAGCAAAATCAGTTTTACAAGTTAAAGTCTTACTGATTTTGTGTTGCTTGTCACTGAATCCATCCTGATAACTAGTTCGGTTAACCCCATGGGTGCATGCCTTACAGGACTTGCATTTGTGGAAACCCCCTCTGGTGTGGTAACACAATGTTTTTGCAAGTACTTCAGGTCCAGTGCCCACCAGTCTGCTCCTCATATTGGGGGCCCTACTGTAAGTTACAGAGGCTCGCTTTGGTAGAGTATTTCCAATGATGTTATCTTTTAATACAATGGGCCAATTTTTATTGATAATCTTTCTTGCTTCCTGATGTTGGGAGGAGAAGCCAGTAATAATCCTGAATGCTTCAGTTTTAGGATTGCTGGTGGTGTCCACTACACTGGCGCCTGGTTCAATGATTGCCAGGGAATTCGATTTTGACAACATAGAGAGGCGGTCCAAGGCTTTACTTTTGTGGATGGCTTCGTCAATAACTTTCTGAGAATAACCCCTGTCACGAAACCGATTGGAACTAGCCATCTGTGCTTCAGCTAAATCTTTCTCCGTGCTGCATAGTCTACGGAGTGGCAGCATTTCACCATAAGGAATACTCCTGATGAGGTGGCGGGGGTGTGCACTGTCAGCATGGAGTGTTGTATTGCCAGCTGTTTTTTTTACAATACAACTTAGTTTGTAATTTGTTATCATGTACATAAACTAAGGTGTCCAAAAAGGGAACTTGATGTTGACTGAGTTCCCCTGTAAAGTGTATGTTTAAAGAATTGTTGTTCAGATGATTGATAAACAACCGTGCTTCTTCCTTGCTCCCCCCCATACCACAAAAAGATCATCAATTAATCTATGCCAACTGATGACATGCTGTCTCATTTCATGCTCAAATTGCGTATGGAGGACCAGCTCCTCCCAATCCCCCATTTGTAAACATGCAAAGCTTGGGGAGAAACTGGCCCCCATAGCAACTCCTTGTAGTTGTCTAAATAACAAATGGCTAAACATGAAAACATTGTGTTTGAGACAGAATTCAAGCATTTGTACCAACATTACATTGTGTTCATGAAAAACAGGATCCCTCCTCTCCAGAAAATAATGTATTGCCGCAATGCCATCTGCATGGCGGATGCTGGTATAAAGGGATGTTACGTCGAGGGCTGTTAGCCAATCTCCCTCATGCATTTGTATTTTGGAAAGTTTAAGCAAAAAATCACCTGTATCCTTAGCATAAGAATCCAGGCCCTTCACATAGTTCTGCAGGAAATAGTCGATATATACCGACGTTTTTTCCAGTAGGCTGCCTCTGGCAGAGATGATAGGTCTGCCAGGGGGGTTATTGATGTCTTTATGTACTTTAGGAATAAAGTACATAGATGGTATTACCGGGAAATCATTTTTCAGAAAATTATATTCCGGTTCAGCCAATAATTTTGCAGCTTTCCATTTTGACAACAATTTATGGTATTCAAATTGCATATTTTTTACTACATCACCTTTCAGTTTTTCATAGTGATCCTTGTTATTCAGCTGTTGGAATGCTTCTTTCTCATAGATGGTCTTGCTGAGTAGTACAATGTTCCCGCCCTTATCACTAGGGCGTACAATGATGTTATTGTTCGTTTTGAGTTTAAGTACCAAGGCTTCGTAATCAGATGTTCGCTGGTCATATTTGTACTTCATTTTGCTTACTTTGCTGTGTAGTTCCTTCAGGTCATTGACGATGTCCTCATGAAATACGTCTATGGAGTCCCGTGGCATGATAGGGCAAAAGGTAGATGAGGGTCTGAACGGGGTCACAGGTTTGGTATTCGTAGACAGTATCAGTGACTCACATGATCGCATTGTAGATGTTCCATTTAGTTCTGTGGTCAAACTGTCATATCCATCATTTGTCCACAATGTATTGAGTTCTTCGGTCAAAGACGGATTAGTCTCAACCATAGTTTTCTTTTTGTTATCATTGGCTTTCAATAGATGAAACTTTTTCAGCTTGAGTTTTCGGGTGGCTTTATAGAAATCAGTGTAAGTGGCTGCGTAGTTTAAATTGGTTTTGGGCGCAAAGGATAACCCCAACTTCAAGATATTTTCCTCTTTGGTTGAAAGGGTTACATTGGTGAGGTTGATAATTGTTAGTTGGGGAGGGCTGGTTATTTTTTCTGCCATTGACCCCTGCCCCTGCCCTTCTTTTTCGGTGGGCCACTGTTTGTTTGAACCTGCCCGCACCCTCGCCCTGCGTCTCCTCCTACGGACGTAGTTTTTCCACTTTCTCCGTAGTACTTTCTCGTCCCAGGTCTTAATGTTTGGAGGCGCTCCTCGCATAAAAAACTGATCTCCTCGCCCGGTGATGGTTTTTTACCGATATTTACACCTCCCATCTGCCTCTTTTAGAATCCGTGTCACTTCCTGGGCCTGAACTGAAATCGGATACCCAGGACTCCTCTGCGTTGGCTTGTGTTTGTTTGTAATTTCGTCTGCCTTGAAACTTTGTATGTGTGTTTCCAGTGGTACCTCCTTTCGCCTTACGGATACCATCGTACTTTCGTGAAAAAGTGAAGATTTGTCCCAGATCATAATCTTGCCTATCCCGGGCAAATTTATATGTTTTTCTGGTTATGATTTTCTCCTCTTCCTTTTTCAATCGGGCATTCATTTCCGCCAACAACTTTGTTCTTTCATCCTCAGTGCCCAGGGACTCTAATTCCTCATATAGACTGGCAATCTCATCCAGCAGTTTGGTCCAATCTATTTCTGCGTATTTGATTAATATCAATACCAGCCTCCTTGATGCCTCTAGATTGCTGTCTGCCCACTCCCTCATAAGATCAGGATTGGGATTTTCATATGTCGGTGATGTTAAAATTCTAAGTCCCCTTGGAATCCGATTCACCTCGATGTATTTTTGTAAGGACTTAGCCTTCCACCATTTGCTTTGTTCCTGGCGGGACTTTTTTTCTGGATCTTCATTTTGCCATGTAACGTGTTAGTATTTGTTCCCCCTTGCAGGTTTGGGGTGTTCAGGGCATTGATGTTAGCACTAGGAGGTTCATCAGAGAACATGGGCGTAGCTCTCGCCTCCCTATCCCTCACGCTGTCTGCCGACATGATTTTTGCGATATTATTGTTCAGGGCAAATAAACGGTAAATGTAATTTGATACCAAATACCGTATTGCCCCGATGCCGTTTTGCTTTCCGTCTGTCCTCCGATAGATTCTTCCACCCGGGTGCAGCGTTTACTCTCGCTCCGGCGTCTTCCGATATTTCTCCGACGCCGATTTTGCGAGGACGCGATCACTTCCGGTACAATCCAAAATGGCTGACAGGGGTCAAACATCTATTTCCCCTTCCGGAGAACACGAACGCCGATAAAAGACTCCGGTAAGGATCCTCTTGTGATGACGTTGATCTCAGATTAGTTTCGAATTCGGAAAGGGTCTTGTGTTTGATCGCGTAGATCCAAACGGTCATAAATATCCAATAACCAAAGTTCCACTCGAACAAAACGACTCGCAGTTTGCACAAAAGGAAAACAATGCACGGACCAGAATTTCGCGGTGCTTCAAGCTTCTTTTAATAGCATGCCGGCATCATAACGTTTCGGCACACAGGTGCCTTGCTCACATGGTAGCGACCAATAGTGAGGGTGGTTAATTTAAAGTGCAAGTGCATGATTCTGATTGGGCTCTAGGAATAGAGCTAGAAAACAGACTCAATAGGAATCATAGTCAAATGCATGCTAATGACATATTTCATACGTAAAATACTTGAAAAATGATCTGTAAAATACATTATTAATATCGTCCGATATTATGTATATCTCTTATGATAAAATTGTTTTTTCAAATATCATATACCGATATATATATATATATATATATATATATATATATATATATATATATATATATATATATATAATATATGTATATGTGTGTGTTGTTATGACTTGCAAATATATATGTATGTATATATATATATATATATATATATATATATCCAACCAAAACCTTCTCCAGTAAAGAAAAGAAATCTGGGCCACTTGGAAGTGCAAAGCGTGATTTTTATTCAATGGCTTTCTCGACGCGTTTCGCAGTCAGTTCTGCTTTTTCACGAGACAGAAACCAAACAGGAAGTACTGATTATATACAGTCACATGGTATTAGATTCATACTCATGGAAAACAGACTACAGGTAAGTTCACGGGCTAAGTCAGGTGTAAACAAACACTCGCTGTGCAGCAGAATGGACAATTATCTATCGCATATGTGAAATACATATTTGCACTCGCTGTGCAGAAAATTGAACAAATAGCAATGGTGTATGTGAAACAAAATTAATAGCAGAAATGCAGTCTTGCACATAAGATTCACATTAAATCCTAATCATGCAGCCCCTGTGGGCACAGTGATCGCAACCTTTGCGTGCAGCGGTTGTCCGATTCAGATGTAACTGCAACCAAGGGCTGTTTGCCTTGTACTCGTCATTTAAGAGAGTAATGATGCCCCAGTGGGCACCATGACAGCTATGAATTAATTCATTCATACTGTCCAAACAATTTCAGGCGTGCGCAGCCTAATTCACACTACTGCGTGTTTTTTAACTTACAATGTTTTCTTTATCACTTTATCACTTACATTACAGTCACTGATTGCATATCTCTCACTTTTGGTTTACAGAGTTGCCTGGTGACTAATCTTGGGAATCTGTCCGATTACTATGAGCCTCGGATGAGCGTGAAATGTATGAATGGACTTCGCTGAACTTTTGAATTATTTGGCTTTGCCCACTTGGGCGCAATCACAGTAGTGTGAATTAGGCTGCGCACAACGAGTGTTTGTTTACACCTGACTCAGCCCGTGAACTTACCTGTAGTCTGTTTTCCATGAGTATGAATCTAATACCATGTGACTGTATATAATCAGTACTTCCTGTTTGGTTTCTGTCTCGTGAAAAAGCAGAACTGACTGCGAAACGCGTCGAGAAAGCCATTGAATAAAAATCACGCTTTGCACTTCCAAGTGGCCCGGATTTCTTTTCTTTACTGGAGAAGGTTTTGGTTGGATACATTGGGACTCGCTATCCCATCCGAGGCCCGCCTTTTGCAAGTGGCAGGGTTCTATAGCGACTTGTTTGGTTGGATATATATATATATATATATATATATATATATATATATATATATATATATATATATATTTGCAAGTAATAATAACACACTTATAAGTAAGCAAATGCAACTGTTAAATGCATGGAATAAAATACATGGAATAAAACACGGGCAGATAATGATAATAATACTGAACGTCCACTGCACAAAATAAACAATATTAAATGCAAATAATCAGACGGATATATACACTTAATACATCAGATGCTTATAACGACTGGAGACTTGAATGTGCACGCAGACACACTCACACATCACAATTCCAACAATCAAACAAAAATACTTCACCGATCGCTTTCGTGAGTTAACTCTACTAGGGGAGGAGCCCAGTGTCGCCCGCAGTATTTAGCGAAGCAGGATTGATGGATCTATTGCAAGACTTTCTGTTGGTGCAGGGCACTGAAAAAGGCAGCAGACAAGCCGAAATGCATTTGCCACCATCAACTTGAGCATCTGTGCAATAAAGAGCTTCCAAAGGATTCCCCTCTGGCCTCCGCTCTTTCTTTCCGAGAGAAGTGGTTTTTTCATATTTTCCGTGCCAAGCGGTACGGATGGCCCTGCTGACAAAGTGATCCAGACAAGACGCAACGCACTGCCCGCAGTGAACATTTTGCTCGAGGGATCGAGAGATCTGGTGTCTGCCTAAGTGACAGGGAGAGCAGTGTGGTGGGTGGTATTTTTCCCCCGTCAGGACGTTGTGGGCTACACGGCTGTCCCCGCACATGATGTTTCCCGTTTGCTTGGCCCAGCAGCCCGAGGGGACCCAAGGAGGCACTTTGTGACTTGGGTGCATCAAAAGGAGTCAAACCATTTCAATCTGCAAAGGACATTGGAGCAGATCCTATCAGTTTTTTGCCCCCCACACCACCAGCCCAGCAGCTTGATCATGTTGCATGCTGGGAGTTGGAGTTCACTCATTCTCACGGGATCTCCAACAGGTGAGTTAACTCTACTAGGGGAGGAGCCCAGTGTCGCCCGCAGTATTTAGCGAAGCAGGATTGATGGATCTATTGCGAGACTTTCTGTTGGTGCGGGGCACTGAAGAAGGCAACAGACAAGCTGCAATGCATTTGCCGCCATCAACTTGCAAGTAATAATAACACACTTATAAGTAAGCAAATGCAACTGTTAAATGCATGGAATAAAATACATGGAATAAAACACAGGCAGATAATGATAATAATACTGTCCACTGCAAGAAATTAACAATATTAAATGCAAATAATCAAACGGATATATACACTTAATACATCAGATGCTTATAATGACTGGAGACTTGAATGTGCACGCAGACACACTCACACATCACAATTCCAACAATAAAACAAAAATACTTCACTGATCGCTTTCACTCTGCATTTTTGCCAACTCGGCTGGAGGAGCCCTTGACAACCAAGCAGAAGCCTTGATCGGTATCAAGTTCCCTATGGCAACAAGTCTGCTCCAAAGTGAGCTCTCATCTGGGTGCAAAGATTTCCCGCCTTTAATACCCTTTGCTCAACCTGAGGAGAAGTTTCTGGAAAACTTGCCCCTTTCATCTCTTACGAAAACCAAGCTGACCGTACTGGTATGTGTCAGGGTTAAGACAGAAACTGGCCAGGGCACTGTATTTTGACTCTGAGACTGAGCTGTACATTCCACAGATTTCTCTGGAAACAACTGTCTCTACATTGAAAGGTACCAAACACCCATCCCACACATTATCTTAGTGAAGCTCACGAAAGTCTCCAAAAGTGCAGAAAACAACCTTGAACGTGAATAGCCTAAACAACTTGGGTGATCTGGGGGGCTGCTTGTGTGCGCAAAGCTCCACCTAGACAGAGGTAGAATTCAAGATGGCATGAGGGCATGTCAAAGCCAATAGTAAAAACTTCATAAACCTTCCCAATGTACAACACAATGCACATTTGAGCACCACTGCATGTAACACTACACTTCGAGACAGAGAAGTACATTTCACATATTTCTCTCTCTAGTGCTTTAAAACGCACATCCCACACATTCCGTTCCTGGCAAGGCTGTAAAAAGCAAACACTTCTCCTCTGCAGCTACAAGCACACATGAAAGAAATCTTCAGGTAAAAAAGCACATGCAGGAAAATAATGATATTGTACATTCAAGAAAACACCTAAAGTCAATTAAAACAATGGCAGTCAAAGATCATCACAAGGTCCCAATACATGGGAGTGCCTCTGGCACTACATTGGTATTCATTGATGTAAAAGGTAGAAGTGGCACTTCCATGTTAGCTGTCCCCAGTCGGGAGAACAATCTTCATCAGAGATCAAAGCTTTCATCAGGACTTCCTGAAAGGTAGTGAGAGGAGAACAGTAACTACCCAGGAGTCCTTGAGGCCTACTGTGTAGAACAACCACATGATGTGGTTAGATGAGATCTATTGACACAAATCTTTTGTTATTGCAGCAAGAAGGGGGCAGTAGAAGTACAGTTCTGGTAACTTCAACAGCCAGGACAGATACAGGCACTCTGTTGGATGGACCAAATTCAATTTTCTACAATCTTTTCCCAGACTAGATACCCGATCTTTGGAATCCAATCAAGAGTTGCTGGTGCGTCCTTCACTTCACCAGTGGCATAATGTTTCTGCTGGTCATTGCTCTGAGCTTCTCAATGTTGTTCAGCTCCTGTAAAACATCCAAACGTTCACTGATGTCAAATGGTTTTTCTGCCGCAACTGTACTGGGACTGTTGAGATCTGGAACCCACATCTTAACCTTTTACAAGGATTTCATAAGGAGTCTTACCACCAAGGGATTTTCTAGGCAGGTTATTTAGGGCTCTCTGGACCCCATACTAAGGGTCCTGAACCTAATACCTTAGCTGTTAAAGACTTCTTTAAGTCTTGGTTCTTCCTCTCCACCACCGGGTTTCCCTTGAGATGGTGGGGGGAAGAGTACAGCAAAGCCACACCCAATTTTCCCATAGTTTTTCTGTAAACCCTGGAGGCATACACCAGCGATTGCCTAAATGGAATGTGGCTAGTGCGTATGTCCAGATAAAGACTTGCAGATCTTCTATAACAATGCGGGCGTCAGCCGATTGCTGTGGCCAAACACATAGGAAATAAGAGCAGGAATCCACTGCTACCAGGATGTATTTGTAAGTCCCATCAGAATGTAAAAGGCCTCAGTGGTCCAAATAAACACAAGCCAGGGGCTTGTCTGAGATCAATAAAGATGTCTGTGGTATGCAAGCTATGGTGGAAACCTTCATCTGCTGGCAGATGTCGCATTTACAAAGCCCTTGGTCTGTTTGTATAAACCTGGCCAACAATAGCGTTGCTGCAATAGTGAAATTGTAGCTGCTCCCCTGCATGAGCAATGCTAGGTACTCATGTGCTGCTGGGATTAAACCTAACCTGTAGTCTGAGTTTGGTATTACTCAATCGCCCACTCCGGGAATCTGAGTCAAGGGAATCTTTTGTGCACTTAACTGGTAGGAATATTTTGTTCAAAAACCTTACGGCAAGTGGGTGCCATCACATGCAATGTTGACAGCCGTCATAATGTCTCCATCTATCCTCGTACTTGAACGAGTAATTGCAGTGACTGCAGCAGTTTGCAGTGTGCTTTTGTGGCTTCATCAGCGATGGGATGCCATATAACTTGTATTCCTACATGCTGATGACTCAGTGTGTGTATGATGTGAGCCTGTGGCAAACACGCTTTGAGTTTGGCCGCTTGTCCCCAAAGCAGCATGTGCTTTATAGTGTTACCTTTGGAATCTCTAAATCCATTCTGCCTTCAGTAGTATAAATACTCATTGTTAGACTAAACACAATAATACAAATTACACAAAATAAGTGTGGGGAATCTGGGACCCGTATTTTCAAGGGCCAGTATTGGAGCTTTAAGTTCAACCAGCTAAGCTGTGCAATCACTTAGTGACTGCGTGTAGATTTTGTGAGGGCAGAATTCTCCACCCTCCATTTTACTGCGCACACTGCGGAGTATTGATGCTTTGTCCCTACAGCAGGCTGTGCCGAACCGTCAGTATAGATGATATATTCATACTGATCTAGAGGCATGATTACATTAGGCAGCGGATATTCGTTTTCATATTGCAGGTATGCTATTGTTTCTAGGGTAGAGTCAATTATGTAATCTACATGAGTTAGCCCATTGTATCCATCGTTGATGTAAAGCATTTGCGTTTGGAATGCTGCCCTTTGTGACAACCTCTAAGCCATAGATCTTTCACTCACTACAGCAGTCTGTATTGCCATCAGAATCTTCTTTGTTGGTGCAAAATGCATTTCTACATTAGTGAATAAATGTGATTTATGCAATTGGTACAGTGTTTCCATCATGAAATGTGACATAGGTGTATCCTGATGCACCCGCAATTATACAGGTCACCAGCTTCGTGGTTTTAACATGTGTTTAAGTGTTTTGAAGCTATCATGTCAACTTCTGCTAAACTTAGGTTTTGTGTGTAAATTAAATCATAGAACAGTTTTACCCGCTCTGCATAATAAGGTACGTTCTGCTAAAGTTCAGAAAGCCGAATATTGATTGGAGTTTCGTCAACACGTTTGGTAGTTGTAGAAGCGCTTACTTCTTGAGAAAATGTGTCGCAAGTCTTCTGCCTTCACTTAATAAATCGTATCCTAGAAACAGGACACTGATTTAGGCTTTATTTGTAGCCCATGTGAGCAATTCCCAAAACTATGCGATCTATTCTAGACAAGTGAGTTGAAAGGTCACCATCTATTAGGTATGTGTCATCGGCATAGAACAATGCCTGGTTGTCAAAAATTTGCAAAAGTTCTGGAACCTGGGCTATCAACAACCCTGGACTGTTCTTATACCCTTGGGGCAACCAACAGAACTGCTTTTAAGAACTTTGAGAATGCAGCCAAGTACCTGCTTTCAAGTGCTATATTTTTTTAGAAAAATCCTTCAGATTTTATGTCTTTTCGCAGTATGTAGTTCATTAGTCCCACTATGTGCGATTTTTGTACAGCAAATGCATGTGTTGTGGTGTTCAAGTGTCTTCTGTAATCTAACACTAAACAATAAATGAATGTTCTTATTTCATTTCTGGAAACAAGGGATTATTCATAGGGGAGATCCAATTTTCTATTACACCTTGATATTCAACTTGTGCGAGGATCTCTCTAACTTGTTTTTTAGCCTAATTTTTATTGGGGTAATGTCTTTGTGGTTGTGGGGTTGATCTCACAGGAATTAAGCGATATGGGGAAGTGATAGGGGGAATCATTATCCCACCCCACATGGTTGCAGTACAATGCTGGAGCTTGCTTTAAGGTTTACTCCTTGGCGTATGAATGTTTAACTGCATCTGGGATGAGGGCAGAAAAAGCAAGTAAAATTACAATTTCTCCCACGGGGCAGCCCATAACAAACTATGGTGGTCAATCCTTTTTGTCCCAGAGAATCTCATAGCGGAATGACAAGTTCTCCCAAAAGAGAACTTTTATGGTACGTTGTATATCCCCCTCCATCTGGAGTTGCATCTCATATAATTGATGCTGGACACTAACTCTCCTATTCAGTGTTTCCAGCTGAATATAGTCACTTGTTGCTACTGTCACAAGACGCTCCATTATATTCTGGTGAACTATCGTGATGTCTGCCACGCTGTCTAGCAAGGTCAGAGCCCACTCCCCGCTCAGAAGGAGCGTTTGGTTTCCAAGGCATGCTTGACTTTGATGCCAGCTACCTCATTCTTTTTGAGTTGCGACTTGGACTATTTAGGTTTGTTTTCCAGTTTTATAAAGTCAGATGAGCGTTGTGAGGCCTTTCATTTCACATACTCCAGATACTGATCTGCACTCCAATCGTTTCCCTCTCTCAGAGCTTTTTTGGATGAATCCTGAAAGAAACAAAAGGAACTTGTATCAGTATCCTGATACCTATCAGGTGCTTTAATATTTTCATGGTTACCCAGGTTTATAGCCTTTTTCAGTGGACACCTGTTGAGTAGAACAACCCTGTGCTTTAGTATTTTCTTTATTTTTCTTATTGTCCCACTTCTACTTAGTAGAATAGTCTGATACCTGCTTCGAGTCATCCTTTTCAGGATTACCCTTAAATTGTAGTTTACAAGGTGTGGCTCCCAAATTTTCTCTAGCTATAGCTGCAGATTTGCAATCCCCTTGCAACACTTTTGTGCTGCCTTTGCGTCACTTTTTGTGACACAATGCATCACGTTGCAGCCCATTTACACAACGTGCCACATCTAGGGAAATGAGTCACCTTGTAAAGCCCTGTGCCACATTATGCCTGCGTCAGGTATAATCTATGCAGGGGGAGCGTTCCCACGCAAAAATCCATGTAGAACAGTCGCAGTGAAATTTACAGTTCACTGCATCATTCTTCGCCTTCACTGCATTAAAATCCCTACACCTGCTAAGACCAGGTATAAGGAAGGACGCAGGGCTTTTTGAATGGGACTAGCCTATCTGTTTTTGGCACAGTGCTGGAGTTGCGTCACTTTCATGAGCAACTCCAGCAATGTGTCACTTTTGTGCCAACAAATGTGTCAGAATTTCTGATGCATCTGTTAATCCTTGCGCCATGGAGCACTGTTTTGTAAATACAGCACACCCATGGTGGTGCAAGGACATTTGGTGCTGGCGCAAGGAAACGGATACATCAATGCAGATGCACCAATTATTTGTAAATGAGATCCTAGATGCTTAGGTCTCTTCAATAATTTTGGGTAATTCACGCTCCTGTTGTCACAGAACCAGATTTGTGAAGCGCTGGCTTATAGCCAACTCTGCTGCTTCCCCTTAATATTACTCAACATTATGGTGGGTCCTGGCCAACGTTTGCCATCAGTTTGATCCCCAAATCCAGGACAGGGGCTGCCTGGTACTCGTTTTGGATCTGTTTAAGCACTTCTGGCAAAACAGCTAATTAGGGTATACCATGTTTTCTGGCATACACTGCAGAAAAGACTGTACCCCATGTGGTGCAGTCTTCCGACATGGGAGCCATCCCAATTGGCAGGCATATTGTGAGAATTCTGTGCTATTCTTGAGGTCCTGTATGGGGAAACACTGCTTCAAGATTACTTGTATTTTGTGCAATCCAGAACGGAATTTCTGAAGGGAATTTTACCTGCGACTGCATTGATAGCCACTGGACTAATTCAAGGCGTACCCAACTGTGGTTGTGCAGCTTAAGCAGCTAAGCAGCCCTTGCAGAATTGATTGTCATTGTTCTCTTGACAAATTGTGTCAAACATCTATATGTTCTAACCAGATCTGTACATAGTGTATGTAGGTCTGGAACTGTCAAATTTTCTATATCTAGGTGGGGTGTGTAACTGGCTAAGACTGGCCATGTTGCTCCCTCAGCGCAAAGCGAACCTAGTATAACATTGTTTCTTGTATGTGGTAGGGCAACTTCAAACTAATTTTGGTGTTCTTGGTATGTTAGTGGTATTTCTAGAGGTTCATAAACGGTGTAGTTGTTAGAAACTGCAGCCTCAGTGTATGTTTGAAACTATCTTGTTCATGTGTCTGCTTCTGGGAATGCAACTGGTGAATAAAATACCTCTGTCCTTAATGCTTAGTGGACTTCAACCCTGAGGCAACGTCTACACCTGCAAGTGGCAGTTAACGTTGTTGTAACATTTGTGTAACCATTTGTCTGCAGTTAACTGGTATGTTAATTGCTGCGTCTTTGTCAGCCATATGATTATGTGGAATTCAGAGAGGGTACCTCTATGGGGTGGAGTGTAAGAGGGGTACCTCTATGCAAAGGATTGACCTACTCAGCAGAGGAGAATTTATCCCTAATACCAAGGTTATCTCCGGTTAAGAGGTGAGTAGAGGTCTTTGGGTGAACAAAAGAAAACTACTCAGGTGATCCATTAAATAAGAACCCAAGCTAGAACGTTGACGGCACCATGTCGTATGGCTTATACTTTCCCAAACTGTACATTTGTTGGACAACATGTAAGTCAAAACTGTGCAAGACTGATTCTAGTCACACCATCAGAATTATGTTAGCCTTAGTTCTGCTAGCTCGCAGTGCACCATCCATACCGCTACCCAGACAAGGTAACAAATGGAATGTGCAACCTCAGAACATAACAACCCTGACTCCCCTAGGAAATCTTGGGTAACAGAGCTAGGACCTTTTTGTTGGATTACTCATGCATACCCAAAGAGATTCACAAAGAAATATACAACATTCAGGTTCAATATTTCTCGAAACATTGTGATTCTTTAGTAAAATATGTGTGCTGCAATAATCAATAGAAGAAAACAGAATAATGTTTATTAACATAACCAAAATGGTGGAACAGATAACCAGTTCAACCATTTTTCTGATACAGAGAATATATGTTTGCATATATATACGGCGTGGTCCGCGCTCGCCAGCCGGCTGCCTTCGTTTTGACTGCTTTTTGTCCTGTTTTTACTTTAATTTGTGCTTGTATCCTGTAATTTTGTAAAGTTGTGCTAACGTTTCCTTCCTGTTTGCCCGCCTACCTCGCCGCCCTCCGCTCTCCCTCCCCGCTTCCCGCCACCGCCGATTACCCCGCCCCTTTTTCTCTTCTGTACCCTCCCCGCTCCCGCCTCCCAGCTGCTCCGCCCACCCGCGCACTTCGCCTTAAATGGAGAACGTGCGAACGCGCAGCGGTCACGCGCAGCGGTCACGCGCAGCGGGTGCGCCGTTTGTGCGCCGAAGGCGCGCCAAAGGTAAGCCCATCTGCGCCCGTCCGCGACCGGATCGCGTCCAGCGCCAGGACCCCTGGCCCACGACGACCCCGACCGACCCGCCTGACGTACTCCGCCGCCTCCCTCATCGCACTCAACACCGGCCGACTCCCAGAATGCCACCAAGCCACCCCACGACGCACCCACGGACCTTTCAGCTGCCACGCCTGCAAATTCACCTGCATCCGGACCTGCCCCGCACCAGCACCTGCCAAGTCAAACACCAGCAGCAACCACCTCAAGTGCATCCTGCTCAACACCCGCTCCGTCCACAGACACGCCATCGAACTCTGGAACCTCCTAGACGCCACTGCCCCTGACGTTGCCTTCCTCACGGAGACCTGGATGAACGCCTCTTCAGCTCCCGACATCGCCATCGCCGTCCCAGAGGGCTACAAGATCATCCGGAGGGACCGCAACGCCAACCAGATGGGAGGAGGCATCGCCATCATCCACAGGAACACCATCCGTCTCACGACCAGCACCGACATCACCCTGACCAGCGCCGAACACCTGCATTTCCAGATCCACACCGACCCGAACACCACCCTCAGAGGCACCCTGATCTACCGACCCCCGGGACCACGCACACAATTCAGCGAGGACATCGCCGACTTCGTCAGCCCGCATGCCCTCCCCTCCGCTGACTACATCCTCCTGGGGGACCTCAACTTCCATCTGGAGAACAACAACGACCGCAACACCAGCACCCTGCTCGACAACCTCGCCAATCTTGGACTCAAGCAGCTGGTGTCCACCCCCACCCACCTCGCCGGACACACACTCGACGCAGTCTTCTCTTCCAGCACAGACATCGCCTTCAGCCACGCCACAGAGCTCCAATGGACGGACCACAGCTGCGTCCACTTCACCTTCAAGAGAACGAGGACTCACCACCACCAGCAACAGGCCGCCCGCAGAAGCTGGAACAAGATCACAGCAGACCAGCTCGCCATCTCCCTGAGCCAGCACCCTCCTGCCAGCTCAGCGAACCCCAGCCAGGCCGCCGTCAACCTCACGAAGTGGATCAGCATCTGCGCGGACGAGCTCGCCCCGCTGAGGACCCCGCCCAGCAGACCCGGCAGCAAGAAAGCCCCGTGGTTCACCGACGAACTCAAGAGCTCCAAGAAGAACTGCCGAGCCCTCGAGAAAGTCTGGAGAAGGGAACCCACACCGGACAACAGGACCACCTTCAAGCTGGCCACCCGGAAGCACCACCAGCTGATCCGCGCCGCCAAGAAAACTGCATTCAAGGACCGGCTGGACAACAACGCACACAACTGCAAGGAACTCTTCAACATCGTGAAAGAGCTATCCAACCCCAGCGCAGGAAACAACGACATCACCCCATCGCAAGACCTCTGCAACTCCCTCGCTTCATACTTCCACAACAAGATCGCGGACATACACAACAGCTTCAACAACCAACCAACGCACACCAAGACCGAACAACCACCCCCCACCACCACCCTCCACGCCTGGACCCCGATCAGCACCGAAGACACCGTCCGCACGATGAACTCCATCCCACTCCGGATCACCGACCGACCCCTGCCCTCACCACGTCTTCAACAAGGCCGACGCTGTCATCGCACCCCACCTGCGAGACATCATCAACACATCCTTCGACACCGCCACCTTCTCTGAGAGCTGGAAGCACGCCAAACTCAGCGCTCTACTCAAGAAACCCACAGCGGACCCCACCAAACTCAAGAATTACCGCCCCATCTCGCTCCTCCCGTTTCCAGCCAAAGTCATCGAGAAGACCGTCAACAAGCAGCTGGCCGCCTTCCTCGAGACGAATGGATCCCTCGACCCCTCACAGTCCGGCTTCCGAGCCAATCACAGCACCGAGACCGCCCTCATCGCCGCCACCCATGACATCCGAGCCCTGATGGACAACGGAGAAACAGCGGCCCTCATCCTCCTAGACCTCTCCACGGCATTCGACACTGTCTGCCACCGCACCCTAGTACAGCGCCTCAGCAACGTCGGAATCCAGGACAAGGCGCTGGAATGGATCATCTCCTTCCTCGACGGAAGAACACAGAGAGTCCGCCTACCACCGTACAAGTCAGAGGCCTCCGAAGTCATCTGCGGCGTCCCTCAAGGATCCTCTCTGAGCCCCACCCTCTTCAACGTCTACATGAGCCCCCTCGCGGCCATCGCACGCCAACACAACCTCAGCATAATTTCCTACGCTGACGACACCCAGCTGATCCTCTCCCTGACCAACGACCCCACCACCGCCAGAGCCAACCTGCACGAAGGGATGAAAGAGGTAGCCGAGTGGATGACGACCAGCTGCCTGAAACTGAACTCTGACAAGACAGAGGTCCTCATCCTGGGCTCTTCACCCTCCGCCTGGGACGACTCCTGGTGGCCTCCCGCCCTGGGCACCGCATCCAAACCGACAGACCATGCACGCAACCTGGGCTTCATCCTGGACTCCTCCCTCTCCATGACCAGGCAAGTTAACAACGTCTCCTCGGCGTGCTTCAACATCCTACGCATGCTACAGAAGATCTTCTGGTGGATCCCCACCGAGACCAGGAAGACCGTCACCCAGGCCCTCGTCACTAGCCGACTGGACTACGGCAACGCCCTCTACGCCGGTACCACAGCCAAGCTCCAGAAGAGACTCCAGCGGATCCAGAACGCCTCAGCCAGACTCATCCTCGACATCCCACGAACCAGCCACATCTCCGGACATCTTAGAGACCTTCACTGGCTCCCCGTCAACAAAAGAATCATCTTCCGCCTCCTCACCCACGCACACAAAGCCCTACACGACCAAGGCCCGAGCTACCTCAACAGCCGGATCAACTTCCACGCTCCCAAACGCCACCTCCGATCAGACAACCACGCCCTCGCCGCCGTCCCCCGCATCCGAAGAGCGACTACAGGAGGAAGGTCCTTCTCCTACCTGGCCGCCAAGACCTGGAACTCCCTCCCGACCGACCTGCGCCTGACCCAAGACCACCTCTCCTTCAGGAAGAAGCTGAAGACCTGGCTGTTCGAGCAGTAGAGGCACCCCCCCTCCCCCAGCGCCTTGAGACCCTACGGGTATGTAGCGCGCTCTATAAGTGTCATTGATTGATTGATTGATATATACTCTAACATATTGTACTTGTACCTAGCGCTTCCTTACCTAGTGTGCCTTGGTTGAAAGAATCTGCCAAATCTCTTTCGGGTGATTTAACTCCTCCGTTATCTGTGGGTAAGTGTCATCAGGGTGCCCGTCTTAGTTGAGAGTTGGGAAGCATCTCTCGCATGAGATAAACAGGAATCAGCTGGGATGGAGTTCCAGGATGTGGCAACCTCTCAGTGCCAAAAAAATACTCCACTGTCTAATTAACATAGTGATATCATTTATATACTAAACATCATCCATGTTGCCATGCCAAAGCCTGAGTCAGGCTGCTATTGTTTATTCTATTGTGATAGCTCTGTCGCTGAATGGACAATAACAAATAACATTTTGCGTAGCGAACTTAGCCCTTGTACAAAATATTCAAGGTATTTGATGATGTGCCTATTAAGTGGAAATGTAAGCAAAGCTAGTACAGAGAATATTATCCTGCACAGGCACGCAAATGAATGTGTTTCAAATTATGTTATAGAAAATTTATATCGCGCACAAATACTCAAGAGTGTCCTGGCGCGTAGGTAGGCCATGGCAGGGTGCGACAAAGATGTTTAGGCCACCTGATTAAAAAGGAAAGTTTTGAGTTGTTTTTTAAAGATTTGGAAGTCATGGATATGCTGAAGATCCACGGAAAGGGTATTTCATGTAATAGCTGCTTTAACAGAAAGGGACTGACCCACCAACCACGACCTGCGGTACTGGGGAATCACCATCTGACGTTGAGTAGCTGAACGCAAAGATTGTCTGGGGGCATAAAACGCAACGCGCGTTCTAATATAGGATGGTCCAAAGCCATGGAGGGCTCTATGAGACATGGTGAGAGCTTTAAATTGCACCCGCTGGGCCACTGGAAGTCAGTGCAGGTCACGCAAATGCTGCCGGACACTAGATCTCCTAGAGATGTTAAACAGGAGTCTGGCCACGGCATTTTGTATGGTTTGGAGTTTTTTTAATAAATAGCCAAGAATGCCAAAATACAAAGCATTGGCATAGTCAAGGCGAGAGAGGATAAGAGCCCGGGCGACCATTTCCTTGGCTGGCCTTGGTAACAGAGGGAAGAATCTTCTTAAAGCTTTAAGGGTACTGAAGCAAACTCGGGTACGTTTCTTAATTCAAATGTCATTGTGTTTTAAGAAAGAATGCAATTTAAAAATGTGAGCATGTAAAATGGTGTTGTTTCTATTCAGGCCCAAAATGTGACTATATAACAGAGAGTCTAGTGTCGCTTTCTTTATGAGTAAGAGAATCTGGCCTGTTTGAGAACTTCTGGGAAGATTCTTTGAGTGAGGGAGACATGGCCAATAGATACTAGAGGTAAGAGAGCATTCCCAGAGAAAGCTTTGATGGAGAAAAATGGTAAGACATCATCTTCATTAGAAGTGGCTTTGACGGAGTTAAGTATGTCAGCGAGAACTTGGAGCGAAAGGGCGTTGAAGTTTGAAAAAGGGAAGGGGTGGATATAAGAGATGAAACAGGCTTGATGTTGTTGATGTGCTGTCGGATCATTTATATTTTTTCACTGAAGAAGATGATCTTATTGCTCTTTTCTGTGGAGTGCGAAATAGGTGGGTCTAGCAGGGGATTGATGCAGTGCTTGATTGTCTTGAACAGCATCTGTTTCTGTTGGTGGCTTCATTGATGGTTTGCATATAGTGCCCTGCTTTGGCTGATGTGATGGTTTGCCTGTGTGTTGTGTGAAGGGACTCCAGTGTCAAGAAGTTCTCAGGTTTTCTGTTTTTCTTCCATTCTCTCTGCAGATAGATCATTTATTGTCAGCAAGGTCTTTAGCGTACTAGGGTGCTGAAGGCTTTTGAAAACCTTTTAAAGTATTTTTGATACTGAGATCCTGAATTTATTTTGACTCAAGCAGGAAACTGCAGCACTTTTCACTTGTTAGTCTGGCGGACCTGGTTCTCGTTTTCAGTGCAACTTTTAGAGAAGGAGAGTTGAAAGAGAGACAATACCAGGACAGTTTATTGTCGTAATGTGCTTTTGATTTGTGCTAGACATGCCACTAGATGATGAATACTTTGCATGAACATAATTTTATGCCAGAGTTTGTGCCATTTACCATTGGTGATCCGTTGGCTACTGATAAGACAACATGAGGTTCCATATGCAGGTTGGAAAGTATGGCTGTGTAGAGCTGAATTACTTGACCATATATGTGATATAAGTACGCCGACTAAACAATTTATATTGGGTTGTATCAACTGTAAACATTAACAATTGTTGCAGGATGAGACATAAAAAAATTAGAGGAGCGAAATGCACTGGCTTACACTAAAGGATGAGGGGGACCCAATAAATAATTGGGTTGGGTAACAAAACTTGGGAAAGGGAACTGGGGGTTCACAAGCAATAATAGTGTAATGCTGCAAAACAGAATTTGGGGGGGTTCATTGAGCGGTTGTGAACTCAGATGTATTGTGAGGGAGAGAGCGGGTAGCTGGTGTCCCGATGCCTATAAATTTAACAGTGAGGGAGGGGATTCTCTTCAGTCAGGCCAAATACCGGTCGGAAACGGTGAAATTTGGTAAATTTCAGCGTTAGAGACCGGTATTTAGCCATTCCTGATGTAGGGAAGGAATCGGTAATAAGGAATCGGTAAATACCAATTCATTAATACCGATTCCTGATTGGCCTTGCATTTAAGGAATCGGTAATACCGATTCCTGAAGTGCAATGTAGAAAGCACATAAAAGAGTGCTTTTGGGCCTTAAGGAATCGGTAATTACCACCAACATCAAGTTGGTGGTAATTACCGAATTCCTTTAAAAAAGCACTTTCTTGCTTTTTTAGAAGTGCCATGTGGCACACATCCAGGCCCTTAGGGCATGCATGTGTGCCACATTTCAGGGGTGAAACAGGGTGTCTTTTGGACACCCTGGCACCCTTGAAATACCTCCCGTATTACCGATTTGGAAATACAGAATTGGTAATACTGAATATCTTCACATTCATTCGTATAGGCCTCCAAGCCCGTTGGAATGAATGGGTCCTTATTACCAAATTGCAATTACCGATTCGGTAATAAGGAATATTAAGAATTCAAAATTACCTACATGGGGCCCTTAGTTCCTTATATTATATAAGCATAGTGTCACAGGCAGCACCAATAGGGCGCCGGCGTATACGACGGGACTCCTCCCAATGCAGTGCAGAGGTGTGTGCTTCTCCCCATCTAAGTAGTGCCTTATGCCATATGGATACAGCCCGGGGTGATGGGCCTTCCAGTGCATAGTTAGTAGACCGTTGGCCAACAGGAGGGCAAGATTGGCGAATTGCACCTGTACCCTGTGCTTTTTTTGTCTTTGGAAAATACCTAAGGCAGTAGCCTCTCATAAATTCAATGTGGTGAGTTCTGTGACTTTTCTCCATGAAGCTTGTACTTCATGCCAAAAACTTGCTATTCTAGGGCATGAAGGGAGCAAGTGCCGGTAGTCGGCAACGAGGGTGAAACATCTATGACAAGTGCAATGGGCTCCTGAGAACATATGATTTAGACAAGAGTGTGTGATATAAGCCCTGTGAAGGATTATATATTGGGTATTTTGAAAAAAACAAGCATTCCTCGAAACAGTATAAGAGGACTCCAGGGCATTAGACTACTTGTGATATAAGTTTGACATATGTGTAGACTGATTGCATCAAGTGCATGGTGTTGGAATGCCCTTGACGAGCTGCAGTTAGTAGTATGAGGAAGAAGTACACCATTACAACTACTGTCTGGAAGGAAGGATGAGATAATCGTGCATCAGAGTGAAAAGCAACACCTATAGTGGTGTGATTGGTGTGTAGAATGATTTACAAGAGAGTATATGTAAAGGCTGAGGTTTCCAGAGAGACAGTTGAAGTTCTTTAGGCAGACAGCTGAAAGTCACGAGCAGGCAGGAACACTTTGTGTGTGACTGCCTTGAGGATACCTGGCTGTACGCGCTCTCCATGTGGGTAGGAGCACCTTAGGATATTATTGCATTTTAAGGTCCCCTTGTGTTGCCTCTTGGGTCAGGTACTTCTTATGTTATGCTAAGTACTAGCATCTGGAACATTGTAAGTGGATTCTGTTGATGGATAGTTACTCGTGGTTGGAAGGGGACTGGGAGGTCGTTTGTGGTGCTCCTGTCAGGAGGAAGCCTGGGCTCGATTCTCACTCCTGCCTGCCCCGGCCTGACTCGGTAGCCAGTACCGTTGCACAGAGGGCGGGTCAGGGAGAGCCAGGCACTTCCTGTGGGGTGATTGCTGGAGCGGTTAGCGCTCTAGTTGCCTGCATTTCTCTGGTCTATTTAGCCCTCGCCCCCTTCCGAGCGCGCAGCGGTCGCGCGCGAGGGAGCCGAAGCTACGCCGAAGAGTAGCCGAAGAGGAGCCAAAGAGTTGCCCGTCTGCGCCTGTCTGCGCCCGTTTGCGCCCGTCTGCGCCCGTCTGCGACTGGACGGGGCTAGGGGCAAAGGGCCATACACTCTGGCTGATTCATCATGGACCCTACGAAGGTCCTCAGACTAAGGTATACATCTCAAGCGTTACACAATCTCCGTCCTCAGAGGGAGGGGGGCTGTGTCCGTGATCAATGGCCATGTTTGGAGGGTCCCTTTTCGTGCATGCATTGCAGATTTCAAGCAACCCATACTGCTATCTCTATTGGACACGTGGTTAAAGAAATACTGATGTCTAAGGGCTGGAAAAGTTTCCTTTTGAATGTAGATTTGGGACCTTATACATACCACCAGCCCCGAAATCTGTTTCTTAACAGAAACCTGGTTAAAACCACATGCCACCCCAGCTATTGCTTTGGGAATTCCAGAATACGAAATTCTCAGGCTTGACCGCCCTATTAAAACTGGAGGCGGGATAGCTATCGTATGTAAAGAAGATCTGAAAGTTACCATAATTGAGCAGAGTTGTTGTCCAACGATGGAAATGATGATTTTCAAGATAAAGTCAGGCTCCAAACAAAACTGGAAAGGAGCTCTGATCTATCGCCCACCTGGGCCTAGTAAGGAATTTACCCTATCACTAACAGAACTACTAGCACAACACCTAAAAGCCAAGGAAAACGTTCTGCTAGTAGGTGATTTTAACTTTCATGTCGACATTCCCGACCATCCTGAAACCTTGTCCCTGCTCTCAGACCTTTCCTTGCTAGGATTCCAGTTACAAAATAATGGTCCCACTCATATAGGTGGCCATACCTTAGATTTGATTTTCTCTAATGGCCCCAAGTTATGTAGTCGACCCCCTACTCGAGTTAATTGGTCAGACCATTGCCTTGTTGAATTCACTCTCCCCGGATTAGCAAAACCAATCAAAAAACCGTCTGCTCCTCACATATGGCGCAGACAATGGCACAAGGTCACATTAGAAGAAATTCAGAAAGTATGGAAATAACTGCTTATCACAGCAACAGATAATGCGGAGTCAGCTCTCTCCAAATACCACACAACCCTTAAAGAAGCTGTTGATCTTCTAGCTCCGTTGAAACTTAAAAAGCATTATCCCATGTCGAGACAGGAGACATGGTATACTGAACAACTGAGGATAGAAAAGCAGGGCTGCAGAAAGCTAGAAAAAGTATAGAGAAAGACACATACTGAAGAAATCCGGAAAAATCACTCAGAAGCTTTAAGTTCCTATTATAAAAACATCAGGCTAGCCAAAAAGAACAGCTTAACATCACAGCTAGCAGAAGCAGGGAACTCTTCTAGAGAGCTGTTCAGGATCTTACAGACCTTTGAAAAGCCCTTGGCATGTGAGAGTCCTGACGAATTTACTCAATCATTATGTAATGAAATCTCCCTCTTCTTTGAGGAAAAAATAGACGCCATTTATCAAAAGATTACAATGGCTAAAAGCTCTGGGACCAGCATTAAAAACACTCCGATACCTTTCGATAATAACCAACTTAAGTTAACTGAGTTCCCTGAAACCAGTCAAATAGAAATCTTATCTTTGATAAGTAGCATTAAAACCGGCTCCCCACTAGATCTCATTCCAGCAAAAACAACGGCCCTAATAAGCAACCTCCTGTGCCCTATGATACAGACGATCATCAATCTATCTCTCAAAGAGGGACTAATTCCCCAAGACTGGAAAAAGGCGGTAGTAAATCCCATTCGTAAAAACACGGCCTTGCCATGGTCAGAAATATCCAACCTACGCCCCATTTCCCTACTACCAGTCTTAAGCAAACTGGCCGAAAAACATGTGAACACTCATGTGTCAAGGTTTATTGAGGCCACAGGGGGTCCGGACCACTTTCAATCTGGGTTCAGACCCAACTACAGCACCAAATCTGCACTCCTCTCCGTGTCACATAACATCAAAATGACACAGGATAGAGGAGGCTCCATGATTCTGGTGCTGTTAGACCTGTCTGCAGCCTTTGACACTGTGTCACATGAGATTCTTCTTGGCCGTTTGCAGCAGTTGGGAATTGGAGGCGTAGCTCTGTCCTGGCTGGAGAGTTTTCTCACAGGTCGCTCACAAAGTGTCAGCTTGGGCTCCTATCATTCCATCTCCAGGGAGCTCACTAAGGGGGTTCTGCAGGGCTCATGCCTAAGACCCACATTATTTAATGTGTATGTGGCCCCCCTTGCTGACATTGTGAGACAATATGGGTTTACCCCTGTGTCGTATGCTGACGACACCCATCTCTTGTTCCCTTTTCAGACTTTAGCCCCAGAAATTAAGAACTCTTTTGCTGAGGGTATGAGAGCGGTATCTCATTGGATGGCTTCTAATTGCCTCCAGTGTAACGTGTGCAAGACAGAAGTTATGCTATTTGGGAAAGCAAATCTCCTGTGGTCACCAGATTGGTGGCCTCTGGAATTGGGACCTATTCCTTGTCCAAAACAATCAGTTAAGAACTTGGGAGTCAGCCTAGACCAGAACCTGGTCCTAGAAGAACATGTGAATCTGGTGACTGGATCCTGTTTCCGGACAATCGGCCTCTTGAGAAAGGTTTTTCCCTTCCTATCAGATGTTCATAGAAAGACCTTAGTCCAGGCGCTTGTAATAAGTCGGTTGGATTACTGCAATGGCCTCCTCATTTCAGCAAATGAACATGTAATCAACCGACTCCAAGTGGCCCAAAACACTGCGGCCAGACTGGTTCTCAATGTCCCCACAAGAACTCCATTTAGGCCCCTTCCGGAAGAGCTTCACTGGCTGCTTGTACGCCTGCGAATCAAATTAAAAATTGGTTGTATCATTCGTAAAAGTCTCTTTGGATCAGGTCCCCATTACTTGACTCAGAAATTTCAAATTCACAAATCGGAACGCCTTCTGCGTTCCAACAGCCAACTTCTACTAAAAATTCCTTTTATTAAGAAGGCAAGACAGGGTGGCCATGCTCTCTCTTATGTAGGACCTTCCCTTTGGAATAAACTCCCTGTGGACATGCGTCATAACACCAAACTTCTCTCCTTTAGGAAGGCACTAAAAACCTACCTCTTTAGGGAAGCGTAGACACCCACACGTTTTGCACCCAAGGCACCATTTCTCTGACATTTACAGCGAGCGAAGCGCGGAGATACCCCTTAGGGGGTCGAGTCTGGCGCTATAGAAGCAAATAAATAAAATAAATAAAATAAATAAATAAATAAAATGCGTTGTAAATAAATGTCTTACCTGCGCCTATTGGAGTCCTCAACTTAATATTGGTGATGAGGATGGGATGCAAACCTACAAGGGTAAACTACTTTTTGAGGGACATCGAGGAAGCTTCAGCTTCCAGAAATAGACAATAGCTGATATCTTTCATGAGTAGTGCATGCATATTGTGGGAGGGTTTGCCACAGTGTCAGAGCTCTTTATTGAGTTGGTCAAAAAAGGTATCGAATTTGCATGAGAGCTGGTATCAGAAGACCCCTTCATACAGACTGGAAATGATCTGGTTCATGCCTCAGTCCTGAGTCCATATTTTCCCGGTCATGAGGTGACCATCACGATCAATGCCAGTGAGTGTGGATTGGGAGCTCTGCTATCCTAGAGGATTGCAGGGAAAGAACAGCACCCGTATTGTATTTAGTAGAGCCATGGCACGTTTACTGAGATCAAGCTCCAAATGATTAGAGTACCAGTTTGTCGTTAAACATTTTCCTGTGGCGTGGATCAAAAAAGGGGATTGTGTTTCAAGGTGTCTGCAGAATGAGTTGGACAATAAGGGCATGGATAAATTGGAGGATGAGTATTGCCTGGTAGCATTTATTACGTAGTCCAAGGAAATGAGGAGTATATTAGCAAGGGTGCTTTTCCCGCGAAAGCTGCAATATTTTTTATCGCCCTATTAGCAAGCTGTCTCTAACAGCGGTTAGCGACGGCTTTTAGGCAATAGCTACAGGTTTGGGGCCCGCTTTGCATGTCAGCGATATTTATCTCCAATGACATGCAAAGTGGGCGAACCCAACCTGTTAGCGACTGAAAACAGTCGTTAACACAGCTATCGTCTATTAGCAAGCCAGGCGAAGCGATGAAAAAACTCGGGCTATGCGCGATTTTCGCCAAAACCTTACTCCTGCTCAGACCACTTCTTAACCTGTATATCCAATGGGAAGTGAATATTCAGGTTAAGACCCCATTAGCAATAATGCTTGAAAATCGCTGGATTTTCAGTGATATTCACACATTGAGCCGCTATGGCAGGATATTTTATCGCTATGGCGATAAACGTTGCTAATAGCACGTTATCTCTGCAATAATATCTGGCGATAAAAAAATGCGCTAAGCACATTTAGCGATAAATATTGCTAGTTGTTGCTAATATGCCCCTATGTGTCATGGCTCAGGAGTGGAGTCAGGCCCTTGAACCTGTTTTAAGTTGTTAAAACAATGTAAACAATCTAGAGAGGTTGGCCCAGGGGACGTGCTCTGACGGTAGATTTCCAAGTGTACAGAAAGTTGGAAACAGAACTATCTATTGAAGGTGGGTTGCTATTCAGAGGTGACAATTTGACATCCCTGTTGAAGATTAGGAGGAGGTTTCTAGACATCATCCACAAAAGTTATCTAGGCATGACACTCAATAAGAATAGGATGTGTGACTGGTGACCAGTGGCTAAAGATGAATTGAATATTTAGCAGAAAGTTGGAAATTGTTTGGTATTGAGGCAGTCTGACCAACATTTGAATATCAGTGTGCAGTTTATGCTAGAGGTGGATGTTCCTAAGCGATTCTCTGGGAAACACTAACCATGTATTTCCTGGATTCTTTTCATGTCTTGCCAGATTCTCAGAAGTATGCTATTGTGTTAGTTGATCACCAATCAAAATGGTTAGAGGTCCATTTTTTAAGGGATCCTGATACCAAGAATGTTATATAGTTTTTCACTGATGTGTTGTCTAGGAAAGGATGCCAGATGAAATTTGGTTGGGTAATATGGTGCAGTTCACCTCTACAGAGATGCAACACTTTCTGAGCGTGATGGAAGTCAAGCGTAAGAGAATTAGTCTGTATATCCCCAGGGCAATGGCATTGTGAAGAGAGGGAATAGGTTTGTGTGCAGGTGCATAAGGTGGCCATTGTGAGTGGGATTGTTCTAATAGATGCTGTTAGATCCATGCTACACCTATTGAAGTCCTTGAATTTAGAAGGCAGGACAAATCTGAGCCTGCATGGGGAAAACTCCCAAGAGCGAACTGTGTCAGAGTGCTGTCCTAAACCGTCCTGAAGTGGCATGTGAAGGAGAGGAGTGCTCGCTGACGCGCCGTTCCTGAGTAGTAAGTAAATGGATAAATGTTGTCTATAAGTAGTCTTATGCTTCCTATGTCCAGTGGCTAGATGACTTTATTCAGAGATTGAGATCCTGCTTCCCTACCCATGGGGTAGGACCTGCTCACTCACTACATTGACCACAGCCATGACAGGTGCCTCTTATTTTCCAGATGGATACTCATTGCACTGGTCGGTATTTAGGTAGAGCCTTAGGCGGCTCCTTGATTTGGGACCTCACACATGCTTGCCTGTCCCTGTGACATCTCACACTGTAGGCTACCTCCTCAAAGTAGGTAAAGGTTGTTTCTATGTTCTTCGAAGGACCACTGAAATTATGTGATTTTGCAGCATTTCCTGCATAATTATGGAATTGCTGCATTTGCCATATAATCCATAATCTGCTGCATATTCTGCTTTTTGTTCAACAAAATCATTGTTTCTAGCTCATACAGATCAGTCATATCTTGGGATATGTAAAGTTCCAAAGTTCCAAAATTTGTATAGCGCACTACTCACCCAGAGTGTCTCAAGGCGCTTGAGGGAGGGTGGTGATTTACTTATCGAATATCCAGGTTTTTAGTTGCTTTCTGAAAGAGAGGTGGTTCTGAGTGAGGCGGAGGTGGGTGGGGAGAGAATTCCAGGTTTTAGCCGCTAAGTAGGAGAAGGATCTTCTCCCCATGGTGCATCTGTGGATGCGCGGAATTGCGGCGAGGGCTTGATTGGACGATCGTAGTTGGCGGGAGGGGGTGTAGAAGGATAGACGCGTGTTGAGGCATTCGGGTCCCAGATCGTAGAGGGCTTTGTGTGCGTGGGTGAGGAGACGGAACGTTATTCTCTTGTTGACAGGGAGCCAATGGAGGTCTTTCAGGTGGTCGGAAATGTGAGCTTGCCGAGGGATGTCTAAAATTAGTCTGGCAGAGGCGTTTTGGATGCGTTGGAGTTTTTTCTGTACTTTGGCTGTGGTTCCGGCATAAAGGGTGTTGCCGTAATCCAATCGGCTTGTGACCAGTGCGTGGGTGACTGTCTTTCTTGTTTCGGTGGGGATCCAACGGAAGATTTTTTTGAGCATTCGTAGGATGTTGAAGCAGGATGATGAGACGGCGTTGACTTGTCTGGTCATCGAGAGGGAGGAGTCCAGGATAAAGCCCAGGTTACGTGCGTGGTCCGTAGGTGTGGGTGCGGTTCCGAGGGCCGGTGGCCACCATGAGTCGTCCCAGGCAGAGGGGGATGATCCTAAGATGAGGACTTCTGTTTTGTCCGAGTTTAGTTTTAAACGGCTGTTCTTCATCCACTCGGCTACTTATTTCATTCCTTCGTGTAAGTTGGTTTTGGCGGTGTTTGGGTCTTTGGTGAGGGAGAGGATCAGCTGGGTGTCGTCTGCGTAGGAGATGATGTTGAGGTTGTGTTGGCGCGCGATGGATGCGAGGGGACTCATGTATACGTTGAAGAGGGTGGGGCTGAGTGATGATTCTTGTGGTACGCCGCAGGTGACTTCGGTGGCCTCTGATTTGAAAGGGGGAGGCGGACTCTCTGGGTTCTTCCGGTGAGGAACGATATGATCCAGTCCAGTGCCTTTCCTTGTACACCGATGTTGCTGAGGCGTTGTATGAGGGTGCTATGACAGACTGTGTCGAAGGCTGCGGAGAGGTCAAGTAAGATGAGAGCAACTGTTTCTCCGTTGTCCAGTAGTGTTCGGATGTCATCTGTAGCTGCGATGAGGGCGGTTTCGGTGCTGTGTTTGGCTCGGAAGCCTGATTGAGAGGAGTCGAGGGATTTGTTGGATTCGAGGAAGATGGCGAGCTGACTGTTGACGGCTTTCTCGATGACTTTGGCGGGGAATGGGAGGAGCGAGAAGGGGCGGTAGTTCTTAAGTTCGGTTGGGTCAGCCGTGGGTTTCTTCAGAAGGGCGTTGAGTTCGGCATGTTTCCAGTTTTCCGGGAAAGTGGTGGAGTTGAGGGAGCAGTTGATGACGTCTCGGAGATGGGGTGCGATGATGGAGTCTGCTTTGTTGAAGATGTGGTGGGGACAAGGGTCGGTTGGCGATCCTGAGTGGATGGAATTCATCAGGGGGATGGTGTCTTCAGTGGTGATTGGGTTCCAGGCGCAAAGGTTGTTAGAGGGGGGTTTTGGTTCGGAGGTGGGTGGAGTGGGCTGGTCTTTGGACTGGTTTTGAAAGAAGTTGTGTATTTCGGCGATTTTGTTGTGGAAGAAGCCTCGAGCCATGCATGAACTACTGTTTGCAGATGATGCGGTACCTGTCATTCTAGCCCTTTTTGCTATAGTACGGCTGGGTAGCTTTGAGTTTCCATGGCTTGTCGATCTAATCCAGTAGGTAGGCTTCTTTCGACCTGCAAAGACCCATTTGTTGACGGATATCAATTAGGTTGCCAAGTACTATTTCCTGACGGCTGGGACTGCAAGCCCCCCTTAACACCTTGACTGCTACAGCAATTTCCCTCCTGTGCTGGAAATTGTAAAATTTAATGGATCATGACGAGCTCAGCTCGTCATGAGCACACGACCAGTGTACTGCATGACGAGCTGAGCTCGTCATGAGCAGCGAAGGGGTTAAATACTCCACGCTGGAGCTTGTGTAATATTATTCATGAACTGCCCCCATCTCAAAGGAGCTTGTGCAGTTCTCTGTTACCCTTTTGAAGGAAGTCTAGTAGTATTTTGTATGGTGTATTCTGCATGACATATAGCAAAGGCAGAAAGGCCATCATCTTAAAGAGTACAGCCCTACCCATCAGGGATACTGGGAGTTTTTGCCAATGGGCCACATCATTCTGTAATCTATCGAGCTGAGGCAGTAGATTAAAAGTCAGAAAATCTTCTGCCCGTCTACTAATTTGGATGCCTAAGAATTTGAACTTGTCCCTCACAGCCAGGGCACAGCATTAATTTATCAATGGCGGGTTATCTGCAGTCAAGGGGAGAAACTGGACTTATCCCAATTATTCTGGTATCCTGAATAGCTGCCAAACAATTGGAATATGTGTAATAATCTTTTAATCACCTGACGAGGCTGTTGAGAATGCAGCCGGATGTCGTCCGCGTAGAAGGAGATGCTTACATCCCAATTTCCCTCTCCGATTATGCCCTGAATCAGCAGATCCTGATGTATCCATGCCTTGAGTGGTTTGAGTGCTGGGGTGAATATCATTGGGGACAGAGGACACCCTTGTCTTGTGCCTCTGTGCAGAGTGAACAATTGAGATAGCTTTCCATTGACCCACACTCTCACCATGGGTTTTTGATAGAGGAGTTTGACCCATCTGCAGAATCGAGGGCCAAAGCCCAGTCTGGCAAAGGCAGAAAAGAGATAGGGCCATTCAATACTGTCAAATGCTATACGAGCATCCAGCGAGAGCAGAATGGCTGCTCCCTGCTGCTTTGGAGACACCATGTGCATTACTCCATAAAGTCATCGGAGATTCAGTCTGGTGCTTCTGTCCAGCATAAATCCTGTCTGATCAAGGTCGATCACTGAGGATAATATTGTCCGTTTGCCAAGGACTTTGCCAGGACCTTAGCCTCCAAATTTAGCAGCAAAATGAACTAAACAGCTCTGAAGGCTTGTCCTTTTTCAGAATTACCACAATAGTAGCTAAACTCTGGTCCTTCGGCAGGCAGCCCACCTTCTCTTGCAGCCTGAAACATGTTCTCCATGGGTTGTGCCACTTTGTGATACACTTATAGAGCTCTACAGGAAGAACGTTTGGGCCCACGGCTTTCCCAGACTTTAACTCTCAAATGGCCTCTCCACCTCCTCGACCATCAGTTCGCACTCTAAATCTTCCCTACCCGCTGCAGACAGTTCAGGGAGGGAGAGATCCTTAAGGAGCTCAGTTCAGTCGTCCGCAGTCCTTTCAGAAACAGACCTGTAAATTGTCTCTTAATAAGATGCAAAGGCCTCCACTGCGTCTTTGCTAGTCCTACATAGGGTCCCTCCTGAAAACCTGTATTTCAAGAACCCAGTTCCTCTCTTAAACCTGTTTTTCTAACAAGGCAAGCAGTTTGTTTGCCTTGTTTCAAACATCATAGAGCCTGCGCTGTGTCGTACAGGCAGTGTTTCAGCTAGGTCTCTGAGCTTCCACTGTTTGAGGCATAATTTATGCCCCAGAGGAGAACCATCCAGTGGAACACGACCCTCAAGTGAAACAATTCCTCGTTCAAATGTTTTGCATTGTGAATTCTGCTCTTTCCTCTTTCCCTCTACTAGGTCCTGGGCTTGATCCCACAGGACTGTCTTAAAGGCTTCCCTGAGAGTGCAGTCAGAGTACACCGTCTGCATGTTTTCCTTAAAATATTGGTCTGTCCGGCCCCTAGCTGATCCCAGAATTCAGTATCTTTGAAGTGCCAGGGTTCTATTCTGGGAGGTAGATTGTAATCTCTGGGAAGGCCCTGAAGTCGCACCTCCACGGGGAATGGTCAGCTATATCCGTCACTTTATGGTGTGCTCCATGAAATTGACCCGCCTGTGCACCGTGCGTGAAAATATGTTCTAAGCGGAAGCCACTACCATAAGTGAACTGTTGCACTGTAGGTTTGTGTTTGCGCCATATGGCAGCTAGCCCCAGTGCATCTGCAAAGGCCTGTTATGGCTCCTAGCCAACACTTAGAAGGGAGGTTGAGATCCTGTCGATCTCTGGGCCCATAGTAGCATTCATGTTGCCTCCTAGTACAAGAGTGCTGGAAGGCAGTTCCAACATTAGGGCACTAAGTGTCCTGGGTCCAGGAAGGAAGCCGAACTCTTACGCGATGCGGTGCTAAGGAGGAGGATGTGAGGATTTGCATGCTTTATCAAGAGTCTACCCTGATGGAATAATTTTCCTTCAGTCCATCCTCCTCTAAATTTCTAATCCATACCAGAATTAGCGAGGACTACTTGCAGAATTTTGAAATACTTTGAATATGATATACACTGTGATTCCATATCTGCACATATAGACGACCCATTGGCTTCTCAATATTTCCCATTTAAAGATCGTCTGGACACGCCCTTTCGCAAAGAAAATTCTTCATCGCATACGCACATACCCCAAGGATCTTGCCCTGAAGAAGTCCCATGAGGACGAAACGCGTCGGCTGCAAGCAACCGTGTTTTTAAGTTCCAAATAGATGTTTACTGCCTACAGCGGCTGAAACCATGAAGCACCTGTAGAGATGCAGTCAGCTCAACAGAAACACTAGAGAGATAAAAAACCCAAATGGCAGCCCCGTATGGCATATTTTCCTGGTTGGAAAAGCTGCTCTACCATGTGTTGAGGCTGCTATCTGATCTATTTATTTTTATTCAGTTTCGATGAAAACTATCTCCTGGTGAATACGTTTATAAAAAAGGAATATTCTCATTCTTAACCACAATAATATACTATTAATTCCTCTCAAAAGAAAAAAATCATAGGAGTTGTGGTTGGTCAAATGGGTGGTGATTTGCCATCTGCTCCCTTAATGTGTTGGTCACTAGTTCTCTCACCCATAACCTAGGGATGGCGTATTGTGTGATGATTCATGAGTGTATACAAGAATAATGTATGGTTCACAACTATGCTCATGTGCCTTGATACATTTGTAAATTGTCATAGAGTGCCTTGGTTATTCGTGCCACAGTGAGGTGTGTATATATATATATATATATATATATATATATATATATATATATATATATATATATATATATATATATATATATGATAGTAGGTGCACCGCGTGGTAAAGGTGATATGTTGAAGGATGTACATATATTGTTGATGTAGGGTGCAGCAGATTAACTAACACCTTATTCTATCAACTGGTCAGTGTGTCATGAATCATATGAACAGGGAAAAAGGTGGAATGATATCTTATTTTATCTGTCTCCAAGGGATTTCATCATTCAGACCCCCGATGTGGGTGCCCGGGCGGAAAACCCATTGCTGTTTCTTCTCGAGTGCCTTCAGAGTCCATCTGCTCAATAAATGTCCATTGCAGATCTAGTATGGTGTGATTGGTTTCCATATAATGTGTTGACATTTTAGTTGTGGCTTTTTTTCATTTCACATCCTGTGTTCGCAGATGCAGACTTTCACAGGGCGCTTGGTCATCCATATGTCATGGAGACCTCATGGACAAATGATCATATAGATCACATTTTTGCTTTTGCATGTGGTGAATCTCTGTTGCTCCCAACTTGTGTTGTTGTTAAAGACAATGTTTTTGCTCATTCGTGTTAGGTGGCACACGCTGCACTGTCCACAGGGATGATGTCCTTTCAGTGGGGGAAGGAGCATAGTTGGCACTGTGTTAGCTGTTTTTTGATGTGGTCTTGTAAGTCCCTTATACTTTTACCTTTCCTATGTGAATACATAGGTTTGGGGAAATTCAGGTGTCCACAGTTGAGTGTCCGCTAGTGCTTGTTTATTATTTTTGTGACCTGATTGGAATAGGTATTGAAGGTTGTTATGCAAATCGGTCTGTCCTCCTTGGTTTTCCGTGGTGTGGGCTCTAGTAGGGCCTCTCTATTTTTTGTTTCTAGCGCGTTTGAAGGCGCCGTCCACCACTTTCAATGGGTAATTCCTTTGGGCTAATTTTCCCCGTAGTTCTTCGGCTTGTGTTTTGAAGTCCTTGAAGTCAGAGCAGTTCCTTCTTAACCTTAGAAATTGACCATAAGGGAGATTATCTCGTAGGTGCCGGGGGGTGGAAACTGTCGCACAGTAGGAGGCAGTTTTTTGCTGTAGCTTTGAAGTGTGTGGTGATTTTCAATCCACCATTGCTGGGAAAGATGTTGAGGTCAAGGAAAACAAGTCCTTATTTGAGATAGTGTTGGAGAATATGAGAAATGGATTCTGATTATTCAGCCAAATCATATAGTCGTTTGCTGTTTCTTCATTGCCTTGCCAGATGACAAATACTTCATCTATATAGCATTTCCAGGCTTTGATATATTGTCGGAAAGGGTTGTTAGAATGGAGTAGGGTGTGTGATTCCAGATGGTGGACGTATAAACCAGCTATGCTGGGAGCAAAGGTGCTACCCATGCTGGTGCCGTGCTTTTGCAGGTAGATGGTATCTCTATACTGGAAGAAGTTGTCTGTGAGTAATTCACTCACTTCTGACCCTTCCACTCTTGCACCAAACACATAGTCACTTTACTTAGTAGTACTCCCTCTTATCAGTCGGTCAAAGCCCGGGGCGGGAAGGACCTGATGATGAAGCATGCCACCAAGGGACCTTTTAGTGGGTGAGGGTTATTTTAGAAAACCTATTGTTTCTCCCATGCTAGAAACCAAACTGTTTGCTTCGGTTTAGTCACTTTTTTTGAAGGTTAGCACTACATTTTGTAACTCAGAGTCGACTCTTTCTGTTTTTGAATACCTAAATCAGTCACATCCATGTCTTCCAGTGGGCACCCTTCACAGTTGTTCTCATCAGCCAGCAACTGGGTGTGTTCATTAGGGGGGGGGGCTCGTCGATGATTCTGCCATGGAACAACTCCCTCGAGGCAATCGTCATTGGCCGGTAAGAAGTCGTTAACTTGCCAATCATCCCGGTGCCTCTTCTCCTTATCTTTTTTTTATTTTTTTATTTTTAAAGTTGGTTTTATTGTATTTGAAAAAAGAAACAAAAGTAGAACAGACAGAAAGGAAAAACAAGCGCAATATTGCAGCAGTACAAACATGAGCCCCGCAGGAGCATCCAGTACAACCATTAGAAGCCTCAAGCATCAGCTAGCTGCACTAAGCAGAGTCTGTGATGACAGTGGCGGGTAAGAGTTCCAATCGCCAGGCATTACTCAAAGTCTCTGCTGAAACTATCCTGAGGGAGGGTAGACCAGTTACACGAAACGTCATAGGAAGTACCAGAGCGGGTAAATGTCTTCCACAGTCTTGCAGTGCCGCAACAAATCCCCCCAACTGTACTCCCACCCCCACCCCCCCATATCCCCCCCCCCCAGGTGGTCGCACCAGCACACTTTCTCATTCATCACTACTCACTCGTATCATTCGGGAAATTAGATCTGGAAAAGGTGAAGGGCTCGTAGGGCCGATGGACAGACAGCAGATGGTAAACCGCTCGACAAAAACCTGACTAAAGGCCCCCAGCGGAACATAAAGTTCTTAAAATTGCCCAAAAAGATGTCCGCCATTCTCTCCATGCTCATTAGTCTCCATAACTTAGCGTTCCATAATGATATAGCTGGGGCCGTTGGCTTTTTCCAAGCCGCAGCTAGTGTTAGTTTAGCTGCCCCTAAGCACAACCACATAATATGTTTGTCTGCCTTTGTCTGATGTTCCAATAATGGATCCCGGAGACCCAGGACAACAAAGGACAGGGAATCCGGAATCGGATATCCCAACATGTCTTTAATATGTGATAGAATTTCGGTCCAAAAGGGTCGAATGACTGGACAGTCCCACCAGATATGGCGAAAGTCGCCCAGTAAGCCGCAGCCCCTCCAGCAGCGATCTGAGGTCGTTGGGAATATGCGATGGAGTTTTGAGGGGTAGAGATACCAATCAAACATGGTTTTGTAATGGGCATCTCTCAGGTCCGCTGAGTGGTTGTGGTTCTTAATGTCCCACCAGAGAACCTTCCATTTATTCTCAGCTATGTCCCTACCCAGCTGACCTTCCCAATGGTCCATATAGCGGGGACGAGGAGAGACCACTGTGCCAAGCAAAAGCTTATATAAAAAGGAGATCGTTCCCTTCATTGTGGCAGTCCGCAATAGAAAAGCTTTGAACGGTGAAAGTGGTCTCGTAGCCGCTTCTCTCAGACCAGGTGAGGTTGCCCAGTGGATCAGCTGGGCATACCGGTATTGTTCCGTGGGTGGCAGGTCGTAATCCCGCATGCAATTAGAGAAGGTGAGGGGCTCTGTGCCATGGAAAAGATGCGTAAGGGCCCTACAGCCGCCCTCTCTCCAATGTCGAAAAGGTCCCTCCTGTAGCGCCGGCGGGAAAGCCGGATTAAAGTGCAGAGGAGTGAAGGGGGAGGGGAACGACGTCCAGCGTTCGTCCCCCGATACCGTGTCCCACACCTTTAAGACCGTGCCTGTGGGAGTGCTAATGTAAGCATTCCTAGGCCTGTCTGGTTTGGGCTTCCAGGCCAGGTCCCAAATCGACCTCCCAGCCACACTCCTGTCCATGTGCAGCCAGTGTTTTTCAGATTCTTGCTACGACCATTCCACCAAGACCCGCCTTTGCGCGGCCTTATAGTACAGGTGCAGGTCCGGGAGGCCCACTCCTCCCTCCTCCCTCGGGCGCCTCAGAGTCGCATAGGAGAGACGTGCCCGTCCACCCTGCCAGATGAACTTCAGGAGGAGGGTCTTCAGCCTTCGGAAGAAATCCATCTCCATCGGTATGGGGAGGGCTTGGAAAAGGTACAGAAATTTCGGGAGGAGGGCCATCTTGATGGCATGGATCCTGCCCAGCCAAGTAATGTATTTCGGCTTCCACCTGTCCAATTCCCCCCTTACAGCTGCTAACATAGGCGGAAAGTTCGCTGCGAATAGGGAGCCAACAGAAGATGTCAGTCGGACCCCTAAATAAAGCAGAGAGGCCGGCGCCCACGCCAACGGCGTAAGTGTCCGCAGTCGCTCTACCTCGGTCGGCGGGAGCGTCAAGTTGAAGATATAAGATTTATCAAAATTAACTTTGAAACCGGCAACGTCTTTAAAGTTGGACAGTAAGGTTTGAATGTGCGGCAGAGACTGCGCCGGGTCCCCTATTGAGAGGAGCACATCGTCCGCAAAAAGGGAGATCTTATGTTGTTCCCCCGAAAAGGGGAGCCCCTTTATCAGCTCTTGCTCGCGCGGCGCGATGGCCAGAGGCTCAATGCTTAAAGCAAAGAGCAGAGGCGAAAGAGGACATCCCTGCCTCGTACCTCTGGTGTGAGCAAAACCGGCGGAGCGATGTCCATTAACCATCACCCTGGAGCAAGGAGTGTGATAGTTCGCGCGAATCATGGTGATGAAGTGGTGCGAGAAACCAAAGGCCTCCAAGGTGCGAAACATGAAGTTCCAGTCCACCCGATCAAAGGCCTTCTCCGCATCCAACCCCACCAGCACCGCCGGGAGACGAAACCTCGTGGCCTTCTCAATTAGGTGAATCACTCTCCTCAGGTTATCGTGCGTTTGACGCCCCTGACTGATCTGGGTGAATGATGGCCGGCATCAGATCCCGAAGTCTACGCGCAATTATCGCGGAGTATAGCTTGGCATCTATGTTGAGTAGAGCTATCGGGCGGTAGGACGAGCAGTGGGACGGGTCCTTCCCCGGTTTAGGAATTACGGAGATCCTAGACTCGGCCATGGAGCTCGTGGTGCGACCCGTGGTCGCCATTTCGTTGAAGAGGGGCACCAAAAATTTGCAAAGCTCCGTAGCAAAGGATTTGTAGAATAGCAACGTGTAGCCATCCGGACCAGGAGCTTTGTGGAGCTTAAGATCCCTGATAGCCTCCATCACCTCGTCTCTAGAAATAGGGGCCGCTAGGAGCTCATTCCACTCTTTCGATACCCTTGGGATGGGGAGATCAGCCAAAAAGCGATGCTGGGCTGCATGGTCAAGGGATTCCCCCTTGTAAAGCGCCTCATAGAACTGGCCAAAGAGGCGTGCCTTATCAGCATCACCGTGGTGAAGCGTTCCTGAGGGGTCCAGGATGCCACCTATATATTCCCTTTCCCGCCTATCTCGTAGTTGGCGCGCCAGGTGTCTACCTATCTTATTTCCCTGGGAATAGGAGGTGCGTCGAAGTCGGAGCAGGGTAAACTCCGCACGGTTGGCGTAGTGGGCCTTCAACTTACCCCTCACTGCAGTCAATGTCTCAGAGTAAGCCTAGATGGGTTAGCTTTGTGGGCCTGCTCCAAGGCAGCCAGCTCCGTCTCCAGGTCCTCCCGCTCCTTCCGTCTCAACCTATTGAAGTTGGCGTTAAGGTGAAGGCACGTGCCCCTTATGGAGGCCTTACATGCATCCCAGGTGTTAAAGAGGGAGGTATCCAATGCTGGATTGAGAGTCCAAAACTCCCCTATAGCCTTGCGCAATTGCTTGCAGGAGTTGGCATCCCTGACAAGCGCCGGCGGAAAATACCAAGTCTTCACGCCATCCCCCCCGGACGGCCAGCGTAGCCCTAGTACCAGTAAGCTGTGATCCGATATTGACAGGGGAAAAACGCTAGAATCTCGTACATCCCATCAGAGTGCCTGGCTCGCAAAAATATGGTCAAGCCTGGAGTAGGAGTGATGGGCATGGGAGAAGAACGTGTAGTCGCGGGACTGGGGGTGCAGGAATCTCCAGCAATCAACCAAACCAAGTTCACCAATCATTCCCTGCGTCTCAGTGGAAAATACTCCTGCTCCCGCCCTCTGCGCCCGAGAGCTGTCCAAATCCCCATCCCAAACCATATTAAAAGCACCCATTAATAATACAAGGCCATCAGCAAAGTCCCCCGCCCTGTCCAACAGGTCCCGGAGAAAAGCATTCTGCCCCGAGTTGGGGACATACACCACCACAAACGTACACATCACTCCACCGTGCACCCCCTTGACCATAAGCCACCTTCCTTCCTTGTCACTGTTGTCACTGTTGATCCCCAAAGCTTGAAAGTGCAGAGACGCTCGAAAGAGAAGCGCTACCCCTCTATGTTTGGTGGAGGCAGAGGCCCTATAGACCAACGGGAAGTGCCTATGGCGCAGCCGGAGTTCATCTTTACGCGCCAGGTGGGTCTCCTGGAGTCCCACCATATCCAGGTGATGATCAATAAGATATTTCCAAACCTTTTGGCGCTTCTGCGGGGAGTTAAGGCCCTTGACATTCCATGTCCCAATACTAAGCGGCTAAGGGAACTCCAACACCCACCCCAGGCTAGTCAATGCAAGAGCCCTCCCGCCCCCCCACTCCCAAGGGAGCAAAGTCGCTTGGCCCGGCATTCCCCCCACCACCAGGTCCTCACAAAGCCTTGTTTCCCTTTCCAAGTCTGACAATGCAAGATCAGATATAACATCCACCCAGTTGATGACCTCCCCGAAGGCCCCGACAGTCAAGAGCCCCAAAAATTTAGCCACAGTAAGAGAATAGCACACCATACAGTCATACCAGGCGCCACCACCCCCCAACCCACCCAACCCCTTCTCGACAAGACCCCCACCCCACCCCCTGTGTCCCTCCCCACAAACCAAGCCTCAACACAAAAACAAACAGAGATACTTAGCAGTCTCAACGAAGAGTCCCAGATCAGTGCAGCGCACCGTGTAGTTACTGGGAGGGGGACGGGAGACACCATGTGGGACTCCCAAGGCCTCGGTCCGGGGTGTCTTCTCACAAAGTACCTGCATACCCACGGAACCAGAGAACATGAGCCCCTCCGGCGCCCTCGGCCCGGCAGCCTTCAAGTTAGGCCGCCCCGGAGCTCTGCTGCGAAGACGTCAGTGTCTCTGAAATCACGGAGGCCACCGCATCCCCCCTCGCCTGTAAGCTGGTTGCCCGATCGGACCGCCTGCGATCCGATGCTGATCCCACGCTGTGCCAAGAGGAAGACCGATGTCGCCGTCTCAGAGAGGGGCTGCCCACCCTTGAAGCTGGAGACTCATCCTCGATGCCCAGGAGTTCCTTCGCCACCTGCAGCGAACGGATCTGCGCCAGTTTATTCTGCCAGCGGAAAACTATGCGGAATGGATGGCCCCACGAGTAAGAAATGTTATGGTTCCGCAGAAACGCCGTCACTGGCCTAAACTCCCGCCGCTTCTGAAGAGTCGTTGCCGCCAAGTCCTGATAGAGCTGCGGGCGGTGGTCACGGAACTGCAAAGTCAGAGCGTCCCGGGCTTTCCTAAGGATTCTCTCCTTGAGCTGAAAATCATGGACACACACGAGGATATCAGGGGTCGGACCTCCGCCCCTCCGCGGCAGACCAACTCTGTGTACACGATCCACCCGAATCTCCCGCACATCCTCCTCGCCCAGGATCTGAAGGAAGAGGTCCTGCACATAGCCACGTAGATAAGCCGCTTCGCCATCCCATGGTACAGCTCGTATGCGAATGTTATTCCTCCGAGAGCGGTTCTCTAAGTCTTCCGCATGGGATTGCAAGTCCAAGTTCTGTTCAGTGAGCCGCAGCACGTCTTGTTGCAACTGGTGGACGTCGTTCGCCATGCTGAGATCGTGATCCTCTAGTGTGGCTACTCTCTCCCCCACAGCGTCCACGTCCCTCCGCACCTCCCGAAGATCAGACGTCAGTTGCGCTCGGAGGTCTGAGATGTCTTCTTTGATGGACTTGAAGAGGTCAGTCATAAAGGCTTTAGTAACTGGAGCCTCGTCATCCGACCTTTTAGGAGAGGAACTCGGGCCAGGGGAAGCTGGTTGCTGGGTGCTCTTAGATTGGCCATCCTTACCATTCTTCCCCTTGCGCAAAACGGTAGACATTGCGGCCCCCTTCGTCTTCCTGGGAGACACCACGAACGGTGCACTCCCGCCTCCAACAGAATCCCTTCAAGGCCCCAGCCACACACCCTCGGCCTTTGCCCAGGTCACCAGGCGCAACTCCAGATCGTCTCAATGGCGGGGGTAGACCAGGTCCAGTGGAGGCAGCCTTCGCAGCTCCAGCCCCCACTCCAACAGCCAGGGGTGGCGCGGCAGCCCAGTCGCTATGCAGCCCGATAGTCAAAAGGCTAGGGGACCAATCCGCCTCTACGGCCCCCTACGCTGGTGGGTGCCACGCCTAGCCAGATCACAGCCCTCGGGGGTCCACGCGGTCCCACTCAGCAGTCCGATCCTGTTGGCTCCCGCGTTGCAACAGCGGCGTAGCTCCTGCGTTGGAGAAGGGGCGGGGGGGAGGGGAACCCGGCTCGTACTAAATGCCTCCTTTATGGTGTCATTAGTGTCCCCCCTTTGGCCTGCGTCCTTCTGCACGACGCTCTGACCCCCCACAGAGCTGTGGCAGTGGCCGCGCTAACCTGCTGCCCGCACCTTCACTCCTCTGCGACGCTGATCCTCTCCGGGGGCCTAGGCCATCGCGCCGTCTCGTGCCCCAGTATCAGCCACCAGCCAATGTACCAGTCCACCATGCGTCCAAGGGCCCAGCCGAAGGCCGCCGCACTCACTGCTGCCCACCAGTTGTCACACTCTCCTGCGGGGGCCGACTACACTCCCCTGAAACCAGTCCAGATGGTCCAGAGCTCTGCTCAGTCTCGCGGGTCCCGGTAGCAGCGCCGGCCGCTTCCCGTCGCCAGGCCGCAGACCACGGCCTCAATTAGGCGGCCGGCCGCGCCGTGGTTCCGTGCGCTCGCGGATGGTAGGCTCCGCCCCGCCCGGGGATCGGAGAACACAGCGTCGGCCAGGCACCTGCTCGCTGCCGGTCGGTCCTCGTGGCACCCCACCACAGTGCCCAAGCGGATGTGCCAGCCTCTGCTCACCGCACCACCTCAGGGCTTCCTGGCCTGTCTCCGTGCGCTACAGTTCTCAGGGCCACTCCGGGCTCCAGCACCGCTGCCGACTCCGATATCGCAAAGGCAGGCTCCTGCACTGTCGGGGAGCACACCACTGCTGGCCACCGCTTCAGAAGGTTTTTAGAGCGACCAGAAGCCAAAGAAGACTCCCGGGGTCAGCGCTAAACAATGCTTTACAGGGCCTGGCGCCGGAGGGGACTAGAATCACGTCCTACTCCGCCGCCATCTTGGCCACGCCCCTCTTCTCCTTATCTTGATGATGTTTCCTCCAAGCCTCTTCCAGTGCCATGAAGTACCATGACTTTCCGTCTGCTATAACTCAAAGTCTTTCTGGGTACAGCATCATGTTTTTAAGGTCCTCAGCTCACAACACCTTTTTAACTTCATCAAAACAGTGGCCCTGGCGCTCTACCCTCAAGGTGAAGTCCAAAAAGAAACAAATCATCGCATTATTATATGCTAAGTCCCCATGAGAATGGGAAGCTTGCAAGATTGCATCATTACGATCCTAGAAGATCCGGGCTACAATTGTCCGAGGTGGAGCAGATGGTTTAGGCAGTTGTATCAGTGCCCAGTGTCCCCTCTCAACTGCGAAGAAACGGGAGAGGCACTTGGGTTTCAGTTCATTGACTATGAGATCGTCAATAAATAGATCCGTGCTGGGTCCCGCGCCACTTCAGGGACTCTGACGACTATAATTTTGTTCATGCAAGCCTGACCCTTCTGGTCTTCCAGCTGTGCCACTATAATCATATGTTTTTGTCGTAATTGTTGGACTTGCTCACTTGACGTGGACTACAAATTACGGATATGGGTCTCTGCCATTGTGATCTTTTCAGACATCTTGTTCACATCTGATCTCAATAGGTTAACATCTATGGTCACCGTGCCTATTTTGGGTTCAAATGTGCTTTTGAGGTTACATATGGATTCTAATATAACTCCTAGGGAGGGCTCCGCTGCCTCCGGGCGATCCCCATCTGGCTCTGCCACATCAGTCGAGGGTATGGACACCGCATAATTATCCATTTTGTTAGCCTGGACCAGGGGCGCTCCTTTTGGCTTCACCATAGCCGCTGAGTAGGGGTCGCCTCTCTGTGCTACTACTCGTGCCTGTCCCACAGCCTTCATCATCTCGGATCGCTCTTCCCCAGGTCACTCACAGCCGTCTGCCCCAGTATTGCCAGGTCCTCAGACCTCCTCGGTAGTTAATCATACCAGTCGTGGGCCCCACAATCCACCAGGGTCGTCACACCAGGCAGCTAGGGGGGCACAGCGAGCACACCCCTCCCGTGCCAACACCAAAAGCAGGAATAGAGAGGAGCCTTCACAGTGGCACAACACGTCCTGAGTCAACAGTGTTGTGAGGTCCACTAGGGTAAGCTCTCTCTCGCGGCATCGGACTGTTCCCTTGATCTAATAGTGTTCCTAAAAACAGTGCCCCCATTATATTTTCACGTTAGTTCAGGCCTGCTCTCCTCCCCCAGTTAAAAAGTTGGCTGTCAACAAGCCTCCGGAGTCAGTCATGAGAACGGGGGTCTGCAAAGGCCTCTTGGGCAGGGATCGTTGTCACTTGGCCCCCAGGCTGCGCCCAGTGGGGGGATCCCGCTACAGTGCGCCTCGCCTCCTCCCACCTGACGACTCCAAGGAAGGCAGATGGCAGCGCCAGATCACAAACTAGCCACCAGAGGGGGCACCGGCCCTCAATGCCGGCCTCGGGCTCCTTGATCAGGCCAGATGGCCTCCCCCCCCTCCGCCACGACTCACCGCTGCTGTAGGCCTCTCCATCTCCCAGTCAGCGCCAGGGGCAGCTTCAATGTAAGACCTGCCTTCTCCTCACGTCACCTGTTCAGGTCAAAGCGTTGACTCCATCCACTGCGTGGGAAGACGCAATCAATGGAAATGGGATCCTGCGTGGCCTGTCTCCTCACAGTCTGCCACGAGGCTTCCGCCACTGTCCTGGCACTCTGCCTACAGGCCACTCATCCGCCACCTAGGATGGCCACGATCCCTCCTGTTCGGCTGGAAAGCAACCCCTATTAAACAGGCATGCTCATTTTTGCAGTTTGTGGCAGATAATGTGCGGATGGTAGGGGATATTGCAGCGGCCGCTATGGATCTTACTTAATCTGTGGCCATCTTGGCTGGTGCCAAGCCATGTCCCTCCATTCTGTTGCCTTGATAGACTTTAGACTAATACGGTTTTGCAAATGATGTTGTCAGACGTGAAGTTTATTGCATAGGTGTAAATTCATTACCTCTTGTGAAAGCAAAGACCTTTTGAATTTACTCAAATTAAATGCATATTACACTTATTTGTAGGGGCTTTCAGACTAATTCCTTTAATCCATTGGTCTGGTATTGCGTCATTGACATTTATTTCTGCCCACTACGGCATATAGCATGGGGCAATGCTAAATTTGAACTGGTGGTTGCCGGTAGAGTCCACGGGCACTCATTTGTGGGTACCAGCAGTTATATTTCCTCATCAGACATGTAGCAAGAGAAGGAAAAAGACACAATGGGGGAAAGGAGAACGAGAAAGACAGAAAAACCATCACGATGGAGAAAGCAACCTACAAGAGTGAGTTTAGGAGTTAGGGAGTGTCTGGTGGTGGATTAAAGAGGCATGAAGTGGGTTTAAGACCATGCAGCCTTGGTATTTGATGTGCCAACATTTAATAGCACTGGCCGTGGGCTTCTGAGCAAATCTTTGGGCACCAGCACTTACTCTCTTACAAATTGAGCACTGCCAGTGGATCTGCCGACTTCAGCCATTCGTAAGTTTAGTGTGACTGACGGCGATTCTCACTTTCAAAACGAATGCATCCACACACAAAGTAGTACCCTTAAGTGACAAGAACTACTATGGCAATGTGTGCGTTTTGAAACCAAATCTATATTTTTGCTTTCAGTCAATGTGTGTTTTAGTCTGGTAGGGCACAGGAACTTTCGCAACAATAAGGTTTTACAAAAAAACAGGACTAAACAAAAAAAGCATTGACAAAGATGAAAGACTGGTGGGCATCACCAGGCCTGTTGACTTTGCTAGCAATGTTTTTTGGGGAAAGTTTCAAATGCAGCCCGCGTTATCTGGGCATATATATATATATAGGTAATGTATGAACCTTGTGTCTCGAGTAGCAACATTGAGAAAAAAAACAATTAATTCAATCTAATGACGACTGAATTAGATGTTAAACATGTTCTACAAGGCCAAAATTAATTGACGTTATTAATTTTTCTTTTGAATTATGCGTTGATGTTCCCTCTCTTTCCTTCCGCACGTGGCTTCTGTCTATCCCCTTGGCACGAGGCTGTGTTCTCCTCTGGGCACATTAGTGCCCACTGTATCTGGAGGAGCTGCATTGCAGCACCAGGGCTTCACGTAGGGAAGTCGTCCGTCTCCTCTGATACTGCAGTGCCACTCTGTGCCAGTCACCGTGGGAGCCCAGGAGGGCTGCAGTCAGAATCTTCTGCCAGAGGATGGGTCGCCATGGCAACAGTTCCAAACTCTGGTATCTCCTTTATAGAATTAAACGGAGGTCACCCATCTCGGATTGCCATGTGCTCCTTCCCTGTGGGCACTGATCAGGGCCGGCAATGAGATTATTTTATGCAACAGATTCAGAAATGAAGTGGGCCGTAAAAAAATTATTTTCTGTGCAACTTTGGAAAAAGTTCTCCAAGAAAGTGATAGCAAGAAAATTGTAGAATACAGAGCATGCTTAACATTGGATCCATCCCAGGCTTCTTTCTTCCACCACCCTACAGTTCCTGTCTATTTAATACTCTTGCAGGTTCTTTTTTACGAGTGCTATACAGTTATGTCAGTAGTTTGCTTTTTTACAGGTGCTTTCTGACTTTGTCACTATTATGCTATCTTTCTCTTACTTCTTTTTCCCCTTTCCGTCTTTCGCTGTTTTGTTTTTGGTCAAAGTCTGATGCTAAAAAATAAGTCCTGGATGGTCCCCATAATGAGTGACAATGCCCGCAGCCTGCAATCACCTTCACAAACTAGGAACTGATCTACCCGCCATACGCTCACTGTTTTAACCTTGACAAAGGCAGGCAGCATCCTTCTTCCAATTAATCACCAGTCAGTGGTGGAGATGGGTAAACCACAAATCAGATGGCAGGGTCATGCCTCTACCCTTGCAAGTGACCTTTCCAAATCTCACAATGTTAGAATTGAATGGCACTCGCCGCCTGATCATCCCTTCTTTTTCATTCCTGACTACTCCCTCATTGAGTGTCATCACTGCTCTCATTTACTTCGAGGACCAGTGAGCGACACGATTGCAGCATCTTAAAGTCTGTCATTGCATAATATGTGCCTGTGATTGGAGGTGGTGAGCAGCGGTACTTGTTTTTGGTGACCATGACTTAGTTTTCATCATCCGACTTTGACCCTGAACAAGAAATATAAAGGGTGAAAAAAAAAGCACGAAGAAGGAATAGAAAGATCGAGAAACAGTGACCAATGTAGGGGTAAAAAACAACCACCAAGTAGGAGATAAAGAGACAGGATATGTAGGCTGGTGGAAGAAAAAGACATGAGGTGGAATCAAGACTAAGTGGCGTTGGGACTTGACAGATCCAACATTCAGCAGAATTGCTGGTAGTCTCCCATAAAAATCTTTTGGCCGCATGCACTTATTTTCTAAAGAGGTATACACTGGTCATATTTGTCATCAGCAAATGGGCTGCTCTCATTCATCTCCTTCGCCGCCTTAGGCAGTCTGCGAAACACGCCATTTTCAGTGCGCTGGTGTTAGAACAGCCCCATCATAAGATGCATAAAGTGTGGAGCAAATACTGAGAGGGCACTTTTGATTTTTGAAGCTCTATCCCTGTCCTTGCTTAAACTTATAATACATACCTCAAGAAGAGCAACAATTTACCATCCATTGCTAGCTACAACTATCTCCCAATGTATTACGGAGTAAGGGTAATGTAAAACTAGATTCAAGTAACTCACAAAGGTTATGGGTCACCATATGATATACAAAAATATCATCTGACATCAATATTGTTTCCTTAATATAATTTCATAAACATGAACCTGTTTAATGTAGGTTTTGCACTATTAACTCCAATAGGGAGATTTTTAGGTATACAATATTTAGGTCACAATATTTATGTCAGCCAATGTTCCGACAACGATGTGAATAACAGGTCCTTAACATCTAGAATTACCAATATTTCCCAAGAATGTTGATGTTCTTTGTCCTGATCCTTGTTAGAAAACCTTTTTTTTTCTATGAATCATAAGCATAGCAGCTTTCTTTCCTGCTACCCTCAAACATTTTCTCTCCCAGGCTCCGTGTAACCAGCTTAGCCTTATCCTCCACACTTATTACTTCCCTAGATCGATGAGTTGCTTCTGTTTCCGCCTCATCCTTGAAGTTTTCTAGCCTTTTGTTTGAGGCGGCTCTTCCCTGCGAATAAACTTTCCACCTCCTCCAGTTGTCTCCAGTCCAGCTCTTAGTGTCTCACTACTCTGTCATGCAGCTGACCTATATCTTGACCATCACTATGATCTGGCGGCCCAGTTGAGTATGGACCACCAGGTGAAGCAAGGGTTTCTGCTGGTGGAGCCAGCTGAACTTTTGCCATTGGAAACCTTATGGTTCCTCCATGTCTAAATAGGGTGCCGGAACAGTGATTTTGGGGGGCAGGTGAACCTCCAATTTATGGTGTTTCACCCACTCTGCCCGACTCTTGTTGTACCCTTCAGTCATCTGTGCTTTTGACTTTTCACTAGGGTGATGCAGTGCCCCCGGCTGATTAGGTCACTTCCCTTTCATTTAATTCTTAGGATAGTTCAACCCCATTGTCCCTTTCTCATATCCCCTTCATACTGGGGCTTTGGGTGGCAATCAGGTGGCCTCTCAGTAGCAAGAACTCACCAACTATCACTGTGCTCATGTGTTTCACTTTCCCCATGGTCATCCATTTAAGAAGAAGAGTATACGTAGGGTGACTACGGGGTTTAGGATATCAATTCACTACCCTATTCCTATTTTCCCTGTGCCTAGCTACTACCTGTATGCTGATGTTCAATTTTTATCTAATTTGTAGTTTTTCTAAGCGTGACTCCGGCCTATTTCAACATGGAAGTCTTAGTTAAAGTCTGTAGGTGTCCTTTAAGGCTTCCATCATGGGACGTGTAAGTTCTCTTTGAAGAAACCCTTGTGGCATTAAAATTTACTTAAGAGCGATAAAGGAATTCAGTAAGACTTGCATGGCAAAATATTTGACTTTTGAGGTGGGTTTACTTCGTTGTGTCAAAAGGCGGTTGAAAAGTCAGTGTTGGTGAAGTATAGCTCTCCTACTGATGGACTTCCGTAAACTTGTTCATTGGCCACAATGTAGTGCCCTCTACAAACTGGCGCTAAGAGCAGATGGTATTTATGTCCAACCAAGTGGTACACATCAAGGCCTAGATTTACAAAGTTGTCGTGCAAAGCAGAGCAGCAACCAAAGTTGAGAGAGGGAGAGAGCAGAACAGCACCATATCTACCAACATGTTGTGCTATCCTGCTCTCCCCTAGCATCGGCGGACAATCAGGTAGCCTAGAGACTTGCACACAGTTTTGCACAATAGTGCAAAGGTTCTGCTTCTGGGTCTGAACTGGGGTGGTGAAGTAAGGTAAAGAACAATGATGGATTCAACCCAGATCTAATAGTGACTGAGGGTGAGTGAAAAGTTTCGGCGCACCGTCTATCATCTCCTTGTGTTTGCTTTGCTTCATGTCCAGCATAAGTTTTGTATGTACAAAATACTATGCCTAGACAAAGTTTAAACCTTTTCCCACTTTGGATGTGTACTGTGCAATGCAGTACAAATGCAAACTCAGAAAAGTCGGGAGAAATTACAATGTTCTCCTTTTTACATCTGTCTCAAAGAGGTGTATTAATGTGTGCAAAACCTGTATGCTATTGTTAATAGTTAGGGTTTTGCTAATAAGTACATTTGAAGTTGCACGGGGTGCCCATGTACCTCCCATGGAATGTCAGCTAGACATAGAGTAATAAAAAGCAGTGCAATGCTCTGCTTTGCGTTACGTTGAGGCAGCTTTCCGGCAAAAAACACGTTTTGCTCATTAAAGTTAACTCCAAATAAATATTATGCTCTGATTTGCGTCATGTAAAATATTTGTAAATCTACCACTAAGTATGTATTTATTTCAAAGTCTTGCCCTGCTTTTTATCTTCTTCTAAGAGATTTTATGAACTTTGACAAGATGAGAAGTATTAGCATAACTGTTCAGGTTCATACCTGTGGCCATCATGTTACACGTGCATCATGGCTGCATTAGTCCATTAACTTAAGTGATTTTACCTGCTTCCAGTATATATATGAAGAACTCCGTTCCCCACACACTGAGACTTTCCCCAGACACGGGGCAAGAACAGACACGGACCACCAAATTGTCGGATGCTGATTTATTCAGGTGCTGTCGCCATAACGTTTCTGCTCATTCGAGCCTTGATCACATGACGGTATATATATATATATATATATATATATATATATATATATATATATATATATATATATACATATATATATATATATATATATATATATATATATATATATATATATATATATATATATATATATATATATATATATATATATATATATATATATATATTATTGCTCCCTCTTTTCGCCAGGTCGCGCACTCAAGCACGGGTGCCTTGTTGCGAGGGGCGAACCTCGCTCATATCTCAGCTCCTTTTTCTCCGTATTCCCCAAAGAAAACAAGCACTCGCGGGAGGAGGATCAATCGGTTTTATTACTGACCCTCTGAGCACCAGAGCTGAGATATATATATATATATATATATATATATATCCTGCTAGCGGTTGCCAGTAGGTAGTTATAGTTAGGACCTCGTTTCTATTCAAAAAGCATTTTTTCTTTTCCCAATAACTTTGGCGCCAGTTGACGAATCTTCGCAAAAGTTTTAAAACTTATGGCCGGCTCCGGTCCGCTCCTATCTTAAAAGTTTCGGGGTGATTCGGCAAGCGGGGCCTTGAAAAAAGGGGTCCCAAAACGTGTTTAATTCCTGTAGGAAACTTCTTCTTTTTTTTTTTTACATTTCTTTTTATTAAATTAAAAGACACAGAAAAAACAGAGACATCAGGGGACACAGTTCACAATAATATCGGACATTAACAGACATTATATACCATCAAAATATTGTACGGATATAACATTGAATGGATCAAGAGGACATGTGCTCTACAATTTCCTTGATCCCTGTCGGGTGGTACAGTTATCCCCTCTATAGTGATTCCAGGACCCCCAGATCTTACACCACTTTCCTGGGCAGCCCCTGGTGGAATACACTGCCCTTTCCCTGAACATACACCAGTCCAAATCCTCCCTCCACTTTTCCACCCCAGGCGGCTGGCGAGCCCCCCATAGTTGCGCTATATTGCGCTTCGCAATCATGAATGCCAGTGTCGCCCATCGCTTCTTGTACGAATTAAGATCGGTTGGTGCCCATATATTCAGAATTCACCTGCGGGCTTCCAACTGCATATCCGTACCTAGGACTGTGCGCAACGTGCCATGGACCTTACCCCAATACTCCTGCACTCTTGTACAATGCCACAGGATATGCATAAAAGTCCCCAGTTCCCCACACCCCTTCCTGCATTTCCCGGTGTCTGAGCGGCCCATATGGATCAATTGGGGACCCGTGACGTACGATCTATGTAGGATCTTTAGTTGCACCAGTCGGAGCCGCATTGGAATTGCCACAAACTTCTGGGATGACACCGCCTCTTGCCAATCCTCATCATCAAGCTCCAGCCCATCGTCCTGCCAGCAACGTCTTAGATCTGCCAGCGGGTTTTCCATATTATTAACAAGCTTCTTATATATCAAGGAGATAGCCATCTCAGGGAGATGGCCGTCTAACACTCTGTCTTCAAGGGGAGAGGCCTCAGGCAGTGCCGTGCCCCCAGGGACGTGAGTAAGCAGTGCATGCCGTACCTGCAAATAACGGAAATATTCACTGTCACTCAGGTGATATTGTAGCTTAAGAGAAGCAAACGGGATTATTGCGCCTTCCCCTCAGATGTCCCGCACATGCGTAATTCCAATGAGGTCTGGCCTGTCAAAGCCTTTTTCGACTTCCACAAGTTACCCAACTTCTATGAGCTCCACAATGGAGTGGCGAGTGTAAACCTCCCTTCGCATTTAAGGTGCCCATTAGCCGCATGTCATACCTGAACGACATACGCCGTAGGCCCCGTGAGGGGGAATCTGTGGGGTTTAGCATAAAGTGCCCTAGTGTAGTCACCTCCTGGCATTAACCAGCGGTCCATGGCGTGGCCAGGGTCATTCAAGGCGCCATATATCCCATGGTTTACTGCCGCCAGCTGTGAGGCCCAGTTGTATTTCCTGAGGTCTGGCAAGCCTATGCCCAAGTCATACCAGGGAAGGGTACATTTACAAAGCGCAATGCGGGTATTCCATCCCAGAGTAACTGCCTTTGAAGGGATTCTACCTCCCTGAAATAAGTCGCTGGAACGGGGTCCATAGCATTCTACAGTGTATACAAGAACCGGGGCAAAGCCAAAATTTTAAAGAGCATCGCCCTCCCTAGAAGGGAGATTGGGAGCGCCTTCCATCGCGCCACATCATTTGTGAATCGAATGAGCGGGTGAGTCAGGTTCAGGACATAACAGAGTTTAGGGTCTAAGGTGATATAGATCCCAAGATACTTGAAACCCTCCGTGGCGACCTCTATCCGGCAAGCGCTGAATATAGCCAGCACATCCAAGAAACAGCTCAGGGACCGCTTCGGGTTGGTGAGGTAAAGAAGTATATCGTCCGCATAGAGTGAAATTTTATCCTCAGACTCCTAGGACCAACTCATCCCACGTATTGAAAGGTCCTGTCGGACCCATGCCGCCAATGGCTCCAAGGCCAACGCGAATAAAAGTGGAGAGAGGGGGCATCTACTACTACATCCGAAACTGCTGAACGGAATTACACCAAATTTGGCAAAAAGGTAGCCCTTGGTTCAGAAAGAGACATTTTTTTAAATGGTGTAAATCCGTTCAGTAGTTGCTGAGAAAATAAAAGAATAAAAGTTTTGATATTTAGAGGCACGGTCGCTCCACGCACCCTGCAGATCGCAAGCTTTATAGAAACACCCTGACCCCTTAGGCCTGCTCAGGGGGTCCCACAAGGACCCCCAGGGCCCAAAAAAGCATTTTAAAAAAAACGAAGCGCAGGCTCCCTCGCTTCGTTGTCTTGAAGCCCCTGGGTGGGCCAGGTCTCGGGGGCAGTAAAAAAAAGTGTGTGGGGGCCCAATCCCCCCCACACTGACCCGGGGACCGCCACCTCCCCTGGGCAAGATAATTGAGTTGCGGGGGCAGGCAGCCCCCCCTGCAGCCCCGGGGACCGCCACCCCTCAGGCTTCCTTTTTAATCTGAGGGGGGCATCCAAGGCCCCCCCAAGCCCCAGCGACCGCCACCCCAGGGGCTTTTAAAAAATATTTGCGGAGGGCCACATGGCCCCCCACACACCCAGGTACAGCCACCTCCCCGGGGGACTAATGTTTAAATTAGTGGGTCCGTTACAGACCCTCGAGCCCCGGGGATCACCACCTTCCGGAGCTTTGCCATTGGTGGGAGGGGGGCCGCGTGGCCCCTCTCCAAGAGCCCGTGATGGCCCTGCTGACTGCCACCCCCCAGGGCCGGCTCTATCAGTGTTCCACGGTGCCCAGTCACGGGACACAGCTGTTTGCAATGACAGGGCGGGAGCCATGCGGCTCCCGCCCTGTCATAGCAAACTGTGTTTTGGATTTTGGAAGAGAGAGCAGGAAACCTGCTCTCTCTTCCAAAATTCAAACGAGATTGCTCTTCCACACAGGGAGCTGCATGTTAGCAGCTCCCTGTGTGGAAAAGCAATGCCGGCTCCCGCAGAAGGCAGGGACCGCGGGGCCATTGGGGCTCCCACCACGGTCCCCAAAGAAGTGGCCAGACCCTAGAGGATGGGGTTCCTGGGGCCATAAATGGCCTGAGGAGGGGGGCAACACAGCCCCCCTCCAATTTAATCAATAAAAAGTTGGGCCATGCCCTAGGAGATGGGCTCCCCGGGGCCCGGAACTGGCCACAGGAGAGGGGCCATGCAGCCCCCTTTATATATATATATATATATAAATATATATATATATATATATATATATATATATATATATATATATATATATATATATATATATATATATATATATATATATATATATATATATATATATATATATATATATATATTAGCAGCCCGTCCCGACCTTGTCCGGGAGCAATCAGGCTTCCCCGACCCCCGCCTGCCCCGACATTGTCCAGCATTTCGGGCCCCCGCCTGCCCCGACCCCCGACATTGTCCCCCGGAGCCTTAAAAAGGCGACATTTGATAGTCACAGCAGTGCACTATAATGTAAAACCGTCTCACTGTATTGCAGCTATTACTCCAGCCTTTGCCTGGAAATTACTATTTCCATGTGTTTAGAGTGGGGATAAATCGAACCAGATTTCCTGGCTTTCCTTTGGGCTGCTTGCTTTCCCCGTCCCCACCCGCCCCGTCCCCCACCTGCCCCGACCCCCGCCTGCACCGACATTGTCTCCCGGAGACTTAAAAAGGCGACTTATGATAGTCACAGCAGTGAGCTTCAGGCTGTTTGCTTTCCCCATCCACATGAAATGTACCACGAAAAGAGGGCACATTTAAACACGGCTCCGAGGTTGACGGATCACTTTCGCCTGTGGCGTCTCTTTGAGCGGGGTTTACCCTTGACAGAGCTCGGCGTGCCGAGATTCCAGCATGGTAACATAATGCCCGCGTGTCAACCTAAACCCTTAAAGCTGAAACGGTGAAACGCTGGCGCTCTGCAGTTCAACTTCCTGAGCTGTGATTGAGGTAAAACTAATGAGCGTGATCATGGTAGTTTGGAGCCTTACATCACCCCGTCCCACCGCTGCCTTACCTCAGCCGCCGCTCCTCAGTCCACCGCTCCTCGTCGCTCGTCACCACCCCTCCCCCGTGCCATGTCAGCCTCTCCTGGACGCCGCTCCTCCCCGTGCTCCTGACGTCAGCATGCAGGTCGCGGCCGGCGCTACTTCGAGGGGACTACTTTTTTTATAATGAAATTTTTTTAAATATAACGTATTTTTTAACTTTATATAGCCTATGTCCATCTGAACACCCTGAGGATTCCAACGATGTATCGGGTGTGTAGATTGGAGCTGTGGTTCCCGAGTTTACCCGCCTCAAAGCCTCAAAGTTCTTCCTTTATAATAGTAGTATAGATATATTTTAATGGGGTCCCCAGGCCCCAAAAAATGTAAAAAGAACGGGGGCCACACATCCCGCCATTCCACAAAAATAATTTTTAAAAACTCAGGATTGTGCCGAGGCCCCGCCCCCTCCCAGCAACACTCTGCAAATGTGCCCTGTGGCATGTTTTAAATTGGGGAATTAATTCCCCTTCAATATTGGGGGTCACTGGGGGCCAACTAGCCCACCAGGTACCTCCAGTAAGTGCCACAGGGCGGCGTTGCAGACGGGTGGTCCAGGCCACGCCTCTTTTTACACCTCCCTGCATTGCAGCTCTGTGGCGCTTACTGGAGGTACCTGGTGGGCTAGTTGGACTCCAGGGACTCTCAGGATTCAAGGGGACTTAATCCCCCAACTTAAAACGTGCCACGGGGCGCGTTTGCATAGAGGTGAAGGAAGGGGGCGGTGCCTGAGGTGACATATGTGCAAACACGACCTTTGGGGCATTTTCAGTTAGGGAATTCATTCCCCTTTAATCCTGAGGGTCCCTGGGGGACAACTAGCCGACCAGGTACCTCCAGTAAGCGCCACAGGGCTGCGTTGCAGAAAGGTGGTCCAGGCCACGTCTCTTTTTACACCTTTCTGCAACGCAGCTCTGTGGCGCTTACTGGAGGTACCTGGTGGGCTAGTTGGACCCCAGGGTCCCTCAGAATTCAAGGGGACTTTATCTCCCAACTTAAAACTCACCACAGGGCGCGTTTGCACAGTGGTAAAGTGAGGGGGCGGGCCTGAGGTGACATGTATCCACCTGCCCTATTATGTACTAGGGCCTTACAGAGGAGGTCATGCTAATCACAGGTGTACCCTAACGCATAGTGTTCCCCAGTGTATGTAGGTGTTTTCACTGTATTCTAAGTGTCTTTTAGCATTGCACTGGCTCTAGACCTGGTTAGTCAGAGTCAGTTACCACCAGAACCCATCTGAAAAAGTTGTGGGCATAGGATGATTTTGCAACAAGGCCTCTTTCTGCTCCTCTGTTGATTCTTTCTGCACATGTCTGGCTTCTTCCAGCAATTTTCTTTGTCTTTGTGGACTTCTGTTGGTTCTTTCTGCATTTCTTTTTCTTCTTTTTGTGCATTTTTTCTTCTTTCTTCACATGTCCTACCTCTATAGGCATAGTTAGAAACTAGTATTTAAAAAATCTTAGAAATTCACTTAAAAATCCATAGTTATAGTTAGAAATTAGCATTAACAAAAACTCTTAAAAAAAGATAAACAAGATAAAAGAAATAAATAATGTTTTTAAAGTTTATGAATTTCAGTATATCATTATCACTATGCTCATACACATGGGTTTCAACCACCCCACGCACCTCACCAGTATAGTCTAATAGTTCTCATATCAGGAGTTGGACCTGCATTCCACTGTTGTGTAGAGGACTGTGTTAGACAAAAGTGCAGGTATTTGCCATGTCAAAAAATAGCATTAATGATGATTGATTACTAGAATATATGAAAATGTTACATACTATAGGCTGTACTATTTCAAGGCATAAACGTATAGGCTGTCTATAGGTTCCTTTATGCTGTCTCTTCATTTGTATTATTGGCTGTAACTAACCAGTTTAATTGTTTTCCCCAGGTTAAAGTGTCTACATATACCAGCAAGGCTACCTTCTGACATGAAGACACTCAGTGGATTCCAAGTTTGTTTGGCTTTCAGCAGCATCTTGCTCAGCTCTCTGGGCGTTAGATGCGTTGCCATTCAAAAAAGGGACACAAATGATTCAGTTGACATCCTGCAAAATGTTCAAAGCCTGCTCTCAACAACCTCTCAGGGGGCAAACTCTGAGGATAAACAAGGTGTATTAACTGTGCCATCTGGGACATCCCTGACCAATACATTCACACCTGATGGAACAACACAGGCCTACACCAAACCTCTTGATCCTGACACTTTGATAGGTGATCAAAGTACCAGTACTAGGAGTACAACTTTGCCTCTGACCTCTGTGGCACAAGAGGTCTTCCTTCCCAGCCTAAAACAAAACAAATCACAAGAAAATGGATTGTTAACCACAACCATCACAACCTCCTCACCTTTACAGGCTGACATAGAAGTCGACGTGCCCAGCGTTGCAGTTAGCAAGACCACTCTAGAAACCCCCACTACAATTGTATCTGACGTTTCGAAGGCTCTAGATGAGGATTTCCCCACAAAGGGAACTGATGAAAAAAATAATGGTAATGGCAATACCTTCGAACACCCACCACTGTCTCAGTTCAACACCGAAGAAATGCTGACCACCAACCCGAGAACTAGCATTGTTCAAACTGGGAGTGACTATTCAACAGCACCTCTGCTTTTTGCTGACCACAGTGAGACTGCTGAACATGGTGTCATTGTATCCAGCATTGTGGATGCAGTGCAGCTGACAACTGTTACCAACATGCGCACCGACATTTCCACTGAGGTGGAGGATGTACAAAGGAGTGAAAAAGTGCAACCTCTCTCTGTGTCACCTGCCTTGGAATTCAGTGAAGACTGGGATGATACAAAGCCATCACCTTCAAGCCAAGGCAAAGTTACAGATCAGGATGCCATAATGTCTGTGCCAGCAGTGTCTCCTGAAATTGTGAGTACTGACCCTGCCCCTGGAAACTTGGATCTCACTTTCACAAATAGGACAGAGACAAGTACAGAGAACATAGAGAAGATTTACACTGGAACAGAAGAAAGCACCTTGCCGGCCACTGGGGAGGGAGAAGCACCACCAGAGGTTGCAGAAGTTGATTTTGGGCCAACTGTCAGCAGCACGGATACACTTGAGAAAATCATCCTTTCCACTCCATATCCCAGCAGCATTGGCCATACAAGTAAGTGGGTGAATGACTTTGAGGTAACACAGCAACAATGTCACTAGTCCAGTGCATTGACTCCACTTTCAATGCCTAAAACACAAGGAATGTAGTGTTTGAAGTATGTGTTGTTGTATATGACATGATGTGCACTCTACTGCCTTCTAGTGTTAAGTTCAGAGTACTCCAAAATGTTTTTCTTCAAAGTCTGTTTGGCCACTGAGTGTGTTGCACATTTTTTTTAATGAATGAATGGAAGACTGTATTGCTCTCGTTACTTAAAACAGTTGCAATATACTCACATTAAAGCAAATTGTAAAATAATTACATAAAATAAACTGTGTTGGTCCTGGCTCTAAAAATAAACATCAGTTTTGAGGCCAATCTAAAATAGGTTAAAAAGAGAGGTGGGTGAACCACTTAATGCCCGAGCCAGGATCGAGTCAGATGCTCGAGCCAAAACAAGCAGAGCTCTCACGGGAGGCCTTGTGATTTAGAGGCTAACAATGCTGACCATGTAACATGAGCAACTAAGTGAGAATCCTGGTCTCTGCCCCGTAACCTGTGAATCCTGGAAATCTCCCTGTGTCATGAAAATGTGTAAAATAGTCTGCGTTTGTTGTGAAGTGCTTTTATGTCCGTATGTCTGTGGGCAAGCTCTGTGCTATGTGCAACTGTAAAAAAAATAGATTCTGCCTGTCACCGTGAACGTTGATTTATCAAAATGTCTGGGGTAGCTGAAGTGACATCACATGCCATGTAACCCCGCCTGATATCACAGGAAGTGACATCACACAAACGTTCATCTGGTAACATCAGAGGGAGTGACATTACCTGCTCTTTGACCCACCCCGATAATGTCACAAGAAGTGACAGCGCTAGGCATTTGACCCTATGACATCACAGGAAGTGACATCACATGTCCTTTGAACCCCATGAAATCAAAGGAAGTGACATTGCATCACTTTTGGCTTGGTGCTATCACAGGAAGTAATGCATCTAACTTTTGGTTACTTACATCACACAGAGAGGCTGGAAAATCTATAGATTCAAAAGAAGTACTCTATAAACAGACATACTTCAAATCCTATCGAAAATTAAGCTACATACATTGTTTTATTTTTTATTTTTAGTCCTCATTACACCATGGCTACTGCACTCTGGGCTGATTGTAAACACCCTCGATGCGTCTGTGGTCCAAGCAGTTTCAGACTCGTACCTTCCATGGCACAGGTGTGGCGCAGCGGCCAGAGCGACTGACCCTGGAATCTGGGGACCACTGTTCGATCCCCGGCACCGGCGGCAGGTCAGCCCAGCACCATGTGACTCTGGGCAATAGCTGGCTTGATCTTCCAGTGAATCCCCAGCGCAGGGATGCCTCCTAGTAACTATTTGTGCTTTACAAATACTGGATTTACTGGTCTATGAGAAAGGGGAGGGGCAGAGAACCCCCCACCACCTGATCCATGACTTGATGTAATCATTGAACCAAATATCGATGTTCATGACCAACCTGTAGGCTTATCCTCAAGCCCTAACATGACCACTTCAGAAAATCCTCCCAAATTTCTGCGGACCGTCGTAGGTTACACTTAGTATCTAATTTACATGTCCATTTAACCACACCTAACCAGGCTGTTGGGTTCGGGGGGTGGCGGTCCAACCAACGTTCTTCTGCAAATTAACAAGGGCAATACGTACTCATCGCCATGTATGGCGCTAAGGTTTGGGGTTTTTCGAATTGTAAGGCTATACAGTGTGAGGAAAATTGATTCTGCTGAAAAACTATGTCTGTTTCCATTTCTGCCTCACACTATATTTATCACAGAGATCTTCGTCTTCCATATCTAGCTGATCGTATTAGGGCTTGCTGAAGAGGGTTAAGGGAGCCACCCCACGCAGGTTGGGGGAGGCTACATAGGGAACTATTAGCAATTTTGTGTCGCGATACACAGTATTACCGACCAAGACCCTCGAGACGAGAAAATCACACCGAGATATGGAAAAGTACTGATGTGGTTCAAATGCTGAGAGCCAATCGACATGTTTAGCATAGAAATAGCCTTCGGTACACAAGACATAATATGAGACTTTGTAAAGTTTGTCTGCAGATCGAGGGAGGCCATGAAAATCCACAAAAGCATGCACTAGATGACCCAGTGCCCTCAGGTGTGTGCCAGGAGCACTGCGTCATTGGCATATAGCAATGCCGGTAGTGGCTTCCCTTAAATTTTTGGTACATCTTGTGTTTACTGCACTAAAAACGGATAAAGCTCATTAATATAAAGAATAAATAAAATGGGAGCCAATATGCCCCTTGTCTTTATCCCGGATGTATGCCTACATCTCCAGATGTCTCACCCTGCATACTGATATGGACTGTTGCCCTCATATCATTATGTAATATGCCAAACAATGGACTATGACAATATCCTAGCCACGATCTATAAGCAAAGACCTCAATTTTGTACGATTTACTTAGCTGAAGGCTGATGAGAGTCCATAAATGCTAAATAAAGAGATTTGATTAGCAACCGTATACTTTCCTAAAACCTGGTTAAGATTGATACACTGCTCATTACTTCCTACTCTGTGCTTGAACCCCCTACTGACAAGGGTTTATCACAGACTCATCATGAACCCATTCTCTAATCCTGTTATAGATTGTTCTCCCCAAATTATTAACGGTGGTACCAATTAAGGAAATAGGATGAAGCAGTTTGGAACTAATTTATCGCCTTTCTTAAAAATGGGTACAATAGTTGATGTGCTCCATGATACAGAAAGTGGAGAATATAAAAGATTATTGAAAAAATTCATAAGGAGTGGCGCCCAAAAAAGAATATTACTTTTCAACAAGTCAATGGGGACACCATCAGGCCCTGGCAGCTTTCCTCCAACACTTTGATAAATAGCTTCTTTCACTTCCATCAAGGTTACCTGATACTGTTTAACAAGGCAAAGGTTTATGGCAAAAGTTATAGACTCTGGAGGTGGAGCATATATTTTGCTGAAGTGGTCCTCCCATAATTTGCTAGAGATGTGACATGAGATGGTGCTAAGTGGACTATATGTGTGCTTCAGCTGTGATATAATTATCCAAAAGAATCTGCTGTTATTCAACACTGACGCCTGTACTAAATTCTCTCATTGATTCATAATTACCTCCTGACATCTTTTGGAGGTGATTTCTTTATATTGCTTACGCATTTGCAGCACTAGGGCTGGATCTCCAGACATAAAGGCCAAAGCAGCCCTCAGTGCTCTATTTGCCATTGAGCCCTCAGTGTTAAGCCATCTAGGAGAATTCTGCAGAGGTCGTTTAGGCTTTAATAGAGCCGTTCTGACTCTGTCACATAATGTGATATACGCATTCACCACTAAGCCATCATTGGCCTCTAAAGTTAGACACTGTTCCACCACCCTCTGATTTGCTTTAATGATAGTCTTTTAAAAAAATATTTTTACAGGGTCCCATATTCTCCATCCCAACCTCAAATTATCGTTTGAGTATTGTAGATTACAGGCTTCAATGCCCACTCTAAGCCTATCCTTCAAACAAACAAATAATGAAATCTTGATAGGGTTATTGTTGCTTAAGGTGGAAGGGACTACTGAACCATGAGCAAGTAAATTCTCCAAGCTGCGAGTAACAAAAATATATTCAAGTATGGAGGAACTACCTCTACCACGAAAAGTAGAGATTACTACTCAGCCCAACAGCCTCTAAAATATTGACCAAGTCAAGCAGACTAAGAAATGAAGCTAACTCCTCACCTCATCGATTACTATTCGCAATCAAATCAGTAGGAGTCAACATACCACATGTTACATTAAACCTAGTGAGACGAACATTAAAATCCCCCGCCAAGCAAAGAGATGCGGTATGCCCTGATTGTTCCAAATCATCTAGTATTTTAGAAATAAAATTAAATAGTGGGGGAAACTTCGTATTTGGGAGCCCAATAAAATCATTATTGTAAAAATTCACAATATGCATGCTCACACCAATGATTAACATTAGTGATCGAAAATTACTATCAGCAGTCTCCAATAATCTAACATGTCTCTCTAGGGCAAACCCATTTTTGCCAATCCTCCTGACGTGTGCCCACATTGTGATGGAGTGGCTGGTACACTCGAAAGCCATCCACTAGGGAGGGTAATATATCCCAAGTTTCCTGAAACAGGATAAAATCACAACTCCTAAGAAAGTTTAACCACTCAGATACATCAAGCTTTACCTGTAGGCCGGCCAATTTCCAGCTTAGTATTTGAAGGAGGGGCTTCCATTCGTCCATGGCAGGAATTACTGATTTAGTTACAGAGATATGTGCTACAGAATCAACTTTGATTGTGCCACAGGAAAGAGGTACTGGAACCCCAAACTGTTGACCTGTCTGGAGTCCCGCTGATACAAGGGTAACTAGCACACCAGGTTATTTTCCTTCCATTAACTCCTCTGACATAAAAGTAACAGGATAGGACAAATCACCAACACTGGAAAGTCAGTACGCGTCTGATAGGTCACAGAAACCACAATCTATAGTTTTAGTCAGTCACTCTAGAGTCTTAACACCCATGCAGCAGGCATGAGTCAGACTTGACCCTAAGGCCGTGCCGCATCAGCACAGCTGTTACTGCTGTGCTGAGGCTGGTCAATAATTTTTGCCTGGGCTGTCCTCATTGGTAGTGATTTTGTGCTATCAGATTGACGGCCCTGGGACCGGGTTTGCAGTCCTAAACACAGTGGTACACATAAAGCACCAGGCAACACGTCCTCAGCTAGAGTAGAGTGCAGCAGGTGTGCGCTTGCACTTACACACGTGTGCTTCTTGCACTTACACACGTGCTGCTAGCTGCAGAATGTGTAATTAGTCATTGTCCAATCATGTCCAGCCAGGCTGTACGTGCCTTTTGCTTCACACTTTGTGCTCATTCACTCAGATACCTGGCTCAGACCCGCAGCAGATACATACAATGTATCAAACCAAGGACTGTGCCGGCCGGCCCGGGGTCACAATAGCAACAAGTGAGATGAGTTCTTTCCCCCACCAAGGCCTAGCCTGCAGGCCATCATGAGGTCTCTGCAGGCAGAGCTTACGGACAGCAGCGCAATCAAGCGCTACTCACACTGCGGCTGATTTTATGCCACCAGAACTCTTGCCAAGGATGACAAACAGCCATGAGTCACAAGCCAGGAGGCAGGGATCGCAACAGGTGGCTTAGGGGGTCGCAGTTGTGACCCCTGTTGACCCCCTACTCGATGTCCATGCCTGTCACCCACGTTCTAATCTCTCCTTTAGGAATTAAGGAGAAAACATTAACTTTTGATGTCAGCTAGAGACACCCATCTGGTGGTTAAACTGAAGATTCTGGCCTCCGCCTCCCTGCTTGACTAAACTGTGCGATCCTAGGCAAATACGTTGTCACCGAGCCTCTGATTCGTTTATTATCATATATTAGAGCATCTTTAAATACATAATTTGAGGATGTTCGCTCTACGAAAAATTATTTTGTCCTTGATGTAATAAACTGTAATGTTGCTATGTGTTTATGAAACTAGGTCGCAGATAGGGTACACATGACACCTGACTTACCTCTTAGTTCACTAATAGCATTGTTGTTACGATGTGGGTGGGCATGAATGCTTATAAGTATCTATTTATAAACTATTACTTTGATTAAATACTTCTCAATGCAGAGATCCTATCCGATATACCAAGGTGAAACGCATTTGTGTGAAAAATAAATATGCTGTTTTGAATTTCAAAGATTGTTTAGCAGATTCTAACATGGTCTTGTTGCATGATTTACAAGCCAAATATTTTCAGGGCTTGGCTCCTGCTAGGGCTCTTAGATCCAGAGTCGACCCTTGGCTCAGCTCTAGTTCATCTCCTCCTGCTAATTTGTTGGCTCGTCCCTCTCTAGTAGAAATACTTCTCATCAAATCTTTAAATTTGGCATTGATTAGTCAGAGGTTTACTGCCAAGTCCACACATTTCACAAAACATCCTATTAACTGAGGATGACTACCTTCAAGGCAACTGCTAACCGTTTCCCTGCGTGTTCCCAACCGTAAAGGATTATAAATAGATGAATGAGTTATATCCATGGCAGGATACAGACCTGAGATATACTGAAGGGATTCATGGTGAGAAGCCCATTATCTGTCAGTTGAATATGTAATCTCCCCCACCCCCGGCTACCCTGCCCATCTAGCCCTAAATTATAGTAATTAAAACAAATAAAACATTAAGCTTACAGATTTGCATTTCGTGCCCAGCGATAATTGGAGGTCAAATATTTCTTGGAGGACCGAATATTTAGGCTGTATACTCACTTTGATTAGTTTAAAACCATCCAGGCATCTTTCATAGTACACATGGCTTGAAAGTCCCCGTTCTACGACTGCTTTTTTACCTGGATCTTTAATAATTGTTTCATTTGTGTGCTCATTAGTGGCAAAGTCCATGCTGAGTCTATTGGATTTATTTGTATAGTCACCTCTAAATATAGGCTCAGGTGTAAACAGCCCAGGAACTGGTTCTACTTTTTAATCAGGTCAAGTACCTTAATCACCATTTAGAGGCTGGCATTATCTTAGAACAATGGCTAGCAAATCTGGCTATAATTAAAAGTTCTTGTTTTAGCCTGTGTTGTCAATTTTGAAAGCCCAAATGATCATCTATAAGTGTGACATTGACTGTAGATTTGACCACTTTGCCGACTTTCCCAAACACGTAATTAAAACATAGTAGAGGTTGGACATTACCTTGGCTCACATGACACGTAACATCAGACTCAACAGAAGGTTGGGTATGACTTTATTCAACTTCTTAAGTGCTACATTGAGTGCCAGGGATTTTTTTCAGCAAGGGCAGTTGATGATAATATTCACCTCGTCGTCTCTTCCAGATTCCCATATATTTATAGACCCCAGCTTGCTCCAGATGAAGACTGTTCAACTAGAGAAGACCAGGAAGGATTAGCATATTTGGACTTAATATTTATGGTTATCTGATGAGTCCCACAATAGTTAGCTAACATGGTCACTGCCATCTAAAGACCAATTTGAGACTTATCGAGTAAAACGATATAATCTGAATACCGAGGACAGGTGATGCCGTCCTAACTTTAAGGGACGTATTCCTACTGTGACCAGAGAAATTGCCAAATCATTGATGCTAGCACATACTCTTGCTCAAGGCCTGTATATCCTTAGATTGATTCTCTCGATAGTGTGGCCCTTCATAATTTAATTATTACTCATGTCTTTGAAAAAAGGACAATAATTGGTTCTGTTCATCACAGTGGGGGATGCACACCAATTTTTTAAAACCAACATTTTTAATTCGTCCAAGTTATTCCATCCTTCGTTTTGATTGCGTGCAAATGAAATTAATAGGCATGCCCTGCTGCCATTAGTTAAGAAACATATGAAAGAAGGGACTACACAGCCCCATATCCAAATGCACAGCTATGTGCCGCTAAACATTGCGTGCACTACTTATTCACACTCCTTAGTTCAGATATAAATTTTAACCATTTTCTTCCATATCTTGACTCTTTTTTTTTTGACGTTTTTGATTAGTTGTTACAATCCACAAATGGGTAAGGTGCAAATTTTCAGTCTTTAACATCCCAAATGTGCCATTCCAGGCCTTCATGAAAGAATGCGATAAATGCAAGAAGTCCTTCGTCAATAGTCGTTTATTCGGTAGTTAAAAACCCCAATGCATTTCGGGCCTCCATGTGCCCTTCTTCGGGGGTCACTACAAATAACAATACAGTCAAATTAGTCACTTTTAGTATCTAAAACATTTTATATTTCAATGCACTTTTAACGCTGCATTTAACTTGCAATAGTTGTAACATTTTTCCTAATGCGCTGCGTGCCCGTGTTTATTCTTCTACCTTGGTCATCAAGTGCTAGGTTGTGAAGGTACGGGGTGTGAGACCAAATGTTCACCGTGATAATCCTTCAACCGGTTCTAACAGTTCTTATCTCTCCTGTCTGGCGTGCGCACAAGCTGAAACCCTCCTGTGGCCCTATGTTTGCATAAGCGATTCCTCCATTAACTTTACGCACTGTTAAGTACCTCGGTTTTTAACTGTTTAACAAGAGCTGTGCTTCAATCTCAACAACATGCTGAAAGTTATAAGGTTGATATTTAACACTTGCTTATTACTAAGATTGCCACGTAAAATAAGTGCTCTGTCTCGCTGACGCTTACCCGGTTCTACAGACTGCTAACGTCCCGCGTCCTCATCCTGATTAGTCAAGCCGCTGTACCTGATTGTTCCCTGCCCACGCTATTTGAAGTTCTCCACCCTCGTGTTCACCCTCCCAATTCCCCCGTGGTCCTAGCGCCTCCTATTGTATCAAGACTACTTTCTCGAAATAAAACACATTTCCCAAAGTGCACCATTTTTCTAAAAAGCAAGGCTAACAAAGTACATAAACATACAAGATTTAAAAGTCATTTAGATTCAATTGTGGATGCTCGCATGTTCAGTATATGTATTGGTACTGTTACGAGGGACTTCGATGTTAAATCCAATTGTGTATTTTAACAAGTTATATTCCACCATTCGTCACAATTCCTTAGTGAGGGTGCTATCCCTTTTTTTTGGGCTTAGTTAAGACAGTTCATCACAGTGGGGGATGCACACCAATTTTTTAAAACCAACATTTTTAATTCGGGTGGAGAACTTCAAATAGCGTGGGCAGGGAACAATCAGGTACAGCGGCTTGACTAATCAGGATGAGGACGCGGGACGTTAGCAGTCTGTAGAACCGGGTAAGCGTCAGCGAGACAGAGCACTTATTTTACGTGGCAATCTTAGTAATAAGCAAGTGTTAAATATCAACCTTATAACTTTCAGCATGTTGTTGAGATTGAAGCACAGCTCTTGTTAAACAGTTAAAAACCGAGGTACTTAACAGTGCGTAAAGTTAATGGAGGAATCGCTTATGCAAACATAGGGCCACAGGAGGGTTTCAGCTTGTGCGCACGCCAGACAGGAGAGATAAGAACTGTTAGAACCGGTTGAAGGATTATCACGGTGAACATTTGGTCTCACACCCCGTACCTTCACAACCTAGCACTTGATGACCAAGGTAGAAGAATAAACACGGGCACGCAGCGCATTAGGAAAAATGTTACAACTATTGCAAGTTAAATGCAGCGTTAAAAGTGCATTGAAATATAAAATGTTTTAGATACTAAAAGTGACTAATTTGACTGTATTGTTATTTGTAGTGACCCCCGAAGAAGGGCACATGGAGGCCCGAAATGCATTGGGTTTTTTAACTACCAAATAAACGACTATTGACGAAGGACTTCTTGCATTTATCGCATTCTTTCATGAAGGCCTGGAATGGCACAGTTGGGATGTTAAAGACTGAAAATTTGCACCTTACCCATTTGTGGATTGTAACAACTAATCAAAAACGTCATAAAAAATGGTTAAAATTTATATCTGAACTAAGGAGTGTGAATAAGTAGTGCACGCAATGTTTAGCGGCACATAGCTGTGCATTTGGATATGGGGCTGTGTAGTCCCTTCTTTCATATGTTTCTTAACTAATGGCAGCAGGGCATGCCTATTAATCGAAATTTGCCTAGCTTACGTAACGGTAAGTTTCAATTCTATTAAGGACACGGAGGCGAGGATTATGCTATATCTTCCTTCGCTTTATTAACATAAAGAAACCACAGCAGCTCAGGAAAAGATATAATAAGAACAAAAAATGCTTTAAACATAAAGCATTGACGTAATGTTCAACAAAAAAATCAACAACTCCCAAGAGTCTCTTTGCTTATAATAATAGTCCATAGTTCTTTGTCTCTGTCCATCATCACTATATTACCGGACTTCCCATCATCTTCCTCCTCTTTCTTCGCGCAGATCACGCTTAAGCCTCATTGGTCCTGTTTAGCACCGTCGTTGCCTGCCAAAAAAGGAACAGTATCAGCGAGGTGGCCCAGGAAAATGCGACAACAAGGCGAGGAGCATTCAGTGAACAACACAGTACCGACAACGTAAAGGAAAACGCCTTACTTACTGCCATACGGGTGGGTAGACACCACCGTAGTCCGGGTGGGATAATCCTCGCCTCCGCGTCCTTAATAGAATTGAAACTTACCGTTACGTAAGCTAGGCAAATTTCGATTCTATGTCAGGACCGGAGGCTTCAGATTATGCTAGTTTAAAGCTTACTTACCACCAACTGAGCCAAATCCACCACCGGCTTAAAATAAAACCTCTTGAAGGTGGAATCCGAGGACCAGTCCGCCGCTCGCATAAGGTCCTCCAGACGAGCACCCACCGAGAATGCCTTAGAGGCCACGGCCCCCCTGGCGGAGTGTGCTCCAAAGAGAGAAGTATTGATGCCCGCTTCCTGCATGACCCAACGCACCCACCGAGCAATAGTGGGAGAGGAGACAGCTTTGTGTGGCTTCCGCAGGGCAATCAACAACTGACGCTCGCCCGGAGGGCGCAGATCCAAGGTCAGGTCCTCATATGCTTTGAGGTATTGCACGACACACAACTTAGGAGTGTCAGTAAAGGCTGGATAAGAAATGGAACGCGACGACGTCTTAGTGCGTCGGCCCACCGTAAAGGTAACCCCATCCGGGGAGAAAATGCGTGCAGAAACATCCAGCGCGCGCACGTCCGAGACGCGCCTACAAGAGACCAGACATAACAACATGGCTAATTTCGCCGAGAGCTCCTTAAGAGACAGATAAGAATTCGCTGGCCAAGACAGGAACAGATTCAGAACCAGATTGACGTCCCAAAGGACAGAGTACCTGGGTTCTGGCGGCAGTGCGAGGCGAACCGCTCGCAGAAGCCGGCACACAAAAGGGTGTTCCCCTACCGGATGGCCATCGATGTTATCGTGGCCCGCAGAAATCGCCGACCGGATAGCATTGATCGTCCTATACGCTAAACCCTTGTCGGCCAAATGAGCCAGAAAATTCAGCACGGGAACGAGGCCGGCGACCATGGGATCCAAATCCCTTCGTAAACACCAACGCATCCACTTAAGCCAAGCGGATCTGTAACGCTTCGTCGTACTATCGGCCCATGCTTTGGAGAGCAAGTGCGCAGCTGACCCCGAAAGGCCCGGGAGCGTCCAGCGTCTCCTGAGAGCCTCCACGCCACGAGGCGGAGAGTGTTCTGCATGACGAGAGGGTGAGGTTCCTGATCCGGGCTCGTCAGGAGCAGAGGAAACAGGGGGAGTAGGATTGGAAAATCCCAAGAAAGTTCCAGAAGAACCGGAAACCATACTTGAGACCTCCACAGCGGTGTAACCAACACCAGTTCCGCACCCTGGCGGCGTATTTGAGCCGCCGTTCGCATGATCATGGAGAACGGGGGAAACGCAAACGGCTGTTCCCGACTCCAATCCTGCAAGAACGCGTCCGTGGCCTCCGCCAGAGGGTCCGGCCTCCAGCTGTAGAACCGCGGCAGCTGGTGGTCGAGACGGGACGTGAAGAGGTCCACCGAGAAGGGGCCCCAGAGGGAGTGTAGCCACCGGAAGACTCCCGGATCCAGTTTCCACTGGCTGGCATCCCTGAGATGGCGAGAGTGCCAATCCGCTACCTGATTGCACTGACCTGGCAGATACTCCGCCGTCACCGCAATGTGACGGGACAGGCAATAATCCCAGAAGTCCTTCGCTAAGTCCGCCAAGGCGCGGGACCGAGGACCTCCTAGGTGGTTCACATACCGGACCGCCGAAATATTGTCCATCCGTAGCAGGACACAAGCCTTGATTGAATCTTTGGTCCAACAGCGAACTGCGAAGGAGCCCGCAAGGAGCTCCAAACAATTGATATGCAATTGTTGTTCTTCTGACGACCAGGCGCCGCCGGTGGAAAAATCCCCGCACCGGGCGCCCCAGCCCGACCTGCTGGCGTCGGACTCTATGATCAGGTCCGGAGCCGAACCGAAGATCGCTCGCCCATTCCATGCCTCCATGTGAGACAGCCACCATGACATTTCCTCCTTCACTTCGTCCGTGAGAGGGACCCACTGATCGTAACACATCCCCCGGCGCAAATGCTGCGCCTTCAGGCGCTGAAGAGCCCTGTAGTGCAGCGGGCCCGGGAAAATCGCCTGGATGGAGGACGACAGAAGACCCACCACCTTGGCGACATGGCGCAGTGACGTACGATCCTTCGCGATCGTCTGCCGGAGCAGGTGTCGTATCTTTGCGACCTTCCGACCCGGCAGGCTCAAGACCGCCTGTACAGAGTCCACCACGAAACCCAAAAAGGTGATCTGCTGAGTGGGAACCAAAACCGACTTGGAGCCGTTGATGACGAACCCCAGTCTCTGAAGCAGGCCGACAGCTTGACGCAGCTGTCCCGCCAGAACCTCTGGGCACTGTCCCATGAGGAGGATGTCGTCTAAGTATACCAACATCCGGACCCCCTGACTTCTGAGAAACTCCACTACCGGGTGGAGAACCTTCGTGAAGCACCACGGGGCCGACGAGAGACCGAACGATAGGGCGGTGAATTCGAACACCTTGCCGTCCCACAGGAATTGTAGGAAACGACGATGAGGGGGGTGGATGGGAACGACCAAGTAGGCATCCTTGAGATCCAGTCGCACCATCCAATCCCGAGGGAGGAGCACGTCCCGAAGGAGGTGGATCCCCTCCATCTTGAAGTGACGGTAGACCAACCACCCATTGAACTCCTTGAGATTGATCACAGGCCTCTTGCCCCCATCTGTCTTGTCTACCAAGAAGACGTTGCTGAGGAACCCACGTGGGTGGCGCGTTGATAGACGGATGGCTCCCTTGCGCAGCAAGTCTGAGACCTCTTCGTCTATCAAGCGCGCGTCGGAATCTGCAAAAACCATAGGGCGCGGGGGCCTCACCTGAGTTGGCTGGTCGTAAAACTCTATATGGAAACCTCTCACAGTTTGCAAAACCCAAGCATCGGCAGTGAGCAATTCCCACTCCCCGTAAAAGCTTGCCAGCCGCCCCCAATCGGCACTTGATCTAAGCAAAGGACACTTACCGGGGGCATTTCCTTGTCCGGAGTTCTTCTTGAACCCTCTGCCACCATAGCGTTGTCCCCTGGTGGGGTAGAAGTTGGTGTAGTTGGCCGAGGTCTGGTACTGACCTCTTCCAGAGCCTTGTCCACGGTTGTTGGTCTGCTGACCACGGCCGATCGCGCGGCCCCTGCCGCGACCGGCCCCTCCAGAAAAACGCTGGTGGAACACCCTCTTGATGCTGGACTGGGCCTTGTCCAGCGACGTGAACGTATTCACGAACTTTCCCAGCTCGCGGATGAAAAAGGCTCACCGAAGAGGCCACCCTGGGCCACAGCACCTGCCTCCGACGAGGCCAGGTCCCCCAGCTTCGGATCCAGCTTGATAAGGAGCGAACGCCGCCTCTCCGTGGACAGGGCACAGATGGCGTTGCCCAAAAATACGATCACCCTCTGGGCCCAGTTGGAGAGCACCTCCGGTGAAATGGCGGTGCCATTCGCTCGGGCCTCCTCCGCCATATCGAGGATCTTCGTGGCGGGCCCGACCGCATCCAACAGCTTGTCCTGGCAGGCCCGCCAGGACCGGTCGATCCCCTTCCTGGGGTCCTTCATGAATTTCGCCAGGAAGGTGGCCATCTTGGGGTCCAATTCTGGTGTCACGGCCACTTTCCCTTCCAGTGTAGGCCGAGGGCATTCCCCGCGCAAGCAACCCCTCGCCTCCTTCTCCAGGGGCTTGCGCAGTCTGCCCGCGACGAACTTCGCCACCGTCTCCCCCGGGGCTCAGGCCGCGGAACGGGGGTGGACGATCTCGTCCGGGTCCAGCATGCCCGACTCGTCTCGGGGCATCTCCTTCGCTGAAGGTGTCGGAAGCCAAGAACGGGTCGACTCCCCGTCGTCATCCGTGTCCGGAGAGTCGTAGATCGGGGAGGCGGGCGCAGTAGACACGTCGCCCGAAGTGCCAGGGTCCACCAAGGGCGCCGGAGGCACCGCCGTCGCCTTAGCCAGGAAGGCGTCGCGAAGTCGCTCGAAAGCGCCCTTGTCCACGCCCTGGGCCTCCGATGAAGGTCCCTCACCGCGGGGTCTCTTCGGAGCGGGCGGTAACCCGCCGGACGTCCCCGGGAGTTCGGGGGACAGAGGCACCTGCGACGCTGCCAGCTTCGCACACTCCTCCACGATGCGGGCAGAAAGGCGGTCCTCCATGGGCCCCACCACCTCCGTCACGCAACGATAGATGGAGCTGTCCACCGCCTGATAAAACTCATCATCCTGCAGATAGGGGCAGGCCTCCTCGTCGTACTCCCCTTCCATCTCGGAACCAAGGGGCAAATGCGGGGCACCCAAGAGGGCGGCAACCGAGAAAGTTCTCGAATGTGGGCAGGCCCAGCGGCTGCGATCACGTTTTGGGCCAGCTGACGTGGCAGGTGGGCTGCACCAACCCCCAAGCGCGCAGACCCTCCACGCCGGGACCGGGTCTACGTACCCCTCAAGCGCGCTAGGCCACACACGGGTAAAGAGGTGCACAGGTCTCGCCCGAAGGCGATTCGCGCGGTCAGAACCGCTATACAGACCCCAGAGGGCGTCAAAATTGGTAAAGTACAGACCCGGATCACCAGGTGTCAGAGGGGTACGCGAGGGTCGGCCCCTGCGCAAGCAGACCCCACGGCGTGGCTCCTCACACCGCGGAGGCGCGCCGGAGGGTCGGCGAAGCGACAGGCCGCCCCCGTGCGGTCTATGTACACACCGCACACAAGTGGGAATAAAGTCGCGTAGGAACGATAGAACGTTCCCGCAACCGGGGACTCTGAAAGGGAATAAACCATGCAAGGAGTCCCCAAAGACCGCACACAAGATAATAAATCACAATAAGAGAAGACAAAATAGAAAAAGCACGTATCTGGCTGCGGGAGCAGCGAAGAAAGAGGAGGAAGATGATGGGAAGTCCGGTTATATAGTGATGATGGACAGAGACAAAGGACTATGGACTATTATTATAAGCAAAGAGACTCTTGGGAGTTGTTGATTTTTTTGTTGAACATTACGTCAATGCTTTATGTTTAAAGCATTTTTTGTTCTTATTATATCTTTTCCTGAGCTGCTGTGGTTTCTTTATGTTAATAAAGCGAAGGAAGATATAGCATAATCTGAAGCCTCCAGTCCTGACATAGAATTTCATTTGCACGCAATCAAAACGAAGGATGGAATAACATGGACGAATTAAAAATGTTGGTTTTAAAAAATTGGTGTGCATCCCCCACTGTGATGAACTGTCTTAACTAAGCCCAAAAAAAGGGATAGCACCCTCACTAAGGAATTGTGACGAATGGTGGAATATAACTTGTTAAAATACACAATTGGATTTAACATCGAAGTCCCTCGTAACAGTACCAATACATGTACTGAACATGCGAGCATCCACAATTGAATCTAAATGACTTTTAAATCTTGTATGTTTATGTACTTTGTTAGCCTTGCTTTTTAGAAAAATGGTGCACTTTGGGAAATGTGTTTTATTTCGAGAAAGTAGTCTTGATACAATAGGAGGCGCTAGGACCACGGGGGAATTGGGAGGGTGAACACGAGGGTGGAGAACTTCAAATAGCGTGGGCAGGGAACAATCAGGTACAGCGGCTTGACTAATCAGGATGAGGACGCGGGACGTTAGCAGTCTGTAGAACCGGGTAAGCGTCAGCGAGACAGAGCACTTATTTTACGTGGCAATCTTAGTAATAAGCAAGTGTTAAATATCAACCTTATAACTTTCAGCATGTTGTTGAGATTGAAGCACAGCTCTTGTTAAACAGTTAAAAACCGAGGTACTTAACAGTGCGTAAAGTTAATGGAGGAATCGCTTATGCAAACATAGGGCCACAGGAGGGTTTCAGCTTGTGCGCACGCCAGACAGGAGAGATAAGAACTGTTAGAACCGGTTGAAGGATTATCACGGTGAACATTTGGTCTCACACCCCGTACCTTCACAACCTAGCACTTGATGACCAAGGTAGAAGAATAAACACGGGCACGCAGCGCATTAGGAAAAATGTTACAACTATTGCAAGTTAAATGCAGCGTTAAAAGTGCATTGAAATATAAAATGTTTTAGATACTAAAAGTGACTAATTTGACTGTATTGTTATTTGTAGTGACCCCCGAAGAAAGGCACATGGAGGCCCGAAATGCATTGGGTTTTTTAACTACCGAATAAACGACTATTGACGAAGGACTTCTTGCATTTATCGCATTCTTTCATGAAGGCCTGGAATGGCACAGTTGGGATGTTAAAGACTGAAAATTTGCACCTTACCCATTTGTGGATTGTAACAACTAATCAAAAACGTCATAAAAAAAGAGTCAAGATATGGAAGAAAATGGTTAAAATTTATATCTGAACTAAGGAGTGTGAATAAGTAGTGCACGCAATGTTTAGCGGCACATAGCTGTGCATTTGGATATGGGGCTGTGTAGTCCCTTCTTCAATAATTGGTTCTAGCACAGAATTGGGAATCTTCCAATTTGTCCAAAGTAGGATCCGATTGTCTGAATTGAATGTGGTGACGAAGCCAGTGATGTTCTTGAACTAAAAGTGAACCCTGAGGGCCAAGGCTGTTAAAGTGTCCTCAATGCTACAATTTCCTTGAAACCCTCTCTTATATTGAGGGATTAAAATATTACCTGTGGCCCAGAAGTCTAGATCCTGTAGTATTATCTTTGTATAACACTTGTCTTCCACATCAAGTAAAGCAGTAAGTTGATAGTTCAAATGGCAAAATGTGGCCCCCTGTTATGTGTTGGGAAAAGGATGGATGATCTCCAACTGTCAGGTGTTTACCTCGATAAGAAGCAAAAGGTGTATGGTGAGCTCAGACACATGGCTCATCCATCAATATTATCTCTGAACATTGCCTTAAGTAGCCCATTTGGACCAGGGGCACCATCCTGCCCCAAAGAGTTCATTAGCTTCGTTATTTGTTACCCTCCCTGGATTTATTTTCAGAATATTTGCACTTGAGTTGAAAAACCAAATACTTGGATATTTAAGGACAGGTGCAACATAGGGTGGGTACTTAAAAGGTTAAATTACTTAAAAGTGTGTATCCCCCAACCCCTTCAATTTAGTGAAGTCATGTGAGTTACACTTTTGATTAAATGTAGGCTCAGATTTTTTTGAACAGCCAAAAAGTTGTACACTTACTCAAAAGTGAAAAGTACTAAACATTGTAAGCTACCTTTGTTTATTAGGCCCCTTAGGATTAAAGTTGTCTGTGATGACAACATGTGAGACACAGTATTTCACTTTAAATTTTTTTTTAAAAAGGGACAGTAGGTGGGCTCCAGTTTTGACTGTGGAAGAAGTGTATTGATGCAAATTTCTGCGACGATGAGTTCCTAGTGTTGATTAATGGAGACAACATCAACAATACCACCGCACAATCTGTCCCTAAGCACATTTTCAGAATGTTTAAATTGAGGTAGGATGTTAGGTATTTATCTGTGAACCCCAAAAATGCATTTTCTGTTTGATTTGTTCTTGCTGGCTTGTAGTAAGATGAAAGGCCTTCAATTGGAAAGCCGGCAACTACCTTCCTGGTGCAGGTACAATGCATAGAATCTGGTGACAATTTCCTTTAAATCAGCATCATGCCACATTTTATTAATGTCCCCAATATTCCAGGAGCACATATTAAGCCTTCTTTACCTCGAGTTGACCATAGAGCTTAAAGAGGAAGACTAGCACCAATAGCCAGAATATATCCTAGTATCTCTAGATAGTGTATGTGCTAACCAGCTTCAGTCTGATGTTTTTTCATTAGCACTAGACATGGTTCATGTGGGCATTTCACAACATTCCAATTCATACTTAATTTGGTATGTTGTCCACCTATAGCTGCTTGGGGCTTTTTGTTACTCTGAGAGAGCTACTTCCTTTCAGGTTTGTTGGATCTAAAAGTGTAACCGATGCTTGCTGAGCAACTTGCCACAATGCTTGTGAGCACCGATCATTCTTTGCCTGGCCACATTAGTATTGAAACATTCAAAAAATGATTTATAATAAAACACCAGGGCTGCAATCTTGCCTTTTATCTGCCTAACCACCATTGCTTTTCTTGCACCTTGGTGTGCTAGGGATCTAAATGAGATGCACTCAACAACTTCTTTGCTTCTATGTTCTTATGCCCAAATTTGAATAACTTGAGAATATTTTATATTTCCAATGTTAAATGTATCAAAGTTGTCCCTAGAAGTATATTCTAGGAAATGTCAACAACCTGTCCTCCTCTTGAGAGTTCACAATGATGTGGATGTTCTTTGGAGTCGGTAGATGGCTGCTGAAAGATGCCTGAGTGATAGTTTGAGGCACGCTTCATTATTAGCCTTATGCGTGGTGGCAGTAGCTTTTGAAGTTATAATGCTCTCACTCTTGACTTGAAGAAAGGACTTAACCACCGACACAGGGACAGAAGGATGCTCGGAGGCTCTACCAACTTATGTGTGGTACTGGAACTGCATGCCATCCTCTCCGTCCCAACAAGATTTGAAATATTGTTGATATGTTTGGGTGCCGGGTAAGTCTATGTGTATATACCACCTGATTTTTTGAATGTTGGCCTCAATGCTCTGACTTGTTCTCTACAAAGGAAATACATGAGCTGAGGTGTAAATTGTCATGACAAGTGTTCAACAGTCCCCTATTTGCTTTCTTTGCCAAAGCTATGGAGAATTACATGCATCACTTTATTGGATATATCTCTAACTAGGCAATAGATGGGTTTCCAATCAAGGGTTTGAGTCCCTGTAGTCAATTCAATTCAATACAAGCTTTATTCGTTTGGGACATCAACCATAAAAGCACAGTATATAACATATGACAGTTAAAATTAGTAAAAAACTAAATACATGTTAAAAAGACATGCAATTACTAATTTCCTATAGGTGTCGTACATTGCATCAGTTCTCTTAATGTAAACTGTAAACACATAGCAGCTTTCCATAGTTAGGGTTAAGAAGAAGTCCCTGTAGTCCTTTGGTTCCTTTAGTGCCTGCTTGTTTTTTCCCGTCCTAATTTTATCACACTCCCCACATGTCAAATGGCTTAGGCTTCACAGTAGGTCAGTTGAAACGTTTGGGCATTTTATTAATTGCAGACCGCCATAGCTCTTACACACAGTGCAGTGCTTTAAAAACGTCGCCGCCCCATTGGTGAGCTCAAACCACAGGAGTTGACTCGAGAGGGGAGACACAGTGCTGTGGTAAAGGGACTGCTGCAGTCTTGGAGTGCTGATAGGCAAGTCTTCCATTACAGATGGTCTTGCAAACATGTCATGATCTGATGGAATATTGCCAGTGGCAGACAGGGACAATTTAAAGTGATGAGTCGTAAAAACATGACATAATTTGCAGAGAAGAAGCAAGCTCCAATTTCCAGGCGGTTTTGAATTGAATTGAATTGAATTAAGTTCTTATATAGCGCAACTGCCACCCTACAGTTTTGAGCGGGGATATATGCTTCTATATATTATTTTAGGGAAAGAAGATCTGCTATGCCCATATTGCACTTTAGCACAGGTTATAGCTGCAATGTAGATGGCAGCAGGGCCAACGGAAGCCTTAGTTCCTGTCGGTGCCAGTGCAACCAATACAATCCTTAGTAACTCCGCCATCAGTGCCAGTAGGGTGGTGCAGGTGGTAGTGTTGTATTTGCATTTATTACTTGCATAGAGTATGGAACCCTTCTGGTAGAACAGTGGGGAATGTTCGAGTTGAGTCAATGTCAGTTGCTGTTGGTTGTGGAGGTTGGAGGACGCTTTGCTGATACTTGAATAAAGAAGTTTCCAAATACCTTCGTGTATCAGGATCTAATAGGTAGGAACCCCGTGACCATCTGGTCTGTTGCCAACAGTAGATGACTAGTAACTAAGTTCATATCAGTGGCAGTACCACCAAAGTAGTCACTATCAGTACCACCAGTCTATGACTTAGAATGTCTGTTCCTGGCAGTGGAAATACTGCCAATGCAAGCCTCATTAGCCACTTACCATCAGTGACAGTACTATGATTCAATTCTTAGCAGCTTAGTTACCATCAGCACCAGTGCTATGTGCAGACCTTATGACTCAGTCATCATTGATGCTCTGTACCACCTGTGGCAAAACTTGCCTTGTTGTAGCAACCTCAGTCCCTAACTGTGCCAATAGCACCAGTCCAAAGCATTTAACTGAGTCACTGTTAGTGCAGTGCTAGGATCATTCGGGCTGCCTCAGTAGTTCTGGCACCATTTCTTCTAGTACTACCTCTATACATACCTAAGTCATCATCAGTCCTAGCGCCATCAGGATAAGTCTTAGCAGTTCAGCCACTGTTTCAATGAGTGCTGCCTCTACTGACTCTTGAGAAGAAACACACCACGGAGAGTCCAGGAAAATACGCGCCGCACTGGCAGACGCAGCTCAGTATTCAAGACATTACACGTCTAGGATTTTTAAAAGAGAACACGAAGCTTTGAATAATAATGCAATGGGAAAGCTAAAAGACTAAGATTTATAAAGCAATACACAACCACAGGCATTGGTATGACAGTCAGTACCACCAGTGGAACTGCACTTTTTCACCTTTACTGCCAGTAACAGCAGCACCTGCCCTTCTAATAAACTCTAGCGCAAATACATGATTTAACTGAGCCTGTCACCGTTAGGGCTGGACAGACTTAGATGATTACACAAGTATACAGAGGTTCTCGACAGTCTATTAGGGATATCTAGCCTATCATCTGTATGTATGGATTCTTAGTGATGCATAGGTAATCACTTCTTGGGACGGCAATCATACCACTAGGAATAGGATTTGCCGAAAAGAAAAGTGTCACAGGGTACAAAGCCTGCCTGCCCCAGCACCAGAAAAGTAAGAAGTTCTTCTCTGACACTCAACTCAGTGACTTCCAGGCCTTGCTTCATGCGGAACCCGATTGAAGGTTATTCTGTTGTAGGTGGGCATAATTTTTGCAGTAATGTAGTGATTCTGGACCTAGATGTGGCTTCATAGAGCCTCAATTTTATGTGCTGTAAGGAAACCTCCTTTGCTCCAGAGACGAATTGCATCCTGGGTATTTCGGGGTAACACCCCTCATCAGCCAGGCTAGCTTGAATCTAGTGGCAAAGTGAGCAAAGGACCCACGTCTGGGTATACCCTGCCAACTTAGGGCGAACACAGCAAACACAAGGTGATGATGGACGGAGCACTGAAACTTTTCGAAACCAGTCCCATGATGCTTATTTCCGATCCAGGGAAGACCTGGCTTGCAAGATTGGGCTGGACTGTTCCCATGAGGAACAGGGTCAGAATGATTTGCATATGGCTGGCTCTGAATTGGGGAGGCGAAGTGAGCTAAAGAACAATGATGGATTCAACCCAGGTCTGTGACTGGGGGTGAGTGTCTGATAAGTTTCAGCGCTCCATCCTTCATCTCCTTGTGTTTGCTTTAGCATAACAGACAAGCGTGATTTCAATTTTTTCCACACAAAGGTTGCTGAATACATTTCAATCAGTCCTGTGTGTGCAAGGTGAATACTGCATTGTTTTATTGGTTCAAGTGATGCTTTAACCTGTTAATGGAACCTTAAATACAATAACATTTGGCTGAAAACTCCACGTTTTCATCATAGAATCAATTGTGATCTTGTGTGTGGGACACGTATCAGTTTATGCATCTTCATCTTCCTGTGCCTGAGACAAATATGTATATTTTGATTCTTGTTATTTGATTATATGAATTTCCTTTTCCTTGTCGTCCTATTGTCTTTTCTTGTCAGTCAGGGAAATTGTGTAGCTTTTCCCTATCCAAAGATGGCTGTCAGTTGTGTATGGGCTCTTCTGCTTATCTGCCTTAGTTGAGACTTTAGGTCACTAATGTGTGCCTCAGATCCGCCTTACTGTTCTTAGCCCCAGTCTGCAATGGGGCGTTATTTGTCCATCCATTGCCATCCCTAGCTTTCATGTGCACAGTATGTCCCTTTGTTGGGCCTCAGTCTTTTTCTGAAGGTCGGTGCCCGAGGTGATTTGGATGGTTGTGAAACAGTTGGAAGTGTGCTTTTAATACATATGATTCTTCTGTGTCCTCTTATCCTGTCCTATTGTTTTCTCCCTCATTTTACATTGGCCATTCAGGTGCTATTGCACGAGGCTTGCTTCCTGGACCTAGCATCACCAGCACATCTTTGGAGCTCTGCAGGCCTCAGAGCCAAGTGGCCCTGTTCTTTTACTTTATGTCAATCTAACGTTTTCCATCCACATTTGTATCTCAGTGGTCTCGGGAAGACACAGGCTTACCAGTCTGACCCTTTGTGGGGCTGCGCCTCTATGTTTATCTACCAAACAAGGCTTTACTTCATACTGACTTTAATTGGCATTGATTTCACACTATAGTTGGGACGAATCGGTCTCCAGCAGTCATAAACCCTTTGTTCAAAATTCACAGTAAAAATGACAACAAACATAGAAAAAAAACATTTTTTTAAAAATGACTTTGAATTCTGATTTGATCCAATAAGTCTTTCACAATTCCTTAATCTTTGAAACACCCTACAATCTATAGGTAGCATTAATTTAAAAGAAATATTTTTTTTAAAAGCAAAGAGTTTATATCACACATAAACGGGTATCTGCAGACTGCAAGTGTGATGCGCTGCAGTTACTTGCCAAACGCGTAAATCAACCTCAATGAAAACCTCATGGTGGAAATGTCAACAGCTTCTTGGTCCTGATGAAGCTGATAGACGTTAATGGAATACATTGACAGATTCTGATGAACATTCAACTCTAGCGGTGGGGGCAGAATTTTAGCACGTTTTCCCTGTGCAAAGTCACAAAAAACTTTACTCAAAAATAAACCCACCTCCTCGAGATAATCGTTAAGTTGGAGAAATCTTTTCGTTTCTCCAAACTAGTCCTAAATTGCATGTGTGCTGTACTGTACATCACACATACAATGTAAGAAAACTTTTAAAGTTAGTCTAAATATGGTGTTGTGTACTTAAGGGTTTACCGTCCAGTACAAATCCTATGTTACACATCACACACACACATTGAATGTGTGTGTTCATGTGTGGCACTAGACATCTGTCTGAGAGTTAGTGCAGGGAATGCCAGCAGCCGAGCCATTTCCTTGTATATTTGCCTCTGTGCTGTGTTCTCAGAAAACTGATGGGTGGAATAGTTGATAATATGTGTTGAAGTTCATTCAAGTCCATCAATTCAGCTTTTTCTCCTGCTCCAATAGCACCAGTCCAGCTGGAACTACCGGACCATGTCCCCTATGAACTGGCACACAAGCATACCTACTTCTGCCTTACTGATAAACACTTTTGTCCATATTGAAAAAGATCTGTGGTATGAATAGTTATCAACTGAACCTTTTACTCTTATCTGTTTTGACCTGTATAGCACACCTTTAGTTGAGCATAAAAGGAATTAAGGGCCATATGTATCAAGCAAATTCGCATTCACAAATGCTGAAAATCGCAGAATTTCAGCGTTTGCGAATGCAAATTTGCTAAATGGTATGTATTAAGGAAAATCTGGTGCAAAATAAGGAATCGCAAGAGTTGCGATTCCTTATTTTGCAATTGCATTTAAAGAATCGCAAATTTTGCGATTCCTTAAATGCAATGTATGAAGCAAAAAAATGTGCACATTTTTCTTAAGGAATCGCAAATTACCACCAACTTCAAGTTGGTGGTAAGTTGCGAATTCCTTGAAAAATGCAAATTTTTGCATTTTTCAAAGTGCCATGTGACGCACATGTATGTGCGCCACATGTGCACCCATGCTTATTACAGGGGTGCAACAGTGTGTCCTTTGGACACCCCTGCACCCTTGAAATTATTCTCAATTTGCAATTCTCAAATTGCGAATCGCAAATTGAGAATAACTTCCCATTCATTCCTATGGGCCTCCTGGCCCATAGAAATGAATGGGAAAGTATTCCTTAATTGCGATTCACAATTTGCTACTCGCAATTAAGGAATACTGAGAATTTGCAAAAAAATTGCGAATTTGTACATACATCCCAATTTGTAATTCTGAAATAGCGATTTCTAAAAAATCGCTATTTCAGAATCGCAAATCAGGTTGGTGATACATATGGCCCTAAGTAACCGATACAAGACATTCTCTGGGTCGCCACCGATACCAGAATTGTGGTTTCAAGCACTTAAGCCATAAACTATCCATCGGCAGCTTCTTTAATTCCTTTCCTCTCATCACCAGTAATCTCAGTACTTTATCTTTCACCCTTTACAACTTGGTTCATTTAACATCCCATTTGGACCGTATTCCCTTGACTTCTCTATCCTCCTGTCCTCTCTCCCCTTACAAACCTTCCAACCCTTCTATTTCCATCATCTACACACCTCTCCTTTCTGACCATTTCTCAACCCATGTCACCCCCCTTCCTGACACCCAAGCTCTCTTACTTCCACCTTCTTTGATACCATGACCTTGCCATCTTCTAATCCAACATTACACACTCGCCTTTACTTTCCTGCCTCATCACACAACAGTTTGCTCTGTTTACCACAGCTTACTTTCCAATGGCCCTTCCTCTCCCTTCTTTCCTCCCCTCTCCCACACATCCTTCAGTGATAGTCTGCTTTGCTTATATCGCACCCCACGCCATTTAAATCTCCAATGCCCCCTTTGAGGACATGTCCCTCTGGAAGGTCCTTGTGTGAGAACTGGTATTGCATCACAAACTAGATCTCTGAGAGGACGTCTGACTACTTATATTTACTGGCAGGCAAACAACGTCGCCTGTCATACATGATGCAGTGCCCCTGAGCTCCATGATCCTTCTCAAGAATCACTTAAACAAGCGGATTGCATAGTAATAGCACACATACACACATTTTGACGTTCACCCCTTCTTTCTTTATCTGCTGCTGAATGTGACTTCCTTCTTGTTAGAAGCACTCTCCCTCTCTTTTCACCTGGTACATTTTCCAACACGAACAGAGACCTCCCTTCATGCAAGACACTATTGCTAAAGCCTTGTGCAACTCTATTGCAACTATTATCCTCTACCATTGTAAGCTAGCTTTTTGTTGCAAATTCAACTCTGGTTTGACGGACCCAACCGTCCTTCAACCCAACCTTGCTTCAACTTATGGAATTCTGTCCGAATTATATAAGCACTGCAACTATATCACTAGGTCATTAAACCTATCCATTTAGCTGTCACAACTCTTGGTACCATGTTTGCAGACCACTGGATAGTTTCGTTTTTTGCCATACCCTTTTCCTTGGACTAACTACCATGATATCCCTTTCACTATCAATACCTCAGCCCAGAACAAATAAACACAAATGTAGTTTATCTGAAAATTGGTAGTATCTGGTAGAAGTTATCTTTTCCTGTCCTCTGTGAGACTCCATGTCTTGCCTTTCAACCTCTGGATAAGTTCACATCCTTAATTACTGTCATTACATCGTTGACCTATTTCTCACTGATGCCTTCAAAACCCTCACCCAGCCCGCAAATCTCCACTGTGCCAGAATATCCACATCTACCATATGGTTTGTCAAAGAGTGTGCTACTCGCAAAACTGCAAACCATGCCTGTAGAACATGTGGAGGAATGGAACAGACCTGTTAGATAGAAATGCTATAAGCATATTCCTCATTATTATTTTAAATGATTGGACTCTCTTCTGTCTAAATTTCTTTGGCAGAACAAACCTCCTCGTATCGCGCTCTCCTTTCTTAAAAAAGACAAGTCTCAAGAAGGTTTGAAATTTCCAAGTTTCAAAACTTATCATCACTCCTTTTCCCTGAGGCAAGCCCTTCGGTGGATATCTACAGATCCCCCTAACTATCCACCAATTTGGCTATCCTTGGAAAAGTCTTTCATCTCTCACTTTGACTTTTCAGAAATCCTCGCCTTTTCGGCTCACACTTCTTTCTTGCGATCTCCTATTATTGCACATTCGTGCCATATTCTTACTCCCCTCATCCCCTCTACTTATCCTTCCTCTGCTTCTCTATCACACCAATCCATTTGGCACAATAAACAGCTCCGCATTAAAAATCGTTCCTTCTGTTGGAAATCCTGGCACTCTAAAGGCATAAAATGGATCTTGCAGTTGCTTTGTGATGGAGTTCCCCTATCCTTCTCTGAATTGCAATTCCATTATCATCTTCCTAACTCCTTTCACAAGCAATATAACTTACTCCTCCCTGCACTTCTTTCTTTCCTTCATTCCCTTCCAGCTTCTACTGACTTTCCCCCACTCTACCCTCTTTTGTCTCCACTTTTAGATTCTTCCCCTTCTGCTTCTCGTATCTACTCCTGCTTACTAACACCTTCGGAGCGCTCTAAATCTCGCACTGAACTGGCCTGGGAACAAGATTTATCAGTCACGTGGTCTGTCTCTTTATGGGATAAGCTTTGGATTAAGATTCACAAAACCTATCGTGCTGCCAATACCACACAAACCCTTTATTTTATTTATCAAAGATTATTATTCTCTCCATCTAAATTGGCTTCTTTCTCCCCTGACTTTGCTCCGACATGTTGGTCATATTCGTCCTCTTCGGCTGATTTGTCCCATATGTTATTTCACTGCCCTAATGTTACCTCCTTTTGACATGGAATTTGGTCACGTATTTCCACTATTTTCCATTTTCAACTTCCCTTCACTCCATCCCTTGCTTTCCTAGGTTCCCTCTCTCCAGAGTTACCTCAATCCCCTTCTCACTATAAGTTGTTTGACCTTTTCCTTGCTGTAGCCTTCCACTTAATTACCTCCAATTGGAAGGATTCCTCAAAACTTACTTATTCGGCCTGGTGGAATGCTATTTGCTTTAATCATCGCTTAGATACCAACTATGTATCCCCTGTTTCCCTTGCCATCAAACGTGACCTTCTTTGGATTCCACTCACTGATTACCTTTCCTCCACTTCCTCCCCCTCTCCCCCTCCTGTCACCATTGCTCCCTTTACCTTACCAGATGCAGTTCGTAAACCCCCTGAACATTTCATCGTTGTCTTTTTGCCTATTCCTATACCGTTTTTTATTCTACCAACTGTTTATTTAAATGATTATCTGCTTGCTTGCTCTTTTGCATTCAATGTAATTTGTGCACTTGCTGTTATAATTGACTTTGATCTTCTTGTTTACTTTCATTTTTATTTTTATTTTTTCCCTCTCTCATTCGTTTTTTTCATGAACAAGAGTGTATCGTTTATTTATTCCGCTTTTCTATTATTTTGCATTAATTATTCCAGCATTCCTTGTATTATATTTTCTCTTAATGCATTTCATTTTGTATTTTCTATTTGGTATCAATAAACTTGAACTTAAAAAAAAAAAAAAAGAAATGCTATAAGCAGCAACTTTGGATATGTAAGGCAGCAGTACAGAATGCCATGAGTTCTCTTACTCCACTTATGCTGCTTGTCCCCCTCAATGAACTTTTCTGGATTATGTGAACTTAGAGTTGATCCCTTTTTTCAGCTGCTCTGTGACACCTTCCTGCCCCAGGACATTTTCACCTGCTTTCAGTCTTCTTTTCTACCATCTTCATCATCACCATTATCATCAAGATTCTTTATTTGATTATTAAAAACTAATCGTAAAAGCACCTTCTTTTTTTACTGAGGTTCCAGAGCCACACTGAATTCAACCTGTAGCACTTTCATCCTCTGAATTCCATGATCCTAGTACCTCATGCCAAACATCTGAATCGTTGGCATGACTAGTGCATCCATAAGGCAAGGTGTAGCAGCCTTCCTATGCTACCCAATGGAGGTGTAAAATTATAGGAAAAAGTCTTGGAAAAAATGTGTTTTGTGGCTCAGCTAAATAAAGAAAAGGTATATCTGCAGCCTAACGAGTTTGCTGAAATAAATAGCTTTTCCCTGACTCCAAAGTTGACCTTCATCTATAATCAGGGGACAGTAGCAGCTTTCATCAGCATCCAAGATGACCTCAAAACTGAAGAAGGTTACATTTTTCATAAACATTTATCCTACTTGACCTACAGTTTTTCACTCTCCTGCACCAGGTCCCCCGAGGGGTAAGACTTTGTAATCTGTTTCCTTCTCCCTTTTTAAGTAAGCGCAAGGCACCCACCTTCCCCTGTACTTTTCTTTCCCTGGCAGTGTTGATTCTGGTGTCCTTCAGGACACAATTATTGTCCCTCTGATTATAAATTCTAAACCGGATCCCTTTCGTCATCATCCTGACCTTTGCCCTTACTTGCTACAACTATGTAGGTTATACCAAAATCGTTCCAAACTTGTCTGCCTGGACACAAAGACCCTGCCTTTTCGTATTTGATGGCTGGGTGACAACAAGCAATCTAATTCAAAAGGGTAGTATGACGAATGATCTGACAGTTGCCAGCTTACCTGATTGTCGGCTGCCCCTCCATTGGCCCACAGAGCTGAGCTTACTGCATGTTCTATCTAAAGCTGGGAAAACCTTCTGTATCACCTTGGAAGTCCACCTCACCTCATCCTTACAGCTGCTATGAGTAGGCAAGCATGATGCCTGCATCCACAGAATTCTTTGGTTGAGGTTTTCCGTCTTGGGTTTCCTTGTACAAGTATAAGCATCCTTAGCTCTTCTTGACTACACCCATGGAATGTATCTCGATGCTTCTGATTATCTTTTCTGCAGACTGCATTTTCTCTTCCTGCCCCTACCACCTCTGAGGTCTCCTCAACCCTCACTCATGTTCTTGTATCCATTTGGCATTTTAGAGGGCCAGCATTTAACTTCCAGTCCTTAGCAACACTTCACACCCCCTAGTAGCAGACTTCTTTTTGTACAAAATGAGTGCTATTTGAACTTTTTCCTAATTGGTGCCATCCCCAACAAATACAATCTGGGAGATGGGACCAGTGCTTTACCTTCTACAATGCAAGGACATGTTAGCTCCATCCAGAAAGCTCACACAAGGGACATAAACTTCCAGACCCACTACATAAATCAAATGAACCCCAAATCTTTCATAAACCTGTGGCACTTCGAAACTAGCTCTGGGTTAAGAGATTAAGACAGCATGGTACTGTGGGTGTCATGTAAGCTTTTTGTCGGCATTTATAGTGTGCACATTTAAATGTATCATTTCTGGATACATGTAAATCCAGTAGGTGCATATTGTCTTTGCATGTCTTTTACCCCCCCAACCACAAACCAGTTAGCTCAATGTACGTATAGCCTTGGTACTTATAGATGAACATGCTTCATACGACTTGGAAATAAGTTGCAATGAAGCTACAGATCCTTTGGGAGCGTCTGTCAATTTTGCAAACCCTGGTTGCCGTGTCAGCATATATTAGGATATTTTGAGTGTTCCACTTGTCACAGATCCACCATTATCATACATATGTGTTGGTAAAGTCAGGTCACCTGTACCTCCCCCTTGATTTAAACTACAATGATGCCACTTCATCAACGCTCTCCTTCAGAACCCTGAGTCTGGTATATACATTTATTTACATCTGGGCAATTGCCAACTCTTGCCCAAAATCTACATACAAGTAGAACTGTTTGTGTTAGTATCACATGTCAGCGGTAACAATAGCAGATCTGTAGGTGCCTCAATGTCCTTAAATAACTCTGTGGCTATAGCAGTGCCCCAGTGATCTATGAAACTACATACTGAATTTGACTCGCTTCCACATCTGGGACTGCCATCCCACCTTGCTCCCAGAAATTATAGACACTATTTATTCATTTCCATACCACTTTCCTAACCTAGAACTATTTCCCCGTAGGTAATGCAAGTGTTTGAAAACATCTTGTCAGTTCGTCATGGGCATGAACTGGCAACCATATCAAAGTCTAGAAACATATAAAAGCCTAGGAACTTCATCATTTTAGTCAGCACAATTCTCCCCCTGGGAGACGCCAGAAAGGTCAACCATAACTTATTGGATTTCCCCACTTTTCTACAAAGTGGCACTATATACTCTTTGTAAAACTTTTTCACCTCATGACTGATTTGTATCAACAGGTAGCAAAAGATCTGTCTGCTTACTACAATTACCAATATCCGGAGTTCCAGCACATCTATATCTGTAATTTGGTACAACCCTGACTTTGACCAGTTTCACCTGAAATTCCATTTAACGAAAAAGTCTAGGTGGCAAACCGCAAAGAGAATTCAGCACAGTCTGCATGGATATGGAAGAAATAGCAAATCAAAAATCATGAATCTAGAATTAAATCTGGGAGGTCTTTAGTGAAAGTCTCAATGGTCAAAGGTACTTGGAGCTTTTTCATGAGTTTGTTTTTTAAATGTTTTCCACACACAAGGACCTTGCCGAATTCTTCTTGTGTTTTGGAAGTAGATTCTGTCATTATATCAAGAAACCCTTCAAGGGACTGGATAACCTGCTTCTGCATTTTTTCCCTAGAGCTCCTCACAACATTTTCAGTTCTGATGATGACCCAACAATTTCTTTTACAAATGAATCCATACGTTGACTAGTAGTAAGTGGAACCAACACAAAATCATTACTGATTCTTCAAAATGTGTTGTGTCCTACAGATGTCTTCATTTTCACAATGCAATTGTTACTAAACTATTTCATTTAATGTGAGATAAAGTATACAATATTGATATGTAGTTAAAAAGTCTCTCAAATGTACAGGTCTGACTCTTTGCACACAAACAATAGTAATACTATGCATTATTTTTCTCTTTCGTTTGTTTGTGGTTAAAACAGGCGTCATGACAGATTCGGTTGATGTACCCTCAGTTGTTTCAGAGTCAGCAAATCTCTTTGATGGAACAAAAATACAAACTGAGGAAACGGCCAGCATCACCACAGTAACTTCTTCTCCCACCTCCTCAGAGAGAACGCCATTGGTTTCTTCGCCCAAACGTCTCAGAGTGTATGGACTGAAAAAATTAGAATCAGAAGGTATGCATTTTTTTTATAGAATTGCATTTTTGGCCAATTTGCATAATCAGTAGAGTTCAATATGATTTTCTCTTCTAAAGTGTATATGGTACTCCCTGCACGGTAAAGCGCTACTTGCTTTGAACGTATAGGGTACACATTAACCACCAGTCACTTAGTAATTTGTGATAAAAGTCAGTGCCCCTGGCATTTTGTGGGCATTTATGAAATAGAATATGTATTTTGTTTCTTTCTTTTAGCATTATATAGCACGGATATGCCACATTTTAGCCTCTTCAGTGGACCATGCATGTAGGTTAGGGGAGTAAATCAGAGTGCAATTTACAGATTATTACATTGTGCAACAAATTTAGGTTAGTATTGTTCCTGGTGGTACACAGCTCCCTTTAGTCCCTATGTTTTGACATTGGGTATGTGGGCATTAGTTGGAGGAATGCGGCTTCTATACCCATAGTTCATTTCGCTTGCTCATGCAGACGTCTGGCCAGTGGCGGCCTTCAATATTTTGAACACCTGATGCAACAATGCTGGGACTGTGCAGAGCCTTTTTTTTAACACATTTTATTATTGAAGTTCTTGTATCAAGTTTCAACTGGTAAAGAAAATGCATATATTGACATCCAAAGAATACAAAATCAATTTACATAGTACAGTTTCCAAAATTACTCAAAAAATTATTTCCAAATTTTATCAAAATTCCTTATCCGCCCAATTCGCTTTGCATAGCGAAATTCGCTTGTTCTAACATTTCTCATTTTCTGAAGCCAGATATTAAACGAAGGAGCTTGGGATGATTTCCAATTCTGTAGAACCAAGGACCTTGCAACTGCCATCACAATAAATAATAATTTAACCGACTGTCCAAGCAAGCCGAGATCACTATCATATCCATAAAGTATTAATTTAACATTATAATCAATCTGAATCCCACAAAACGTTTGTAAATATTCGAATATCTCATTCCAAAAAGGGACAATATTAATACAGTGAGCTGTAATGTGGAAACAATTAGCGGGAGTGTATTGCTTACATCTAAAGCAGACAGCACTAGCATTTGTAAAAATTTTTGAGATGACAGCAGGAGTTCGATAAAGAAGCCATTTAGTAAAAAAAATCATTCTCCTCCAATTAGATCCATGAAGAACACTAAAATTCAATTTGTTTATACACTTCCAGTTATTCATAGTAAGAGCATGATTTTCTTGTTCTTGCCATTTTTTAATGGCTCTTGTACTAAGATCTAAATCAGTGTATTGAGCTAAATAGCGTTTCCATGCTCCTGGTTTCTTATTCTGAGAAATCAGAAATAGATCATCCCACAGCTGACAAGGAGAATCAATCATTCTTACTTCCACTTGTCCCAGAACTTTAAAAATCGAAACATATGAATTAAATAACATAAACTTCCCTGGGATTAATTGTTGCATTTCTCTTGATGACAGCCAAGTCCCTTCTCTTATAAAGTCAAATAAAGTACGAAACCCAGCCCGCTCCCATTGACAAACAATATCAGATCCGATTTTAATTTTCATAAAAATGAGAGCATTCCTTAGAGGAGTTCCAGAATTGAACTGTGGAAGAGAATATTTTTTTAGGAGAGCGTCACGACGTTTAAAGAACCAATACATTATTTTATATCGAGTAAGTTTTGGCGATTTAGGGATGTGCAAAGGAACTGGGGTTTGAGCCTCTTGACTAATTTTGTCAAAGAAAAAATCAATAAACAAATTTGGATTCTGCCTTTCTGATTTAAATCGTTCTAAATACTGAGCAAAATATGCACTATAATATTCTCTGAGATTGGGAAGAGATAGGCCTCCCAGTTCAGTATCTACGTAAAGTATCTTTATTGCTATCCTAGGGCGTTTTTTAGCCCATATGAAATTTGAAAATAAGGATTCTACTTTGGAAAAAAGACTACTGGGTAGAAAGCATGGAATAGCTGAAAATAAAAAATTAAATAGTGGTAGTACAGACATCTTTATCAGTGCCTTCGCAGAGCCTTGTGCATTCTCATTTAAAAGCCTTTTAAAGCTTGTAAAGTTTTTTCTGCACCTGCATGCCTGCTTAGAGCATAGTTACTTAAACTGTGTTGGGACTGTGGCTGGGTTGCTCCAAATAACAATGACCTAGTTCCTATTATGTGAAAAACCAAAGAATCAACACAAATGCCAGGAAGTTGTTAATGACCACAAACTTTCTGTTAGCTCCAGTTTCCTAACTGAATGTCCATGTTTCCTTATGACATCATCCGTGCACTGATTTAAGTTTACAATCCTGCATAGGAGTTTCTCTTCAGACCTCGTCACTCGTTGACTTCTAAGTTTATATTGACAAATTGTGGAACACAGCGTTGTCTTCAGCAGCATAATTTAAAGAAATAATCATTCAACATTCGAATTGGTGATTGGTAACAACAAAACACAGCAACCATGCAGTGTGTGTATTTGTCTAAGGTAGAGATCCAATAAAGTGAAAGAGCAAGTGAGAAACAGGAACTGAGATAAAGAGAGATAGGTACAAGCGAAGGCACAGTGTAAGGTCTGTTGAGTGTGTGACTAAATGGGGTTTGCTAGGGAAAAGGGGATTTGAAAGAGGGAATGTAATCTGTACATGTGATTGTGAGAGGAGCATTTCCTTGAAAGGTAAGGGTGTGAGCGTGCAAGGAAGTGAAAATGGGATAGGAAAGACGAGTGTGTGGGACAGAAAAGGTGTTCTGTGAGAGAAGGGAGTGAGAGGAAGGTGAGGTTAGGAGATATGTGCATGAGATGAAATAGTGGATGACTGTTATGAAGAGATGAGTGTGTGTGTGGTAAGCTTGAGGGAAGTGAAAAGAATAGAGAGAGTAGAGTATCTACAAGAGTGAATGGGTGAATGAAAAATTTAAAAAGTGTAAGAGAGGACTGCATGTGAGATAGAGAAAGGGGGATCGGGGGATGAGAAGGAAAAGAGTGTGGCTCATCCATGTAAAAAGAGGAACAAGGATGAATGAGAAAAAGTGTTCAAGAGTGTATCTGTGGTGTACGAGAAGAGAGGACAGTGTGAAACACATGAGAACAAGGGCAATGCTTGCAGATGAGAATGCTAGGTGATTGCGTAGGCTGCCACCAGCAGTGTATGTCATATTTATGGTACAAGCAGCAAACGTGGCACCATTGCTAGAGTGGGCGACATTTATATATAAATGTACCTTGTGCTGGCCTTGACTGAGATAGAAGTACAAGAGGGAAGGAAGTAGGAGAGGGGTGTGTGAGACATAGAGGGGATGAGGGAGTAGGACAATCTTTAAGAGTGTAACAGGTGTTTATATATTAAATTGGGATGTAAGCAGGTGAGAGAGATGCAGGTGTGCATGAAGAGTGTGAGGGCATGCATTGGGATTTAAAAAAAGGATAAAAAGACAAACAAAGGTAATATGATAAAATGAGAAGAGATAAAAATGTCAGTCGATGCACTTCCTAAGTTGTTACAGGGTTTTATTGCAATTTTGCACTCTGTCGGCTTATGAATCATCATTAAGCTGATTGAAAGTTTATGGGTTTTATACTATGACTTTAGTGCTGCACTAATTTTAAGGTGTTATATTTATGCTATGAGTTTAACTATTGCAAATTCATGGTTAAAACCTTTCTTTTAGGATATTTATTAGAGGTGTTGTATTTTATCAATCAATTGTGTACACACTATGCATTGGTATTTTGGACCTCTGAATTTTAAATATCACAATATACTATGTCCAGTTTTATCTTGTTTAGAAAGTGTGCCTGTAACATGCCAGGGGAAAATGAGCCAATTCACTGCTTTCATCTGGAAAACAGACTTCGTAGAAAAAGTTAGGCATAAGTGCAAAGAGTTTTTTTTTTCATGTCTACATAGTCAAGTGGGTGTAAATCCAACATATTTAAAAACATAGCGAACTGTGTTTCTTTGTATGTGATCAAGGACAAGTGGTGACCGGAATGTGTCATATCTGAGGATTAAATTAATTTTGCCATACCTTCCAGTGGTTTGTGTCTCTCTTGTCACCATCAGGAGGTTTTGAGAGTCACGCTCACACATACATGCGCACACACACATACACACACACACCCCACCCCCCACCCCCTATCCCGAAGGGGTAATGGAAATATCTAATGGAGTAGGGGAATATGGAGACAGAAGGGGGAATGGAGGGGGGAGAACAAAAGAGCAGCATGGAAGATTTTTGGTGAATTTGTCTTTAAATCGCTCTACTTGGCACATGCCTTTCCCTCCATCCCCTTTACAACCATGCATAAGGAAGTTCTCTGTGCTGGTATAGCAAGGACTCAGCCTTGGAGTTCTAAGGTTTACTGACAAATGTGCATGTGAATGGCAGCAGTTGGATCTTAAGGAAGGGACAGCAGTGAGGCTACAGGATATAACACCACGAGTTCCATCAGTGGCAGCAGGTCTCCATGTTACAGCAGCAGGACTTTCAGAATGCTGACATCGAATATAACATAATAGAGAATGGTATTATAACTTGTATATTCACTTATTCACCTTCCTTCATGTTCATCGGAGTGAGTTAAGCACCTTGTTCCTGTTTTTAGATGCATGAGTCACACTCTTTTCCTTCTCATCCCCAGATCCCCCTTTCTCTATCCCACATACCTGCCAATAACCTACTTGTCACTATGCCTCCTGTGTACATGTTTTGAGAGCGATGAAAGCTGTGCTAATCTGCTCTGCTGAAACTGCTCTGCAGGGAATGGAAGACTGGACTTGCTGCCTTCTGTGAGAGAGGGAAGGTTCCTTTATTTCACCCTTGCTCTGTTGTGCCTTTTCTGTCAGGTAGCAAAGATGGGACTGCTGTGGCCTGAGTTGTATTTGTCCTGTGATGGGGAAAGCAGCACTTCTGCTGCTGTAGCTGTCATTTAAAGGATGGAACCTTATAGTGCTTTTGCCCAGAGTGTATCTATTTGACGAGGAACAATTATGTCCCCTGGTGTTGTCCTATCTTATGAAAAATAAAGGATATTTTGAATGCACTTAAACCCGAGACTGTTCCACAACATTTGAAGTGAAAGACCAAGGGCCCGATTCATAGAATTAACTTACGAAAAAATCCTAAACTTACTACTTTTAGTAATTGCAGAATGCACTTACTACTTTTGGTATTCACGGAAGGCACTTATTACTTTTGGTATTCACAGAATGGATTTACAACTACTAAATTTACGTCCGCACTCGAGCCGGATCGGAGGCAGAGCTTCCGGCCCGGAGGTGGGGTTTCCGGCCGATGGCAGAGATTTAGCCATGGCCGAAATCTGCGCCTCCGGGCCGGAAGCTCCAACTATGGGCCGGAAACTCCGCCTCCGGGCCGGAATCTCTGGCCCAAGTGCGGACGTAAAGTTAGTCGTAAATCCATTCTGTGAATACCAAAAGTAGTAAGTGCATTCTGTGAATACCAAAAGTAGTAAGTCTATTCTGTGAATACCAAAAGTAGTAAGTTTAGGATTTTGTCTGAAGTTAGTTCTGTGAATCGGGCCCCAAGACCTGTAACACTGAGAAAGGAACATCCCAGAAGAGCCCATAAGGGGCAATATTTGAGTGCCGAAACAAGTTGATGAAAAACAGAAGCACAATATGTTGCTTACCCTCCTGTTTATTAATCTATACTACTGTTATAAAGAGAGAACTTGCACCTTTGAGCCAGGTAAACTCGAAAACTACACCACCAATCTGAACACCCAAGACATCTTAGAAAACCTCAGGGCAAGCAGAAGGACATAGGCTACATAAAAATAAAAATAAAACGTTGTTTAAAATATTTAGAAATAAAAATAAAGTAGTCCCTTGCAAGTAGCGCCGGCCGCGACGTATGCGTGAGGGGAGTAGAGTCGTTCACGAGCAACAGGAAGAGCGAGGACATGAGCGCCAGGAGGAGCGTCTGCGTGAGGGGAGGAGCGGAGTTCACCAGCAACAGGAAGAGGGGAGAACATGAGCGCCGGGAGGAGCTGTGGAGCGGCGAGAAGCGGAGGAGCAGTGGCAGCGCGGGGAGGAGCAGCAGATGAGGTAGCTGACAAGCGGTCAAGCAGTGGAGAGGTAAACACTCCAGCGTAGGGAGGAGCGGCAGATGAGGTAAGTCGGGACCTGGGGGGGTGGTTACAAATGCGGGGCGGGAGGCAGGAGGCGGGCGGGAGGCTCAAGGCGCGAGGCGGGAGGCAGTAGGCGCTATGCCCAATGTCGGGGCGGGGGGCGGCGGGCGGTAGGCTCAAGGCACAAGGCTCAAGGCGGGAGGCGGTATGGCCAATGTAGGGGCGGGAGGCAGGAGGGATACGGACTGGGCAATGTCGGGGGGGGGGGTGCACAGAGGTTTAGAATGCTGCCCCCAGCCAGCTTCTGTCCCGGGCAAAGCCGGGGCGGGCTGCTAGTTATGTATTAAAGAGACATCAGTAAAACATTTCTAGCTCTCACAGATACAATTTTAATATAGGTCTGACACTTTTAGAAAGGGACAACATAAATGTAGACATGAGGGACATAACCTCACTTAAATTAGGGAACACATAACTAAGAGACTGTATAACCAGTGATCAATAGCCTTCTAGGTATTTGAGGCATCATCATCCTAAGAGGTTTGGTGTTTCTTCACGAGTGCTATACATTTTTGTATGTATGTTTATGTCTGTTTAAGAAAAGAATGTACAACAGTCTTTTATCTCCTCTGACTCCCTCCTTGGTGTGTTAGCTATCTGTATGAACATGTTCTGTATGTGTGAGAGACCCAAGTGATGTCCATTCTGCTTCTGCAACATGTATTTTATTTATTCTTTGTGTTAGGGAAGGTTGTGATGCTTCTGCCTATGTTGCACTTTTATTGTGATGTGGAGCTCGCTAGTAAACATCCCACTACACAAAAGACAATTTGCATTGGCAATGCTTGTTTTAATGCATGAAGAGAACGGAAGAGTGAAACCTCATAAAATAAGTGAGCAGAGATTACATTTGGTTTTATGTGTGAAAGAAGCGGTTTTTAGAATGGTATTTGAATGTGTAGTCTCTCCGGTGTAAAGTGTGTAGGTGATGTTCAGAATGAGGAAAGAAACCCATCAGCCCACCCATTGGCGGAGCATCATCATCTGGGATTTTTTTAATGTACTGGTATCTACTAGGTTTCTCACTGGTTAATTGTGAGAGACTAGACCCTTTTTTTAGCCACTTTTTCGATAGACCAGGAGTACCCCTGTTTGTATTTTCATAGTTAGAATGGGGGATAGGGTACAGCTAGGTCTATAAACAGGTTTTCCCCTTTGACCCTCCTTCACGTTGTTGTTTGTTAAGTGAATGTGTAAGCATTTTAAATAGAACTGACAAGATGCTTTGTGTTATGTATGTCACCTTAGGCCAACTCTGGCGTTGTAGCCAGCAGCACTTTACATGTTGTGAATTTTTTAGCCCATTGTGGCAGCACTACAAGCAAAACTATAAGCCGTCTATGGAACAATCTGTTGGCTGAAAATCTATGAATGCAGATGGTATTATATGTCATAGAGCAAATTGGCAGACTTGTGAAATGCAAAATAAAAGTTAGCTCTTGCCTTTCTGCCAATCATTCTTTTAATAGCCTAGTGGGTGAGAGCCAGAAATAGTCTTTCAAATTCAGTTGTGAGCATCTCACTGCTAATTGGTCAACATTGACACTCATTGGAATGCTAAAAAAAACTATTTATCAGAGCATTGTACACAGCAGCAGCTGAAGTGTCTGAAGAGACATTGAGAAAGGAAACATTGTGTGCTGATACTCCGCTTCCTGCCCTATCCTCGACCAAGAGTTGGTGTGATTTAGGTGAAGCACCGGAAATGATCCCTGTTTTGAATAGGTACAGCACGTGCTGCAGGATTAGCCCCGCAAGGACAACCAGGCAGTTTGGCGTTGTGGCGTTGTGGTGTTGCTTGTGGCAGGGAGTCTGGCACCTCAAGCCAACATCAAGTGTGTAATTTTGAATTCGTCCGGAGTGTGTGTACGGCTAAATCGAGATTACAAATGAAGGCAAGTGTAGTGGCACAGTGCTCACGCAGTAGCAGTGTTAGCCTGTGGCGTAGCAAGGTCAGGTGGTACCCGGTGCAGAAAATTTCTTGCCACCCCCGGCTTGACAAAATGGAAAAAATATGTGCTTAAAACACATATTTTTACCATTTTGTCACCCCCCTCAGTGATGACTCCCGGGGCGACTCGCACCCACCGCACCCCCCTTCCTACGCCCCTGGTGTTAGCAATGAGGCGCACAGGACACCGCCATTGACTCACCAACTGCCCTCGTACGTGTGCTTGTGGGCTCTTTTCCCTTTTATTGAGCTCAGTCTGATCTCGCATCTGGGGTTAGAATGTATGTGCCGTGTTTTGCCAGTGTGCCATCACTGGGAATGGCCCAGTGCAGATCTATGTACCTTCCAAACTTTCAACAACATCAATTAAACCTTCAACGGTAACAACAAACAGTGAATATCTGCCATGGCATTATCTTGGTTGTTAGAGGTCATTCACAGATATACTTCTGTTATGTTATGTTATAAAGTTGTATATAGTGCTCGTGTACACAAAGGTGTCTTGGCGCCGCAATGCGTGAGGGCGGTCAGTGAAACAGGCTAGAGACAATTTGACTTCCGGGTTAAAAGACCCACGTTTTCAATGCTTTCCTGAAATGTAAAAGGCTCTTGAAGTTTTTCGATTCAAGAGGGAGGGAGGGAGTTCCATAATTTAGGGTTACAGGTTACAAATCTTTTACCGGCCCAGCGGGCAAGTCTGAACTTTGGCTCCTCAATATTTTTCAAACCCTGCGAATGTAAGGATCTAGGAGGTGTATACCAGTGAAAAAGCTAAGAGCAACTGGTCCAATGTTATGTAGTGTCTTAAAAGCAGTGCACAAGGCCTTGAATTCAGTCCTTTTCTTCGCTGGTAGCCAGTGCAGTTGGTTCAATGCCCTGGAAGCTGATTGACATTTGGGGAGAATGAAAATTAGATGGGCTGCAGTATTTTGTAGTGTCTGAAGTTTAGATATGATTTTTTGTTGTACGCCGATATATAGTCCATTACAATAGTCCAGTTTGGACAAGATTAGTGCTGACATAATCAGTTTTTTTTAAGCTTAGAGGGAATGTAGGGTAAAATTTTTCTCAAGATCTTCAAAAGAAAGAAACTGAGAAAGCTATTTGATTGATTTGGTTCTCGAAGGAGGATTTTTTGTCAAAATTACCTTTTCCACTGAGCAGAGCTCATATCTGGTGGCCACCAGTCCGGGGACCAAAAGTTGGTGTTGTTTCTAAAGAGTAGAATTTCGGTCTTGCCTGAGTTTAATCACAGGCAGTTTTCCGCCATCTATGTTTCAATTTTTCCATACGGAATCGGAATTGAGAGGCTGTATGGCTGGATTTCCTATATCACATACCACAATTTGTATGTCGTCTGCATAGGAAACAACTGAGAACCCAAAGTTTCTGAAAAGCTTAACCAGAGGACTGATGTACAAATTTAATAGCGTGGGGATTAGAGAGGCTCCTTGGGAGATGCCACAGTTACGATTCCATGTTGTAGAGACAAATTTCCCTACAGTTACAACCCTTACATAGGTATGAACCTGAAACAGAATGTTATGTTAATTATGTTATTTTATGGTAATTTATATTTGTAAAGTGCCAAATCACCAACGGTCTCTAAGCGCTACAAGCCATAAACCCAGGAGTGCCATAATGTTTGCAAGCAGAGCTTGGGGTAAGCTTATCCAAACGCCTCAGTAAACAAGATAGTCTTACGTTTTTTCCTGAATGGAAGTCACCTCACCACGCAGACTCTCTGGAAGCTTATTCCAAAGCTGAGGAATCACAACCGAGAAGGCACGTCCCCCTACGGTTGTTAAAACGTTGACAAACCGACAGATGTGCTTCACCCATGCTTGGTGACACTGAGTTCAGGACAGATGTTCCTCAGAGCAGAGAGGCCACATTTAGCCAGATTTATTTATTTATTTATTTTAGAAGCTTGTAAAGCGCGCGGCTACCTCCAGCGGGGGTGTCCCGGCGCTGAGATTACAGGTCAAATCGCAAGAGAGGTTACCAGGTTCAGAACCATCCAAAAGACCAGCAGGGAAGCTTTAATTAAGTTAACGTTTGGGAAACAGCAAGGTTTTTAGTTTGCGTCGAAAGACTTGTTCCGATTCAATGAACCTAAGGTCCAGAGGAAGGCTGTTCCAGAGCCTGGCTGCAATAACGGTGAAAGTTCTACCACCACTACGGGCCAGTCTGAATCGGGGGACATTCAATAATCGGAGGCTATTGGATCTCAAATGCCTCACTGAAGAAGATATCTTGAGTCTTTTGCTCAGATAGGCCGGGCCAGTGCCATGGATTGCCCGAAAGGCAAGGATCAGAATCTTAAAGTCAATCCGTCTAGCTATAGGCAGCCAGTGTAGCTCATCTCGGTAACCTCTGACCGAGTTGCGAGCGGGGATGTTACCAATAAGCCTTGCTGCCGCGTTCTGAACGATTTGCAATCTGTCTATAAGATATAGAGGGGCACCTGCATATAAGCTATTGGCGTAATCGAGATGTGCCATAATGAGTGATTGAACAATCGTTTTGCGGGAGGACTGAGGAAGATAGGGAAAGATCTTCCTTATCATGCGAAGTTTATTGAAACAGGCCGTTGAAACTTTATTAACCTGGGCTTTACAGGATAGGGTGTTATCGAATAAAAAGCCAAGATTGCGGGCAGACTGCACAGGTATAGGAGGGGGGTTCAGGACAGTGGGCCACCATAAGTTAGCAGGGGGAGTAGACTTCTGGCTAAAAAAGAGGACCTCAGTCTTGTCCGTATTTAGAGCCAAATGATTGGTAGCCATCCAGGTGCAAATGTTGCCCAGGCAGTTTCTGAAGTTGGAAAAGAGGGAGTCAGAATGGTCTCTGAATGAAAAAACAAGCTGAGTATCATCAGCATAGGAGACCACTCTGACCCCCCAGGACTCAGCTACCCTGGCAAGCGGGGCCAAATAAACATTAAATAATAAGAGGCTCAAGGCGGAGCCTTGAGGCACTCCACACGTGAGGGGTTTATCTTCTGATTCAAAAGGATGCATCAGTACCCTTTGGGTTCTACCGGATAGAAAGGATTTAATCCAGGCTAAGACTGTGCCACCAAACCCCAGTTGGTGTAGACGGGCAGTGAGTATGTCATGTGAAACGGTATCAAATGCAGCGGACAGGTCGAGGAGAACCAACATGGCCTCCTCGCCCCTGTCCACTGATTCCCTAATAGTCTCAGATACCTCTAGCAGCGCGGTCTCGGTGCTGTAGCCAGTTCTAAAACCGGACTGAGTATCGTGCAGCAACTGATTAGTTTCTAAATATTGAGCCAGCTGTTCCTGAACCACCTTCTCCAACATTTTAGCAGGTTTAGGCAGGAGCGAAATCGGCCGGTAGTTGCTGAATTGAGCGGGATCAGCGCCCGGCTTCTTCAAGATGGGGAGTAGCCTGGCATGTTTCCAGACCTCAGGAAAGTGGCCGCAGGCCAGGGAGAAATTCCAGATGGAGAGGAGAGGGTTGATTAAAACAGGGGCAAGGATGCTCATAACTTTGGCAGGGACTGGGTCTAATGGAGATCCCGACTTGACTTTATGAAAAAGAGGCAGTGCTGTTTCAGGAGTGAGTTCATTGAAAGAGGTAAAGGAACAGTGTGAGGGATGAGAAGCAATAGTCTGAGGACTAAGTGCAGAGGTATCAAAGGAGGAAGAGAGTTTGATTATTTTATCCTGAAAGAAATCTGAGAGACCGTTGCAAAGGGCTTGGGTGGGAACACATTGAGTTTTTAAAGCAGGGGGATTTACAAAATCCTTCAAAATGGTGAAAAGGGTTTTGGATGAATTTTGCGCCTGTTGAATAAGCTTTGAAAAGTGGGCTCTCATCGAGGAGCGTTTGAGTTTTTTAAACTTATTTAGGGCATTTTTGTACGTGGATTTGGCAGTAGGATCGTAGGTCTGGCGCCATATACGTTCCAGCTGCTTGCATCTGCTCTTTTCCTCGCGTAAAGTAGGGGAGAACCAGGGGGAAGAAGGACGGGATCTGGCAGATGCCAGAGGGGTTAGCGGGGCAATGTGATCCAAAGCAGAGATAAGGGCAGAGTTATATCTCTCTGTTTCCCTATCAAGATCTTCCGACAGCTTGAATTGAAACTGAAAGCAAGAGTCGATAGACTCACAGGTAACTTTGGTCCATTTGCGACCGCTAGCTCTGTTAAGAGAAGCAGGAGGGGGAGGGGCAGGGCAGGTAATATCAAAAGGAAGGTTGTCATATTTCCCTATATAACCAAGGAAGTCTTTCCATTAGACTGATTTGGTTGCTTTGACAGCCTTCTGGAGGCATTCGATATTCTGCGTTAACACCTTCCTCAGGTGTATCATGCCAACGGCTCGATCCTACTCAGGCCACAGCGAATTACACTCATTGGCTAAACTCTGCCATCTCCAGAGCTGTGCCCAAAAAATGTAGGGGCCTTTAAAAATCTAAACAATCTGCACCCTGGTTCACAGAAACTCTTTGTCTCGGAAAGCAAAGTTGTAGAAGACTCGAAAGGAAATGGAGATTAAATTACAATTCTTCTGATAAAGTAATTTACAAATGTTCTCTCACACAACAAAATGAAACATCCAAGCATTCTGATAAAGAACTTTTTCCAGTTATATAAGTTCACCAAACCCCCAGAGATTAGAGGAAGTAACAACAGTCTATCCACCTGTGGGAAAATAGCCTCTTATTTATGTGACAAAGTTGAACAAATTTACAATCAGTTACTTGGATCTGAGCACTATTTCTATTACAGCTCAGGCTTCCCCCGATTGAACCAAATCCTCTTGGCAAAAGTTTTGAACCCAAACTCAGCCTATTCTCATGTGTCACTGATGCAGAAGTCCTCAACCTACTCAAGTCCACAACATCAGGGTCACTGCATGATCTCTGTCCTCCCTCGATACCTACTATGCGAGCAAGCTCACCCTACTCTGCAACCCTGACAGACAAAGCCCTAGTAAGGCCACCTGGTACACTGCTGACCTCCAAGAATCCAGGCCAACTTGCAGACGTCTCAAGAAGCTATGGAGAACCTTGGAAAACTGTACCACCTACAAGAATGCCATAACGGATTACTCCCAACACATCATATCCACCAAAAGGACTTTCATCTGAAACAAAATCCACGCCAGCGCCAGCAACTCCAAGGAACTCTTCAGCATCATTCAGGTATTCACCAATGTTAATGTTAATGTTATGGGGCATTTGTACCAGCACACGGCTACTCCGAAGAGTGTCCCGGCACTAAAGAAAGAAAAAAAGAAAGGCCCTGGAAGGAGAGACTCAGTTACCTCCCACTCAAACAAAAATCTCATTATTGATGGAACAGCCAGGTCTTAAGTTGGCGAGCCCTCTCAGCAAAGCCATGGATGTCACACCCTCCAAGACCTCTGCAACAAACTCCGCTCCTACTTCCACCTGAAGATAAGATCCCTCTATGACCACTTCAACGAACAGAATCTGGACACTGAACCCCTTCCTCCCCCCGAGCAACAACAGCCAGCCTACCATCACCTCCTTGACCTCAGTCACCACCGAAGACACTGCATCAACCATAAAAGGCATTCACTCATGAGGCCCCACGGACCCCTGCCCTCTGCACATTTTCCACAGAGCTGCCGCCCCCATAGCACCTGAGCTACGACTCATCATCAATGCCACCTTCGAAGCAGGCACATTCCCCGAAGACTGGAAACGCGCAGAAGTCAAGCCCCTCCTCAAGAAGACCTCAGCAGATCCAACATACCTCAAGAACTACCGACCCATCGCTCTCCTCCCCTTCACGGCCAAAGTCACTGAGAAGATCGTCAATGCTAAACTAACAAATTTCATCGAGGAGAACTCCATCCTCGACCCTTCGCAAGCTGGATTCCGCAGCAACCAAAGCACCAAGACTACCATACTCGCCGCCACAGACGACATTCGCACCCCTCTCAACCAAGGCCACACCGCTGCCCTGATCCTGCTTGATCTCTCTGCAGCCTTGGGCAACTTCTCTGACTGCACTCTCACCACCAGACTCCATGACGCCGGCATACATCGAGCCGCCCTCGACTTACTCCGCTCCTTAATCACTGGCAGAATCAAAAGAATCAGACTCAAGCTCTTCCTCTCCGAACCCACAGAGATCAACTGCGGAGTGCCCCAGGGATCCTCGCTCAGCCCTATGCTCTTCAACATCTACATGGCCCCCCTCGCCGCTATCGCCAGACAGCATGGACTCAGCATAGTATCCAAGCCCAGCTCATCCTCTCTCTCACCAAGGACCACTAGACTTAGCTTCCAGGAAGGAATGAAGGATGTCTCATCCTGAATGAGCAGCAGCTGCCTGAAGCTCAACTAGGAGAATAAAGAAGTCCTCGTCCTCGGGCCCTCCCACTCTGCATGGGACAACACCTGGCGCCCCCACCCCCACGGACCACGCCCAGAACCTCAGCATCATACTCAACTCCCCCCTCACGATGAACCAACAAATCAATGCAGTTGCCTCCACCTGTTTCAACACCCTCCGCATCCTTTGCAAGACCTTAAAATGGACCCACCCAGCCCCCGAATCCAGACTGGTCTATGGAAATGCCTCTATGCCGGAATCAACAAATCTCTACTCCGCAAGTTCCAGACCATACAGAATACCGCAGCCAAGCTCGTCTTCGGCATCCCTCAACATAAACACATCACCTGCGACACCTCCACTGGCTCCCCGTCGAGAATAGAGTAACCTTCAAGATACTCACCCACGCCTACAAATGCCTCAACAACACCGGACCCCAATATCTCAATGAAAGAATCTTCTCCTTCCATGTACCCAAGAGAAACCTCTGATCCGCTGACCTCGCCCTCTCTGAAACCCCGCGCATCCGCAGAGCAAGAATGGGTTCAAATTATTGATTAAGGGTGAATCCCTCTGCCCCAATTCTCAATGGGCAGCTTGAAGGCAGCTGCGATGGCCCCTGATTGTGGCAGATTTGCTGAAATTGATATCACCTTCGAAACCAGTGAGTACCTTTCATATTGCATTTTAGAAAACCTCAGCTGCTAACAAGATTTCAAATTCTCAGTCATCAGTAACAACGGAGGCCAACATGGGTGGAAAATGTTGTAATATATCTACAATTTTCATGCAGCTCGAGCTGGTGGTATCCAGAGTTCAAGTCCAGTTTCAAAAACCACCTGGAGCCAGCTGAACTTTGCCGGGCAGGTCTGTGCGCCATGAGTGACAGAACAGACGTATATGTCCACTGGTAGAATGGGTGTTGAGCTGCCATAGGTGAAGATCCTAGCGATAGTAGGGTGTAGGTTGGGCTCCAGTTTTAGCATATGAAATTGCACTACACTTGTTACATTGACGAATGCACCAGTGTCAATGAGAGATGTGTCTGGCGTATGTCCGATGACCACTTTGCAAGTTCGAAGGGCATATTGAGGTAGACAAGCAGTTACATGCAGGAGAGTTGGACTATGTTGTCATCTTTGAAGATAGTGCTGCCTTTGGCTGTGAAGCTAACCGTGCCCTCAGGATGTGGAGGGATGGAGGAATGAGCACCAAAGTGTGTTCCCCTTGGCACCGTGGTGTGCCTCGTCCTTGGTGCGCAGCCTTCTGCGCCTGCAGAGTTGGACTTTGGCAAAGTGATTGATTTGTTGGCACATCATCAGATCAGCACTACTGTGCTCCTGGAAAGGTCCTGCAACACGGACACTTGTCATGCAGACCTCAGGAGGAGAAAAACAACATTTATCACCCTTATCAAGTAATGCGGGAAGTGAGGAGAAAGCGCCCGGACTACCACACTTATATCCGCCTCCCCAGTGCCAATTACCATCCGGCACACCATTCGGTTGTGATGCAGCTCTTGCAGGTTATCGGACGGCCTGCCCATCTGACCACAGCAAGGAAATGCCAATAAAGAGATGTCCCTATCAGTATGTCATGTAGCAGCTGCCAGCGACCATGCAGCGCAGCTGTCAACACTTCTTGCAGGTACAATGGTCCCCAACCCCCTGCAAAGTAGGGCTTGCCCACCTCTTATGTCAGCGCAGTGAACTCCGATGGAAGCTGCTTGCGTCCGCATGGCCCCCCTGCTCACCTCCTTTGCGTTCTCCTTCTTGTGCGGTCCTCGCGCAGCTTCGGTCTGCCACATCAGCTCCCAACAGGACAGGAGCAGACCCGGAGCGAAGTCTGTTGATCTTGTCCCTGCTGATCTCGTGAGTGGCTGGGGGAAGAGGGGCGGACGCTGCCTTCCTTGTTGGCCCACCTCCCATCAGGTCATCAGTGGAAGTCCTCCACTGTTCCTATGTGACCTGCTGGCTCACAAGCATCTGGGGCGTGCACTTCCAGTGTGTCGGGGATTGCCACAGAAACTGGGAGGGGCGCTCTGCTACCCACAACTCCTGCTGTTCTCTGTGCAGATCTCTTTTTTGTGGCTTCCTTGCCGCTATGGCAACCTGCTGGGCCATGCTGAGGTAGTGAAACCACGGAAGGTGAACGGAAGCGCTCACCCTGCGCTAGGTTGTATACAAAAATGGACTTGCCCACTGTAGCGATTATCATGCGCTTCCCATTAGCAAAGAGCTCTCCACAAGCTCTCTGCTTAGATGAGGCCAAACAAAGCGCTCCAGTACGTGCTATGGTAATGAGACAGGGCACCACAGAACCTACACGATCACTGGCGCACAAACACAGCATAATGCAGGCTCATGCCGGCACACAGGATCCTGCCGGCAAAGAGGCAGTCTCTTCAGCAGGCCAGCACAACAAGTTAAGGAGTACTATAGCAGTTCCTCTGGCAGTCCCCTGACCAGGTATTGTCTGGAGAGCCAGCAGCGGCTGGTTCCAAGTCCACACAGTGTCTTAACATTTTCATGGGATCACAGCTCTATTCTATAGTGCAAAAGTCTTTGCTCTGGCTGCACTTCAAACATATATTGTAAGTGCACAATACCCCATTGACATTGCAAGCTCTGGCCCCAGACACACCACAGATTGTAGAAGGCGCGCACAGCCCTATTCAGGTGCAGGTGCAACTCCTTCCACCACTCCAAATGCTGACCAGGCCTATTCATGTGCAAGGGAAAACTCCTCCTGCTTCTCTAAATTCAGCAATGGCCTATTCAGCCTAGCGCTGAGTCACCCAAGAAAGGTAGAACACACCTAAACACCCCTTGTGAATGGCTAGAGTGTATGCACATTCCCTCTGTGTGGTCTTTTGGCGGTCGAGTACTGCTACCAGTCCTTTTCTACCAGGAGCGTCACTATTTTCATCAAACCTCACAGGCGATGCTATGACCAGATCATCCTCCATAGTATTTTCCGCTCCTGGGACATCTTTTCTACTTTATCTTTAGGTGGATACAAAATATTCGTGCTAACAATTATACATCATTATTGCTCGCCTCCGGATATTTTATCAACTTGTGGAGATAAATACTCGTTTCCTTCACTATTGCTCTCATCATCTTACCATCTACTCACTGGAAGTTATCCTCGTGGAGATCTTAAGAAGCTGCCTTTACCGACTGACCTTTTATATTCACGCCACACCTAACTGTGAGTCCTGGACTCTTTGAAACTCTAACAATAGACGGTCACCTGAAGAAGGCTCAAGAGCCGAAACGCGCGTAGTGGTGTCTACCGCTTTGCCTTCATCACTGTATATATGTTTCATGTCTATTGATTTTGTATTTTCTCTTTTGTATTTTTTAATTCAAGACTATATAAAATTTAAACACATAATCACTTATAAAAACGATATATATTTAAAAAAAACAGTAGAAAACAAAAGAAAAATAGTCAACAACAATAAACAATAAAGCAATATCAGAAATTATTTTGCTCATTGGTTTCTGTACACAAGTGGACTTAATATACTGTTTCATTCTAGGTTTTTATTTACAAAAAACCGTAAATTGTATTTAATCAATGTCTGTCACTTTGCTATAGACCTTTCCTAACTCTGTTTCTTCCCTATGTATAGCAAGTGCTACTATATTATATAGGGGTCCCCTTTTTCCAAATATGCACATTCCCTCTCTCTTGTCAGTCAAAACCAGATGGTCAATACACATCCAGACAGGGCACAAAGACACCTAAGCATACAGAAATGCCCACTTCTAAAAATGGCATTTCTAAAAATAGTGATAATAAATCTGCTTTCACCAATAAGCAGGATTTATCACTACTATCCCATACATACCAAACATGGTCACACTACCCCTCTCAGATCAGATATTTCTACTGAAGCACATGTCAGGGATTTTCCCAAAGCAACCCTATGAGAGGGCAGCCTCACAGCAGTGAGAAACCAAATAGGCTGTTTGTCACTACCAGGAAATGCCACACAGTTAAGGTACATGTCCTACCTTTTACCTACACTGCACCCTGCCTATAGGGCTAGCTAGGGCCTACCTTAGGGGTGACTTATATGTAGTAAAAGTGGAGTTTAGACATGGCAACCACTTGCCGTGCCACGTCACTGCAGCAGTGAACTGTGCGCGCAGGCCATGCAGTGGCAGAGGCCTACGACAGGTTTGAAAGGCTACTTTGGTGGGTGGCACAAGCAGTGCTTCAAGCCCACTAGTAGCATTTAATTTACAGGCCCTGGGTATATGAGATACCACTGTACAAGGGACTTACAGGTAAATTAAATATGCCAAACAGGTATAGACCAATATTACCAAGGTTACAAGAGAGATGACATGCACTTTAGCACTGAACAGCAGTGGTAAAGTGCTCAGAGTCATAAAACCACCAACAACAGGTCAGACGAAAATACAGGAGGATGGAAAAAAATTCTGCGATGACCCTGCAAAAAGGGCCAAGTCCAACATAAGTTCTTGTCGATTGAGAATGCCAATTGTACATGTCACTTTAGGGGAAAGAACACTGGCACTGGAGCCTGATTAGCAGACTTCAGAGCACTGTCAGAGCCGAAAACCAGCATCAAGCAGTTCAAATGATGGCAAAAAGTGGGGGGACATCTGCAAACCGCCAGTACCCTGCACTCACATTGGTGAGCCTGTTGGATTTTGAATCTTTCAAAGTCCAGATTCATTTAGGGGTTGAAATAGGTGTTCACGGCGGTGAGGTCACTGTCATAATCAGCATCTCCTCTGGTGCAATGGAGGTTGCAAAACAGTTTGAACATTTCCTCCCTCGCATAGTGAGGAAGAAGAGATTGTTCTGTTTCTTAGTCAGTCTCCTCTAGGGCTTTAAATTAGTTATTCAACTGCATGATCCATGTGCTACATCGGGGTGCAGCTATAGTCGGGTCACTAAGCTCGCTAAACTGAGGCAGCGAGTTGAACACACTGTTATCTTGTCACATTAGACCCGGGCAAGAAAACCACCATTTTTCATGCTCACATTTAAATTTGACATCTTTGCTTGAAAGTTGACACATGACACACATTTGCTTGTGTGCCTGTATAGGATAATGTTTAATGTTAATGTTAATGTATAATGATTTTGCTTACATTTACACTTCTTCATAGACATATTATCAGAGCCTTGAATATTCTGTATGAGAGCTCAGTACACTGCACAAAATATTGTTTGTTATTGTTGGCTCAGAAACAGCTCTGTGAGGATAGAATCAATAATGGCAGCCTGATTGGGGCTTCGACTTGGCAACGTACAATTTATTATATGAACAACATCATTCATTTATCTAGTTAGAAGAGCATTTCGATGACACTGTTGAGGTCGCCCCATGCTGGAATTTCAGCCAACTGTATCCTTTTTACGTCCTGAGAAGGATGGTGCCCAGCTTTACACCAAGAAGGGCTCCCTGATTAAACATACCCACAGGTAACTAGAGAATTGGATCACCCTTAGGGATTCTGGCAGATTCCCCCACCCTAGGCACACTGGGATAGGAAGCGCTAGGTAGGTGCATCATTGTAACTATACTCATATGCAAGCATATAATCTGTGTAACAGAGGAATGGTTGAATTGTTCATTTTCTTTACCATTCTTTTGATTCTGATTACTCTGTTTTGTTTCCTTCTATTGATATTTGCAGCACACATATTCTACAGAAGAATCGTATTGATTCAATAAATATTTGAAATGCCAATTCAAGTATTTCTTGTGTTTCCCTTAGGGCATGCATGAGTTAACAGACAAAAGGGTTTCAGATCTGTTTCCACGATTTCCTTGGGGAGTCAGCATTGTCATGTTCTCAACATATCCTGATGGTGTTTGTGGACTCAGTCTCACACAGTTTTGACTTTTATGTTATCCAACAAGAGCCCTGTTTTACTCAGAGAATATGAACCATACAGCAACACCTCTGATGGCATGAGAGGGCATTAGGTGCTGTGGAGGAACAACGTCAGCTTGGATTGGGGGTGGGTCTCCCTGTTGGTTTGGTGCTGCTTGCATGCCATCCTGTTGTGCAGCACTCTTGATGCAATCGATGCATGTTGGAATGTCACTCAGCACATGGCTGATTCTGGGAAATATGGGCGTGCAACTGGTTGCACTGACATTATCCTAGCTGGCGGGACCTGTGGCCCAGCGTGGGTAGGGGGCTGTCAGGTGTGTAGCGTTGAATCTCTGATAGCAAACCGCGCAGGCTGAGGCCTGAAACAGGTGTGTAGCATGCCCTTCATGCCAGGGTGAATGGAGACAGGCCTGACGACCGACCGCCTCCTGCTGACTTCGAGGTGGGGCAGCGTACTCCCTGGCTGATACAGCGTGGCAGGAGGCGTGTTCAGTTCAGTGAGGAGGGGGATTAGAAGCGAGTTTAGCAGAGCTGCCTCTATCATTGCCGCCACTGTAGTGGTGCAGGGCTCACGTGGTAAAAGCGTTAGCAATGAGGCAAATGGGACACAGGTATTGGCTCACTAACTGCCCGCCTTTTATTGATTAGCATCTGACCTCACGTCTGGGGTCAGGCCCATTGTCCTGCCAGGGTGAGGTCACTGGATGTAACCCAGTAGCAGACGATATCAAGAATACCCAGAATTCCCTGTTTCATCGCCCCAACATATCATCAATTAGATTCTGATTAAATTACTGCGGTTGAGTTGACTAAAATATTGCGAATGGGGTACGCAAATTCTCCTTCCTACAGCAATGCCTCATTTCCGAGAGGTCCCTCTGAGACAAACTTGTGTGCCAGCATCTGAAATATGATGATAACAGTCATTTCAGGTGTTGGTACCCCGATGTGTTTTTTGTTGAGTGTCGTTTGATGAAGGCCTTAATTCAATGCTTTATTAAATAGCTGTGTTTAAGGTATTTTTCTTGATAATATTTGACCCTCAGAGTAAAAAAGATGTAGTGATCCTTCCAGTCTAGCAAGTAAAGTAGGAAACATTAGGAAACAGTTTACTGGATTAATTACTGCTCTTATAAATATGTAAAGTAAGATGTAATATTGGGATTCTTTAATGCGTCTGAAAGCCACGGCACTCTCCTTTGTAAAGGCCTGTGATTAAAACGTCGCAGTGTTTCCTGTAGTAGTCAGCCAGAAAGGCAACCAAACTTTACTTCTGTGCATTCCCCAAGAAAGATAATTTAACAGAAGATTTTTAAAGAAAATCACATTTCTGAAACGAAGCGGCCAGATTCCCTATAATACATTATGTTTGTTTGCTATTATTTTAACGGTCTCCCCAATGGTGGGCAACCTTGGACAGTCATTACTTTGCAGCTTTTGGGTATTTTGCAGCTTTTTCGATTTTAGACAAACATGCTGTGTCTTCTGCTGCCATCTAGTGGTTGAGTCATGAAAAACATTAAACCATTTTCGCAGCTGATCCTTTCAGCGAGAGGACTGTGAGAGATTTTGTCTGACCCAATTTCAGAGGCCCTCTGCTTGTTATGGGTCAGACCGTCAGAGTAGGAATGGACCAATGAATTTTTGCAAAACCAGCGCCTTTACAAGGGCTGGTGAACATGGTCGATCAGATCTGGAGGTAACAGATGGATTTGAGGTTTGAAGAGCCTTGGTAAGAAAGGACGATTTAGTGAACGAAACGCACAATCTTAGCCAAACCAGAAAGGCAAAAGTCAAAAAGAATGACAGGTGTGGTCAGGAAAGCAAGGCCCCCAGCACTGGGAATACAGCCAGGAATAGCATTTATGAAAAAACGGCCAACTGAATCCAGAGTATCTGTAATATTGCAAAAGAAGGGGTCGTTTTTGCAAAATTCTCAGATGTCTTAATTTCCCATAGAGTTTGTGTAGGTTTTAAAAAATGTTCACGTTTTCATCAGCAGTAGTTTGAAATTTTAGAAATGACTTTTATGTTTTTAATCTCTGCCTGGATTTACAGGCATAGAGATGGCATGAAAAAGTGTGAGAAAGGATTGAAAAATGACTCGGGTGATGCATAGCTGCAGTGACTACTGTCAGTATGGTCTAGCACAGTGATACTCAGTGTGGCCCGGGGCAGCTTGTGGCCCTCTTTGCCTTTAAATGCGGTCCCCCTGGCAAACAGCAGAACAAGCTGCTGCTTACTTGCTGAGCACTTATGTTCAGAAAAATTGTTAAATAGATGGGCATTGTTAGAACCGGGGTCTTTAGTTGGCAGGGGTATGCACCCTAGTCCAAGTAGGGACCACCGCTTCCGACCTGGTAGCTTGGCGCAGAGCAGCAAAGGCGTAACTTCAGAGGCAATGTGTAAAGTATTTGTGCAACAAACAACGGCGATGACACAGTAAAAACACTCACAAAAGGAACCCCACACCAGTTTTGTATAAGAATAAGAATCTCTTTATCTAAAAGATATGCGAGAACCAAAAGCAGGTAAATCCAGCTCCAGGCAAGATCAATAATAAAAAAGATTTCAGTTTCCAAGCAAGATCAATAATCAATAAGAATGAATCCAGTTCCCAGGACTGATCAATAATAAAAAGGATTCCAGTTTCCAAGAAGGATCAATAGCCAATAAGAATGAATCCAGTTCCCAGGCCTGATCAAATCACCAAAAGCTCAAGTGTGCCAAGGGCTCCTGCTGGTAATGTCTTTCTCACAGTGTCCTTGGATGGCAAAAGTTCACTTGAGGCAGGTTCTTATGGTCAAAATTCACTGGGGGAAGGTTCTTAGGCCAAAGTTCCCTTGTAGCGTAATAAGTGTGCCTCTCATAGAAATGATGCTCCCAGCGTAGGAAGTGCGGCTGCCCAGGAGCTGCTGGTAATGCTAAAAAATGCCCCAGTTTCAATTACCAAGTAATTATGCCCCCGTAGGCCGGTCAGTGAAGGACGGTTCCCAGCCAAGCATAAAGCTCACACTCCAGGTACCCGGCCACCCCGCACCCCGCCCCCTCGCAGCAGCCTGGTTGCACTGAGGCATTACCTGGGGTGGTGGTTGCGGGTGCGAGGCTCCTCTCCCCCTGGGGCCTCGGGCTCAGCAGGCGCTGCACGGGTGGGGGTCACGGCCACACAGCGCTCCTTTAGCACAGCGCTTAACAGTGCCTCCAGGTCCAGGGCAACGACGGAGCCTCCTGCCACGCAGCGCTTCGCTTCTCAGCGCTACACAGCATGCTCCGGTCCCAGTGGCGGTGACCTCGGGGCCAGTTTCAGTCGGCTTGCACCAGAAGCAGAGGCAATCACAGAGCCCTCGGGAGGATCACGGGGCAAGCAGTGCTGAGGGCAGGCACAGCGTTGCAGGGCAAATCTTGAGAGGGTTGTTGCTGTTCCAAAGGGCAGTCTTTAAAACGCTGTGGTCCAAGGACAGGTATTTTCTTTTAGCTTAAAAATGGTGCAGTCCCAAAAAGGCAATATTTAAAAGGTTGAAGACTCTTTAAAATTTGGTTCAAAGAAAAGTAGTTCCTTTGGGTTGTTGTGGAGACACTCTGGTGGTGATGTTGCAGTCTCCCATGCAGGGGAGGATCAGCAGACAGTAGGGCAGCTCAGCAGGTTGTGGGGCAGCAGTTCCTTGGAGCAGTCAGCCTCCTTCCCAGTGGCAATCCTCTTGCGCAGCAGTCCTCACTCCAGCAGGGATTCTTCCAGGTCCAGCAGTGTAACAAGAATGTGAGGCCAGGACCCTCCCTTATATATTCTACAGTCCAGGGGCTAGAAAGTGGTGGAAGTCTCTGGAAGGGTCTGGGGGCAGGGGCTTCTGGAAGAGTCCAGGGAGTGCTGGTATGTTTCCTGCCTTCCCTGACCTAGCTGTCACAATGACGAGAGACAGGCCATTAAGGCTACAGTGGGCAGCCCATCACAGCTCATCCCAGGGAAGAAGGTGTGAATCACCACTCCCACCTCCCAACCCAGGCAGGCTATCAGTATGCAGAGGGGAGGGTAAAGTCTGCAGAGGCTAATCTAAGTGTAGGCAGGAAAAGGTCCACTTTATAAAAGTGGGATCCCTAGCGTAGTAATGCCCAAACCCTATATATCATTGGAAAGGGTTCCCCGCCCCGAGTTCAACAAGACCGAACATGACAGACTTATTAGGTCCCTGTGAGAAGTTATCCCATAAGGGGAGGTTCCCAATATTAGCCCATGGAGGATTAGCCTTACTGCGGTAGCAGTGGCTTGTGTCAGATATGCCAGCCTCACAATGTTTTAGGGGAGAGCACCCGCACCTCAGCACTGTTTAGCAGTGGTGAGGCGCCCAGTGTCCTAAGTCCAACAAAATGTAAGGTAAAAATGGGAGGCAAAAAGGGCAAAAATGTAGGGGAGACCACCCTAAGTCTAACTTGTGTCCGCCCCAGCTGAAAGTGGGGAGAACTACCCAACCTCCAGGGAGTTCTCATCACTAAGGCGGAAAAACCGAGAGAGACCGTCAGCATTGGCGCGGTCTACTCCGGGTCTGTGTTCCACCCTGTAGGGAAATGGACCACCTCAACAATTTGGGATTCTCGCCCCTCATTTGCATGATCCATCTGAGGGGCCGGTGGTCAGTCTGAATCAGGAAGTGGGAGCCAAACAAATATGGCCTCAGCTTCTTTACAGCCCAGACCACCGCAAAGGCTTCTCTCTCTATCGCGCTCCACCGCTGTTCTCTGGGGAGTAACCTCCGGGAGATGAAAGCCACTTGTTGGTCCCGTCCCTCCTCATTGAGTTGCGAAAGTACTGCCCCTATGCCATGCTCTGAGGCGTCCGTTTGGACAATGAACTCTTTGGAGAAGGCAGGGGCCCTGAGCACAGGAGCGGTGCATATGGCCTGCTTTAGAGAGTCAAAGGCTTTTTGGCAAGCCTCTGTCCAGATCTCTTTTCTAGGTTGTTTCTTAGAGGTTAGCTCAGTCAAGGGGGCCACAATAGTGCCATAACCCTTGACAAATCTGCGGTAGTTTCCTGAGAGGCCCAGGAATGCCCTGACCTCAATCTGTGTTTTGGGAGGCTCCCATGCCAGGAATGTTTCTATCTTGGCCTGTAGGGGCTGCACCTTGCCCCTGCCTACCAAGTGTCCTAGGTAGACTACTGACCCCTGCCCTATCTGGCATTTGCTAGCTTTGATAGTCAGGCCTGCCTGCTGCAGAGCCTGAAGCACATCCTGAAGGTGACACAGATGGTCCTCCCAGCTGCTACTGAAGACAGCTATGTCTTCCAGGTAGGCAGCAGAGAAGGCCTCTAAACCGGAGAGGACCCGGTTCACCAGCCGCTGGAAGGTGGCAGGAGCGATTTTCAGTCCAAAGGGCATCACTCTAAACTGGTAGTGGCCCTCTGAGGTGGAAAACGTGGACCTCTCTTTAGCTCCATCTGTTAGGGCGATCTGCCAGTACCCTGACGTTAGGTCAAAGGTACTCGGGTATCGGGCAGCCCCCAGTCGGTCAATGAGCTCATCCGCCCTAGGGATGGGATGAGCATCAGACTTGGTCACAGAGTTCAGTCCTCTGTAATCCACACAGAACCTAAGTTCTGGTGTGATGCCCGGTGGGGCAGCTTTTGGTACCAGAACCACCGGACTGGACCAAGGGCTGTTGGAGGGCTCTATCACCCCCAACTCCAACATCTTGGTGACCTCTCTCTGGATGCTGGCCTGCACCTTATCTGACAACCTGTTATTCTTGGACTTGACAGGGAGGCTGTCTCCTGTGTCCACATCATGGGTACACAGATGGGTAATCCCAGGGATAAGGGAAAACACTGAGGCGAACTGCCCCAGGACCTGGTGACAGTCCCTCTGTTGCTCAGGAGTCAAGGATGGGGAGAGAACCACTCCCTCCACTGACCCATCCTTCTCTTTAGTAGCAAAGAGGTCCGGGAGAGGTTCACTTTCCTCTTCCTCAGTCCCATCAGTTACCATCAGTAAGGTGAGCTCAGACCTCTCATGGCGGGGTTTTAGGCAGTTGGCGTGTAGCACCCTGTGGGGCTGCCTGGGGGTCTTAAGGTCCACTAGGTAAGTGGCCTTGCCCTTTTTCTCCAATAGCTCATAAGGGCCTGTCCAGCGATCCTGGAGGGCACTAAGCTCTCCAGGCTCCATGACCCACACCTGTTGTCCAGGTTCTAGCTCCACAGGGTGAGAATTCTGGTCGTACCATTCCTTCATCACCGCCTTGCTGGCCTCTAAGTTGTCAGATGCTTGCTTCCACAACTTAGCCATTTGGCTGCGGAAGGCCAGCATGTAGCTCACTATATCTTGGGGAAGCCTCCTTGGAGTCTTCTCCCACCCATCCTTCACTAAACTGACAGGTCCCCTCTCTGCGGTACCTCCCTGTAGGAAAACAGCAAACAGGGAAAGAGGATGTCCCACTTTTTCCTCAGGCCCTCAGGCAGACTCCTGATCATGCCCTTTAGGGTCTTGTTAAATCTCTCCACGAGACCATTAGTCTGTGGGTGGTAAGGGGTGGAGAACTTATAAGTAACCCCACACTCCTTCTACATGGCTTGCATGTAGGCATACATAAAATTGGTACCACTGTCGGATACCACCTTTTTGGGGAAACCCACTCTGGTAAAAATCCCCATCAGGGCCCGTGCCACTGCAGGTGCAGTGATGATTCTCAGAGGAATAGCCCCTGGGTACCGGGTGGCTTGGTCGACCAGAACCAGGATAAACCTATGGCCAGAAGAAGTCGGTGGATCCATAGGCCCAACAATGCCGATGCCCACCCTCTCAAAGGGGGTGCTAACGACAGGTAGTGGTTCCAGGGGAGCCTTCAGCTTAGCCCCTGTTTTCCCACTGGCTTGGCAGGTCAGACAGGTCCTGCAGAATGTATCTGAGGAGATCCTCATCTGCGGCCAATAAAAATGTGGGACAAGCTAGCAAAGGTCTTGTCTTGGCCCAAGTGTCCTGCCAACGGGATCTCATGAGCCAATTCCAAAAGAAAGGCCCTGTAGGACCACTAAGGCCCTTGATGACCCATGCACAGGAGCCGCGGGCTCACTGTAAAGGAGCCCATCCTCCCAGTAAATATGATACTTCGCGGAGGCATTGCCTGCTGCTTTGGCTTCGGCCTGTCGCCTCATGCCCTCAAGGGTAGGACACTCCTTCTGTGCCTGGCAAAACTCCTCCCAGGTGGGCCCTCCTTTCACCTGCCACTCTGCAGGGGTAGGTAGGTCCCCCAAGGGAGCAACGTCCCCCTCCGTGGACTCCGGTGCAACCTCCTCAGGTGCCCCATCCATCTCACGGGGTGACTGCCCCGGGGCGGGCTTCCCACGCCCTTGGGCTCCTCCCTTCTTAGCAGCTGGCTGGGCCATTTTTCCAGGCTCCAGCCCTGGCTGACTCCCTTTCCGGGCAGCCATAGACCGCGTGGTCGCACAAATCCACTCCGGTAACCCCAGCATCTCCACATGCGCTTTGAGCTCTACCTCCTTCCAGGCAGTATGCTCTAGGTCATTCCCTAACAGACAGTCCACTGGCATGGCAGGGCTCACAGCAACTCTCAAAAGGCCTGAAACCCCTCCCCACTCAAATGGAACCTGTGCTATGGGATAGTGACCCCCCCTGTTGTCAGCCATCACAACTGGGTGGAACGCATCGGGAATTATTTGCTCTGGGGACACCAGCTGACTCCTTACCATAGTCATGCTGGCGCCTGTGTCCCTCAGGGCCTCCACCCCTCGACCATTGAGGGTGACCCACTGCCTATACTTGGTAGTATTTGAGGGCACATGGATTTTAGGAACCATCTCACTGTCTCCCAGAGACACTAGGACAAGCCCTGCCCCCTCACTCCCATCATCTAGGGACAGCTCCTCCCCAAGCGCTACACTAGTCACCCTGGGGTTTTTACCTCCAGTGGCCTGTGGTGCTCTCTTGCGATACTTGGGATCCCCCTTGTAGTGTCCAAGTTCACCACACTCATAGCACCGGACAATTCTGGGCTGCTGACCTTTGTCAGGATAAGTGGGCTTCTGGTGGCCAGATTGGGGCTGGGACCCAGACCCTTTCCCTTGTGAATTATTTTGGGGGCCTTTGGAGAAATCTTTCTTTTTATCTCCCCCCTCTTTCTTCTGGTGGAAACACTGACCACCCCTTTGGGAGTCCTTCCCAGAACCATTTTTGGACACCCTGGTACTGACCCAGGTGTCCGCCTCCTCCGCAAGCTTCCTAGGATTGGTCAACTTGCGGTCAACCAGGTGTTGGCGCAGCTCTGGAAAACATTTCTCTAGAAGGTGCTCTCTTAAAAACAATTTATATAATCCTTCATAGTCATGCACATTGCTTCCCCGCACCCAGCCCTCTAAAGCTTTACTAGCGTAGTCCAGGAAATCTACCCAGTTCTGTGTGGGAAGTTTTGGGCTATTCCTAAACCTCTGCCTATACCTCTCAGGGGTAAGACCGAACCTCTTAAGCAATGCTTCTTTCATAACAGAATAGTTCGTCTGGCCTTCCTTTTCTAGGCTAAGGAGTGTCTCCCTAACTTCCGGAGGTATGTACTTGTACAGACCACCCCCCTGGGACTCTCTGGGACCCCATGGGCTCTTAGTGACACCGCATAGGCAGCTAACCACTTATCAATATTATCCCCACCTTAAAACTGGCCATCACATCTTTAGGCATAAAGACCCTGAACTCACGTGAAGCTTCCGTCGGTATGCTGCCACCACTCTTGATGCTGTTCGTCCCTGCTTGTAGGGCTTGAATTTCCAGTTCCTTCAGGTTGAGCTCATGGGTAAGTTTCTTCTCCCCCATGGCCCACCTTTCTTTCTCACGCTCCCTTTCCAATTTGGTGAGTTCCAATTTAAACTATCTCCTCTCTACTGTCCCCCAATTCCTCTGAGAACAGGGTCCTTACTGACACACTACTGCCTGCCCTGGAAGGTACCCTTGTACCTGGTAACAAGTTGCCATTTTCCACCAAGGGCAGTAGGTCAAGTTCTCCTGTGGCGCCTTGCTCCGCTCCCTGCCCGTCCCCTTCTCCTTCTGGGTGGGCCGTTACCCATGCCATCAAGGCTTTCTGAAGCTCTGTCTTCTAAGCGTCTCACTTAAAGGGCACCCTTTTCTCCTCGCAGAATTCCTTGAGCTGCGCCGCCGTGTAAGTTTCTAGGTTGGCCAGCTCAAACGTTCGTAGAGAAAATTAAATGGGACTTAGGCCAAAGGACTTTTAAAAAGAGCAGCCAGTCAGGGAGAATTAAAACAAAAAAATAAAAACGCCAATTGGAGAGGGTAGACAAAAATTCAGTGGAGTCAGGTGTAGGGTTGTAGTGTACACTGAGTCACTGCGTGGTGTTACACAAGCACAAGCCCTATCCCACTGCTCGATCACCAATGTTAGAACCGGGGTCTCTAGTTGGCAGGGGTATGCACCCTAGTCCAAGTAGGGACCACCGCTTCCGACCTGCTAGCTTGGCGCAGAGCAGCAAAGGCGTAACTTCAGAGGCAATGTGTAAAGTATTTGTGCAACACACAACGGCGATGACACCGAAAAAAGACTCACAAAAGGACACCACACCAGTTTTGTATAAGAATAAGAATTTCTTTATCTAAAAGATATGCGAGAACCAAAAGCAGGTAAATCCAGCTCCAGGCAAGATCAATAATAAAAAGGATTCCAGTTTCCAAGCAAGATCAATAGCCAATAAGAATGAATCCAGTTCCCAGGCCTGATGAAATCACCAAAAGCTCAGGTGTGCCAAGAGCTCCTGCTGGTTATGTCTTTCTCACAGTGTCCTTGGATGGCAAAAGTTCACTTGAGGTAGGTTCTTATGGTCAAAATTCACTGGGGGAAGGTTCTTAGGCCAAAGTTCCCTTGTAGCGTAATAAGTGTGCCTCTCATAGAAATGATGCTCCCAGCGTAGAAAGTGCGGCTGCCCAGGCGCTGCTGCTAATGCTAAAAAATGCCCTAGTGTCAATTACCAAGTAATTATGCCCCCGTAGGCTGGCCAGTGAAGGACAGTACCCAGCCAAGCACAAAGCTCACACTCCAGGTACCCGGCCAACCCGCACCCCGCCCCCTCGCAGCAGCCTGGTTGCACTGAGGCATTACCTGGGGTGGTGGTTGCGGGTGCGAGGCTCCTCTCCCCCTGGGGCCTCGGGCTCAGCAGGCGCTGCACGGGTGGGGGTCACGGCCACACAGCGCTTAACAGTGCCTCCAGGTCTGGGGCAACCACGGAGCCTCCTGCCACGCAGCGCTTTGCTTCTCAGCGCTACACAGCACGCTCCGGTCCCAGTGGCGGTGACCTCAGGGCCAGTTTTAGTCGGCTTGCACCAGAAGCAGAGGCAATCACAGAGCCCTCGGGAGGATCATGGGGCAAGTAGTGCTGAGGGCAGGTACAGCGTTGCAGGGCAAATATTGAGAGTGTTGTTGCTGTTCCAAAGGGCAGTCTTTAAAACGCTGTGGTCCAAGGACAGGTATTTTCCTTTAGCTTAAAAAGGGTGCAGTCCCAAAAAGGCAATATTTAAAAGGTTGAAGACTCTTTAAAATTTGGTTCAAAGAAAAGTAGTTCCTTTGGGTTGTTGTGGAGACACTCTGGTGGTGATGTTGCAGTCTCCCATGCAGGGCAGGATCAGCAGACAGTAGGGAAGCTCAGCAGGTTGTGGGGCAGCAGTTCCTTGGAGCAGTCAGCCTCCTTCCCAGTGGCAATCCTCTTGCGCAGCAGTCCTCACTCCAGCAGGGATTCTTCCAGGTCCAGCTGTGTAACAAGAATGTGAGGCCAGGACCCTCCTGTATATATTCTACAGTCCAGGGGCTAGAAAGTGGTGAAAGTCTCTGGAAGGGTCTGGGGGCAGGGGCTTCTGGAAGAGTCCAGGGAGTGCTGTTATGTTCCTTGCCTTCCCTTACCTAGCTGTCACAGTGACGAGAGACAGGCCGTTAAAGCTACAGTGGGCAGCCCATCACAGCTCATCCCAGGGAAGAAGGTGTGACTCACCACTCCCACCTCCCAACCCAGGCAGGCTATCAGTATGCAGAGGGGAGGGTAGAGTCTGCAGAGCCTAATCTAAGTGTAGGCAGGGAAAGGTCCACTTTATAAAAGTGGGATCCCTAAAGTAGTAATGCCCAAACCCTATATATCATTGGAAAGGGTTCCCCGCCCCGAGCCCAACAAGACCAAACATGACAGACTTATTAGGTCACTGTCAGAAGTTATCCCATAAGGGGAGGTTCCCAATATTAGCCTATGGAGGATTAGCCTTACTGCGGTAGCAGTGGCTTGTGGCAGACATGACAGCCTCACAATGTTTTAGGGGAGAGCACCCGCACCTCAGCACTGTTTAGCAGTGGTGAGGCGCCCAGAGTCCTAAGTCCAACAAAATGTAAGGTAAAAAAGGGAGGCAAAAAGGGCAGAAATGTAGGGGAGACCACCCTAAGGCTGACAGGTCTAATAGGCACGCACTTATTTGCTGTTAAAATGAAGTATCTACTGTGGTGTCCTGCATCACTTAACTTCAGTTAACCTGCAAATAAATGTTTGCCAGTTTGTTTATCATTTTGTAAACCTCCTTACACAATCCCTGATCCCCCCAAGACCCCTTACTACCACAGTGCGGCCCTCTGTCACACCACAGACCATTTGTTGTGCCCCCTCGGCAAATGTTTATGAGTACCCATGATCTAGCAGGACTGCAGGTAACGTCTGAGGTTCAAGTTAAGTTTAATACCTGCCCAAATGGATTTCTTGGTGGGCAGAACAGTGGTCACCTGAATAGTTAGTTCATTTCAAGTAAGTCACCCAGCACAATTCACTCAGTCACCCAATGACTCCTCACCCCAGAAACTGAATGCACTAAGCATGCCTGTACAAGCATTCAAATAGTGAAAAGGTGTGTGAGGGTGCAGTTACTCTTACCTTAAATCACGCAAGGGGCCCTGGGGGTGCGTTGAGGGAGAGGTGTGTAAGGAAGTCAGCCCTTAACATTTGAGTTGACATAGTTGTCAATGAGAAATTACATGTGGAGGATGAAGACTGCATATTTCAATTTGCGTCCAGTCTAAACATTCCAACACTTTCAAAATGAGGCAAGAGACAGCCTACGGGTGGCAGAAGGGGGAATGTTGTGTACAACAGGAATGCTGTACACAGAAGTGCACCAAAGCCAATGAATGGAAATGTGGGGTGTCCATCAGAGAGTGATGATCATGCTCTATAACTCAGAACCTGATGACAGCATTCCTAAGGATAGATGGGTGCAAAAACAAAGGACTCCAGAATAAAAGTGTGTAGGCTGTTCTCTTACAGTGGGACCTGACAGTATTTTGTTTTTTAGAGATAAAAACACTTTCTAAAAAGCTTTAATTCGTGTTTAAAAGGTGTTTGTGATAGGTGTGAGTTGTAATGACAAAATAACACATTTGGTGCCTTGTTTTTATGTGTGGGTTAACTCTTGAACTAATCTATTTAATTTCAGTAGGTGAGTGGCATTTTGAGCTATTGTAATGTGTTTGTCGTGTCAGACTAGAGCAGGGGCACTCATTCCTCAGTCCCTTGTGTCGCCTGTTTCTGACAGGTTGTTTTTGTCTGGCCTTGCTGCACTCTTTGATCACCTGTGATGCCATTCCGCCTGACCTGCCCCTCATTGGCTTCATCGTACAAGTAGTTAGGGGTCTGGTGTGCGTTGCTGCTGCAGCAGCTGCCTTTCCACAGAGCGCATCACCAGACTGACGTCTGAGAAACTCATATCCACCTACCAACCAAGAACCTTACTCTGCAAGATTAATTTCAGGTTCGGCTCCGCCGGTAAGGTGGAGGAGTGTCACCCACTGCTCTCAGGGCTGGAAAAATAAAATGCGAAAAATGTTGCTATTATCATTTTATTTTTCTTAAGGTCAGAGCTGACTTAGGGTGAGGCGGGGCTGGTGGCACAGGTGGGAGTAGTGGTTTGCACACTCCAAGTACGCATGATGATTTGGCCTGCCGTCTTGGGCCGGCCAAGCAGTCATCAGGCTGTAATACACAGCTTGGTGAGGAACATGCACGGGATCGCATTTCCTGTGTGAGCGCCCAACCATGGCGCTCAGACCAATCACAACACTGTATTGCATTGTTGTCATTGGCTTAGGGGAGCTGGGTACTTCCTGCTTTTGGGACTTGCCAGAGATGGAGACTCAATGGTGGAGAAATGGTCACAGTGGCTGTGAGGAGGTGTTGTTTTTTGGTATTTTGTCCCATTCCCCCTGCCAATCCCCCTGCCCCTCCACCCCCATTCCCTGCAAGCCGCTGCTGACTAATTTAAGTGAGGCAGATTATTATTATTTATTTTTATAAAGCGCGATAGTCACCCGGAGGTATCCCAGCGCTGAAGAACCATGAATTCACCAAGTCAACGGAGCAAGAGAGTGAGAAGGACGAGGGAAGAAAGGGGGAACTGAAGCAGAAAAGAGGGGAGGGGGTGTACAGATTTAGGGAAAAAGATGAGTTTTTAACAGTTTCCTGAAGCGCAGGTATTGGGGTTCAAGACGTAGGTTACGGGGAAGTGAGTTCCAAAGGCGGGAGGCTTGTACCGAGAAACGTCTTCCTCCTGCTCGGGTTTTCCTGAATCTAGGGATGTTGGTGAAGTTTTCTGCATTGGAGCGGAGGGACCTAGAGTTCCTATAGGGAGTGACAATGTTACTGAGAACAGGAGGGCCTTGATTCTGCAGCGTTTTGTGAACGAGACATAGGGCTTTGAATTTGACTCTCTCCCTTATGGGGAGCCAATGGAGGAGTTTAAGAGCGGGCTTGGCAGATGATCTGGCCGGGGTGTTAGTGATGATCCGGGCGGCCGTGTTCTGAATTATCTGTAGTTTAGTAAGGGTCGCTTCGGGGGCACCCAGATAAATCACATTGCTATAGTCCAGTCTCGATATTATGAGACCTTGGACTAAAAGTTTTTGGGATTTAGGGGGGAGAAGGGGCAGGACTTTCCTCAGAGATTTTAAGAGGCCGAAGCAGGTCCCTGCAACCTTCTTGGCTTGTGAGGTGAAGGAGAGATCGGAATCGATCCACACACCCAGACTTTTCACCTCTTTTTTAGGATCAGGGGGCGGACCCAAACAGGCTGGCCAGCTGTCCAGGGGAAGTGAGGCTCCTTTCGGGCCTAGTATAAGGACCTCGGTTTTTGTCCCGTTGAGTTTTAGGGCTGATCTGTTCATCCAGTGATGGACCTGCGTAAGGCAGTTGAACAGATCAGCTTTCTGTTGCTTGGGATGGGACAGAGACACCACTAGTTGAGTGTCGTCGGCGTAGCTGACGACGCTCACTCCGAAAGGGATGATAACCTCCTCCAATGTGGATGGACAGGCGGTGGGCCGTGGTTCAGTCTCTGACTCTGAGCCTACCTGAGCTGCAGGCCATCTAAAGGCGGAACCTCAGGTAGAGCCAGATGTAGTGTAATGTTACCAGCAAGTTGCTCCAACAAGGGAAACATTTCAACACATTTTAAACCCCACGAAGTCTCTGAAGTAGATTACTTCTTACTTATAACGTTATGTTTTAAATAGCAACATTTTTGCCATAGAAGTTGTGATAAATACCAGGTCGTCCTGCATGTATAACAACATCGTTCATTGAGTGAGTCCACTAACTTATTTTGTGGGGCGCATTATTTCGCTCATATAATGTGCTCAAACAAATATTGACAATGCTGATACGTTAGTTTTTTTTATTGTGTAACGTTTTATACTAAACTTTGTTATCATACAACTCAGGTACAGCGTGGGTGACAGCAATGCAACATTCCTTAACATCAAACATAGGTAAAGGACGGGTGACAGTAGCTGGTGGAGCTGAACAGTATTTTCTCATATGCACACTGAACAGGTTCAACACAGGTAGTAATGGTGCAAGTTTCACTTCTTTATACAATAGGTTTTGTAGAATATGAACAATGTGAGTTTCTCTCCATCACAGAAAGGTACAGATGGGTCACCAGATGCAGCAGTGTAATTTTCCCTCTCTCGCAGATCAGGTACAGCTTGTGCAGCTGCAGTGCGAGCTTCCTTCTCACTGGGCGGGTACAAATCGAGCAGCAGTGGTGCAAAATCACTTTCTCACAGGAAAGGTATGGCATGATAGCAGCAAAATATGTTTTCCTAGGTCACAGAGGCAGCTGCTGTGCAAGCTTATCTCCACTGCATAGTGAAAACTTGTGTTACTCACAGAGCACTTAAGCGATTAGTGGCATGTAGATTTGACACTTTTGTGGAGCAGGTGCTTATTCCACTGAGATGAGTGTATAGATGGATGAGTGAATGGATGTGTGAAAGCTGTAACTACTCTCAGGTGGCATTCCGAGTCCGCATACTTGCTGTCACTCTCTTTCACTCTTGTTTTACTTCACAATGATGTCAGTAGTTATGTGAGGTACCCCAGTATCCATAGGAACCTGGGAGTAATCAATATAGAACAAACCACAGTGGTTCTTTTAGGGTCATTACCTTAGCATCCATCTTTCATATTAGGGAACACACAAGAGAGACTCAGAAGGGAGAGAAATCTATTCTCATCTTCCTGGTTTCACCTTGATTTGTCTTTTCACCACTTATTTTATCCTCACCTTCTTCACACGCTAGTCAGCCTCTCTTGCCGCACACTCTTGCACATACTTACACTCTTCTGATTTCCCTCCCAACCTTTACCCCTCACCTATCTCCTCTCTTACTTCCTCATATTGCAAATTTCTATCTCCCTCTCCAGCAACTAGGACCAGTTCACTTTTTCTATACCATCACTTATAGCAGTGGTGCCACATTTTCAGATTGATCTGGTAACATAGCACCCCCTGCTGGTGGCAGCCTAGGCTTCCAAATAGCATTTTTCCCAAACATTACCCCTACCCTCTCCTCTGACTCACTCACCACCCTCTCTTGAACTCTTTCTATCACTACTTCTCCTCCCTGCACATAAACACATGTGCCACACCCCTTCGCACTCATAATAATAACAGCAACAACAACAGTGATAATAATAACCACGACCAAGAGTGGTATGAGGGCACTTTACAAGGGAAAAAAACAAGTGAAAGGATACATTGAGATAGGAAAAGGGAGAACATTCATAGAGGAGAACAGCAAATAAAGATAATGACAGTTTCTTCACGAAAGTGGCTTAAACATGTTGCAGATACACATTCACTGTCGTACGATTTGCTCCTGTGTGCCCAGCTCTCTCACCCTCCAAACTCACTTTTCGTTTGCACGCCCCATCTCTCTGCATTTTCTGAAACCCTGCCATGTGTCGCCCACCCTCTCATTTTACCAGTATTTAATTAGCAAAAAACCTAAGTGCCAGGACCCTCGTCAGGAGGCCATTGTGGCTTTCACCACCCATTGTCCGCACTAGCGCTGCTGATGACAGTACCATCAGAACTAGACAATTCAGACTTTAAATATACATTAAAAATGACTAATACATGCCGACCAAGCTATTCTTTTAGGATTCGGTGGCAGGTATTACTGATTTAAATGTATAATTAATTATTAAACAACTGTTGTACTTCTCAGAAAATTAGACAAACAGCGCCACCATGTGGCAGCTGCTATAAGAGCCGGTGTTGACAATAACGTGTATACATAGGCCTAGGGTGCAAACTCTCCTACCCTGTAACTTTTGGCCTGGGAATTTTTCTTCAGCAGTACAGCCAGTGAAGGTAGTGCGTAACCTAGGTGTTATGTTTAACAATGAGCTTTCCTCGCAGGCGCAGGTATCGAAACTAGTAGCTGGCTGTCTAGCTGTCATCAGACTTCAGAGAAAAATCCTTCCTCTACTACCGCCTCCTGCCCGGGTTGAGGTGGTACGTTGCACTGTGCTCAGCAGGTTAGATTATTGCAAATCCTTGTTGCTGGATTCTCCAAGCTACCTTATGGATAGACTTCAGAGAATCCAGTCTGCGGCGGCCAAACTAGCCCTGGGGTGGCCGACGAGAGCTTCCTCCTCTAAGGCCTTGGCCCAGCTACACTGGCTCCCGGTGAGACAGAGGGTACAATTTAAGTCTCTCTGTCTGACCTTTAAGGCCCTGCATGATTTAGGTCCTGTTGGCCTACAAAGGAAATTTAGGTGGTATGCTCCAGCCTGCAGCCAATGATCCTCCTCTGCTAGGTTGGTGACAATACCTCGGTTTAAGAAAACCAAAGCAGGAGGAAGATCGTTTGGCGTAGCCGCAGCGAAACTGTGGAATGCCTTACCGGCTGAGCTTAGACACATTTCCGATCTCATCCTGTTTAGGAGGAGATTGAAAACACTACTCTTCCCGAAATTCTAGTCTGCCACCGGCCGCCTTTTGCTGTTATGAGTCTGCCAGCGCCAGGATGCCTTTTTTAGGTGATAGATGCGCTTTACAAGTGCAATAAATAAATAAATAAACATACACACACACACACACTTCTGCTTTCCACAAATCTATTACTGTCCCTTCTCAATCCTCCCATGCTCTCTGACACACCTTAACCTCGCGAACACACTGCCCTTTCTTGTTCACTTTCCCTGCTTTCTCACCTTTTGTTTCTCACACATACTTTCACTTTTTCGCTCTCACTTAGACAGGAACACTCACACAAAGGAAGGCTGTCTTTGTTACGCATCTTATCACCAGTGCACATGTCGCATTAACATTTTCATACTTTCTGTGGTAAAAACAAAGCTGTGGTCCGCAACATGGCAACAACCATCTGGCTGAAGATGTTTGAAGAAAAATTCCTGTGCAGGTTTGGAGACTTATATCAATGCAGTGATGATTTCAAGATGCAACTTGGGTATTTACTTGTGAAAAAAAGAAACAAAATAAGGTTTTGGGTAATATACAAACTCCAGTACTTTGTATTGAGTCTTTGTTTTTCCACATTTTGAGGATTAGCTGGAATCTAATAAGTCAGTGTCATGGGGACCATTACTGGCTACCCTGGTGTATTTTGCAGTTGTGTTGGCGTGTCTTTGTGGTATTGTATTTTTGTATTTGCCTCAACAGCACACAAACACTCTTGCCTTACAAAAGCCCCACCACAATTCCCACTTTTGTTGCAAAGTAGGAAAAGGTGTTTCTACTATTTACTTTACCAGTTTTTACACAGGACGTTATAAGCTTTGAACAACCCTCCGTAAGGCTATGCATTCCAGATAGCGCCATTTTCCTTTTCTTTATATATAGCGCTTACATCGTTATATAGCGCTTGCATAGTCAATCCATATCTTTTCACACGGAATGCAACACATTTTACTGTCTACAACTTTGTCTTACTTGCGGATCAGTGAGAATGATTTCTGCATAGTTCCCCGATCTCTTCATACTCGTATGTGATTTCGGGGCGACTGGCCCTTATTTTATGACTCTGCTGCCATCTTGTGGTTTTTACAAGTATTTCATATCAATTCGAAGGTGGAAGAACACCGAAGGTCTGCTAAGCACTGGGGCCGAGTCCACCCATATGTAATAAGCACTCTATAGGTTTTGAGTTCTGTAAAAAATATATATTAATGTACATTTTATGTAGTCCGTTTTTATTAAATTAATAGTGTATAATATATTGGTATTCACTACTAGTATAATAAAAAAAAATGGCAAAAAACAATTAGATTGGAGCCCCAACGGATGGACATAAGGGCGAACTGCCTCTGATAGCCTACCTCTGGGGGCCGGGGTCGCAAATGCAGTGGCGATAGCCACCATGGACAAGCCAGGGGTCGCAGCTGCAGCCACTGGCGACCCCTAAATGACGACCAAGGTTTTAGCTTCAAAGAAGCATTTGGTCATTACCCTAAACTCACAATGGCAGCGAAGGCGATATAGCGTGCTGCTGGGGTGTGGTATGAACACCTGCCATCTCATTCAGTATATCAGTAATTAAACAGGACAACAGGAAACTGGTGTCAGTCCACAAATGAAAGAAGGACTCCAAAACATAGGATTGTAGGAACAAATATCGACACATATATATAGTTTTCAAATAACGTAATACAAATGTGTGCAAGTGCTGAAGGCGCAGCATAGAATGAAATGACGAGTGGCAAACATATGTTCAGTGCTCGTAATACAAGGAGGACCAACACACTGCAAACGTTATCAGAGAAGGCATAATCTGTTAATGCTGGAATTTCGAATGTTGATACCTTAGATGAAGGTTGCCAGGTAGTCATACCAGATTAGCAAACTATGTTTACCTAAATGAATTCTAGTGATTAATGAACATCACAGGAATAATGTATGATTCTTACTGGCTCAAAGAAAAGGCACTATTGGCTAGTGTAAACACAAGGATGACTAAAAATAAACAGAAAATTATAAAGAATGGAAATAAAAAAGCACTGTACTCAGTCTTCCAGCTGTACCTGAGGCTCTGAGGTGTCAGGGCTCTTGAATTCAACTCTAAAATGTGGCATGCTGTCAAAAATCACACAGCCTGGTATTGACATATAGACATAGTGCCTGTCCCAAAGATTGAATCCAAAGCACTTCACACTAACATTCATGTTGCTTTTCTTATAAACTATCCGAAGTGGTTTACAAACAGACAGCTTTCACTCTGAGGCTTTCCCTCCCTTCACTGCACTTCGCCCACTGCTGTGGTTTCCACTCGCATTGGAAGACACTTCTGGTTTCACTTACCAATGACGCTCCCTGGCTGGGCATTGCTTTTTATTTGTTTCACTGTAGGGGGCTGTGAATTGCAGAGGGCTGCTCAGCCTCTTTATAGGGGGTATTATCAGAGGTAGAAATTGAGAGGTTGTAGGTCTTCTGAAAAAGTGTAGAACTGTTAAGTATGCATTATTCGCCGGACTTCCCATGAGAAGCGATGATATACTACACCAAGCACTAAAACAGCAGTGTAGGCCCAGAAATGAACATCATAGCAGTAATGAACTGGCAGTGGCTCAAAGATTTTAAGGTTACTCAGTAGCTTCATAATCACTTTCAACAACAGCACAGCACAGCCCTAACATACACCCCACACCAGATCCCTAGCCCCAGCCAGCACCTTATACACATTGACCTGCAGCCTTACAGATGGAAAATCCTCACACATATCAAATGGAAAATGTGTTTACTTAATCATAGGTAATGAGACTTTGTTAGAAGAAAGTGCAAAATCTTTTACTGTCTGCAGAGTTGTTTAGCATTCCCAATTTCCCCCTTTTGATGTAAAGGCTTCCAGTTTTTCTTTCTAAACAATGTTTTTTTCTTGTACCACCCATTCTAGCAGGATGAAACTCCTTCCAAGCAAATCACAGGTTAAAGATTGTCACAAAAATTGTGCATGAAAATTACATGCAGAAAAAACACAAGTGATAGCTATAATCCATCCGCCCCCATGGATTAGTCATTTAGACATGCTCCTAAAATGTTCTTGCTGGTATGATTCAAAATAGTTTTTGGCCAATTCTACACTTGGATTCTGCTGAACACACTATTTATGGAATAGGTAGTGGTCGGTGAACAATAGCGCTGAATTCAGACAGAGGCAAAATCTGCCCATTCTTAGGTCTCACCTAAGCGGGGCTACCGCTGTATCTGTAAGAGTTGCTGTATTCGGTTTATGGGCTTTAAGCTCCGCCCATCTTCTGATCATGTTTTTAATTGGCTCGTTTAACTGTCATTTGGAAATGCTTCTTTTTCATCTGTTCATTTCTTTAGTAGTCCCTCCTTTTCTACCGTTATAACCTCCCATGAGGACTGCCCCAGTTAAATGTGACCTTACTCTCTATGTTTTATTTACAGTGTCTTAGCACTCTTTTGTTAATGACTTCTTTGTCGTAGCTGGTGTTGCAGGCACAACAGCTGCGCACTTCCCTAACATATTGTTCGTATTATTTGAGTCGTTAAAGTAAGAACCCATGCAAGCCAACATTCTATGTTTTATTTTTGCAGCACAGCACACCGTGTTTCATCTTTAACAGCAGCCGGGCGCCTTTCATTTGTTTTGTGCGGCTCGCCCACATCTACATTTAAAACATTCTTTGTTTTTTTGCAAATCGCCATTCAGTGCTTTATCTTTAACAATGGCAGCTGCACGCCTTTCTTTGCTTCAGCGCGGCTCGCCCAACTCAACTTTTAAAACATTATCTAATTTTTTTGTAGCACACCATGCAGCACTTTAACTTTAACAATGGCGGCCGCGCGCCTTTTTTTGTTCTGCTAGCCTAACTCAACTTCTAAAACATTCTATGTGGCTTTTCGATCAGCACCATCTCTTTAACTTGCGTGGTGTTCTACGGGCCTGCTCCTCCACAATGCGCCATGCTACGTTTTATCTTTAACAATTGCTTCAGGGTCCTGAGTGCACCCTTGGTGCCCCTCAGTGCATCACCCTCTCTACCTTTCCCAAGGGTTGCTGAGTGAACACTTCTCGATCTATTGAGTCAATACAAACCAAAACTGCTTTTTATTTCCATGGTGCAACAATGAGTACCGCCACACACCAGGATGTGAGGCTGGATTTATGCCTGCCCGGCACTTCCGGTTTCCCTGCAGGCTAGTCCTGGTTTAGGGTGGTTACTGGTTCAGTGTGCAATCTGTCTCTAGGAGCACCTGCGGCCGAGGTCGGATCAGAAGGTTTGCTAACCCGCTTGAGCGCCAGTGTCCGCGCTGTCCTCTTGAGCAGGGCCACGGCAGCCACCATGCAGGCCAGCAAGTTTGTGGTGGTCGGGGACGGGTCAGTTACAGCTTTATGTAACTTAATATAGATAGAAATGCACAATACCACCATATTGGAACCCCAGAGTTTAATACCTAACCTTTTCTCAAAGGAGCTTTTAAACAGATTCTTATTTACAATGATCTATGGCAAACCAATTTCAATAACATATAGATGCCCACAGCTCCAACACTGACAAAACGTATGTGTTTTTTCTTGAGATTACTCCTCTCAAGAACATTCAAAACAAACCTCTCTTTCACATTCAAAACGTCAGGAAGCCCCTGAACATCCTTAACGCTCAATATTTATTTTTTCAACATTAGCAGTACTCTTCTCTTTAGAACGTCCTCTCGTTCTCTTCCTGGATACTTGTCTAAAGTGTCTGACTTTTCCTCACACACCACACTTTTGCTTCAGGGCAGGACAGTTCTTACTGTACGCTAAAAGTTGAGTACTGTCACACCTGTAACAACACACTTCCTTCTACCTGTGCATCTGTACCCCCTACCTTGTTTAACTGCCATGGACACAAGATTTGTCAGAACACTTTCTAATTTCATCAGGCCCCAAGTCTCGGTTATCTTTCTTTACAGCACAACGGCCCAAACGCTCAGCTTTCCTAAAAATGGCATCTGCTTATGGAAGAGCAGTGTTGAATGCTTTCCAACAAAAACCATAAGTAGAAAAACATTGTCATATACTACACCAATAGCGCTAACTTTCCCAAATGCGAGAGCGATTGCATTGAAAATGCTTGTTACATAAAATCATGGAGCGACATTGAGATCTGAAAAAAAGTTTAAAGCCGCTCCTAACACAAACAAGAGAAAATGGTAATTTATGGGTGCTCTGTGTGCCGGGTGCTGTTCTTATGGTTCTCTCTGGCCTAAAAATGCTGTCCACGGTGAACCACAAGTACCACACGCAGTCCTAACTGCACAAACTGACCCCAAACCAGGTTGCTCGTGGTTTGTTGCCAGTTCCCTTGATGCCTCCCATCTTGTGATTCATTGGCCTTTGCTGAAGTGGCGGCTCCTCTGCTAAGGCGGAGCAGCGTCGCCCCACTGCTTTGAGAGCAGTGAAGAGGAAAAATAAACTGATAATAACTGAATGTTCTTATCATTTTATTTTCCCATTCCTAGGTGCGGGGAAGGGTTGGGCTGGCCCGAATAGGGGCTAGGGGGAGGTGTGGTTTTCACTCCCAAAGCACGCAGGACTGTTTGGCCAGTCCTCTTGGGCAAGCCAAACAGTCCTGCGCACTTTCATCTTCCCTAGCAGGCTGTAATGCACAGCCTGGTGAGTAACATACAAAGGCTCCATATCCCCATATGAGCCCCAAACCATGGTGCTCCCACCAATCACAACGCTGCAATGAAGCATTGTGATTGGCTTAGGAGAGCCCAGGTGCTTCCTGAGACAAAGAAGAGGTGGCAGCTGTGACGCGACCTCAGGTACATTTAAAAAAAATATATATATTTTCAACCACGCCTCACCCCCTTTCCCTATCAGCCGCCACTGCTTTGCTGCCTCCCATCTTGTTATTCATCAGTGGTGGTTCGGACTAGACCAGCGAAATCTTGGGTATTCGTGCGAGGATCTGTTTCTGCTTAAACAAACTCATCCAGATCTTGGCATCAGAGCTTGCAGTACTCTTAGGCTTAGATTACGAGTGCTGTGTTATATTGCGGCACCAGCCCAAACCACTGTTTGCCGCTATTATGAGCGGGTTGGAGTTTTCCAACCCCTTCGAAGTGTAAGGGGTTAAATCTGCCGATGTTTACCCGAGGTAAAAGGTCTGGAAAATATGGTGAAATATAGCACCAAAATCCACATTTTATTCATCACTAGCTTACCCCTTCACGTGTTGCTGCGATCTCAGAAGAAAGGAAATTTAAGAAAACTCGTTATGATAACATTAAATTTACATTCTGTCATTGTTATTGAAACTTATTCATTTTATTTTTGAAAACATTTCTAAGTGTGGCTTGAGCAGTGCATCCTCGATTGGCTTCCAATCTTGATTCTGGTTGCTCTGCTGTTTCATTCGAGCAGGCTCGAGCAGTGCGTAATTGATCGTTTTCCAATCTTGATTCTCGTTGCTCTCCTGTTTCATTCGAGAGGGCTTGAGCAGTGCGTAATAGATCTGTTTCCAATCTTGATTCTCGTTGCTTGTTCGTTTGAGAAGAACGGGCTTGAGCAGTGTGTACTCGATCCTCTTCCAATCTTGATTCTCTTTGCTAGTTCGTTTGAGAATTACGGGCTTGAGCAGTTTGTATTCGAACAGCATTACGGGCTTGAGCAGTTTGTATTCAAACAGCTTCTAATCTTGATTCCCGTTGCATTTCTTTTTCTGAAGTTCGTAATGCCTTTTTCTTTCGTGCTTCTGATGTAGATTGACCAATCGATTTCTGTTTGGGGGTCATAACTGTCGACGATGCTCGCAAATTCGCTGTCTATTTCAGTATTCGAAAGATTATGAGGGCTCTGGGGGGGGGCGATTAAATATTTTTTTTTTTTTACAGAAACCTTTGCAGGAGTGTACTGAACAACTTCCCAAAGTTTCATGGCGATCGGATGAATGGTGTGGTAATGCATAAAGGACAAACAGACAGACAGACATACTTTTGTTTTTATATATATATATAGATTATCACAGGAAAGCCTGGCACGGTTGCTATTTATGTAATAAATTACTATCCCCTGGGTGTCACTACCTAATGGGTGTGTTTAATATCACACAATTATCAAATACTTAGATTCAATATATTATTTTGATCTGTTGCTTATGGAAATGAAATATTGTTTCTTTGCTGATGATGCTGATTTAAAGGTGAAACTACTGTAAACTATGAAACCCAGATCTCTGCACCTATATTCTTTCTAAAAAGTAGTTACCAGGCCATGTCATTTATAGAAATTCTTCTCAAAATTTTCTCTTTTTATGATGATGTGTTGTTCAGCGAGATTTTGAAGATTTGTTCGGCTATTTGTGTCTTCATTTCCCTGGTGTCTTTCCTTTGTCTCTGGATCTGCATCCAGCTTTTGTGTGGTCTATTTTCTTTCATTTAGAGAGTTCAGATGTCTCTGCCACCTCTAATAACTTTGCTAGTGATGCCTACTTAGGCCCTGTCTTCAGAAGTGGGGCCATGTTGATACCTGTTAGAAGAAACACCTATAATGTGTCCTCCCAAACTGTGGTGAGGATACATTTAAATAATACATACCAGAATTCTAGAACATCGTTCCATGTTTTTACAAGGTGAATGTAACTTTTGGGGTGAACTTAGCTAGTGTCTTTTCCCACGAAATTCAAAGAGGTTCAAGGGCATGCCAGATGTATGGCTCCACACCATGTGCAAGAAGTTGGCCAAGAGGCTTTTGCATTGCACACAGGCCAGGTGCCTATTGGGGTAATCATGAACAGTTTGTAAAGCTTCCAGTATGGGCTGTGCAGATAATAGAATTGAATAAGCTTCAACCTTGCATTAGGAGAAACCAATTTCCCATCTTCTAGTCAGAGCCAAACAGACCCCAGCACAGTCCAATCACCACCAGGGCATAATCAGGCACTGAAAACCAGCTAAATCCAGTGGTTGATGCACAGTGGCATGTTCTTTTGGCATGCGAGTAAGGTTGGCCATATCCCACGGGCCTTGTGCGCAATTCGGGTATAGTGCGAGAATTCCCCTTCATCTAGGCCAAACTACTCTTACACCTGCATGAAAGAAATTAATCTTTTGTTCAAGTGTAGGTCACCCACCATCTGGCCGTAGACAGTCAGCCATGCCACATAATTTGTGTCCTTCATCAAGTTGTTGAACGGCTCAAGAGACAACAATGGGAGACCATCTTCAAAGGAGGCCCTTCAGAATTTCTTGCAGACCACCCTGTGCCAGGTGTCTGACCTCATCTGGATCAGGAATAGGGAGCCCGTCGGTATCCCCTTCCCCATCATAAAGAGCTCTCGGAGGGTGGGCTCCCCATGGGTGCTCAGCAGCAATGCTTTGTCCTAATTAGGGCCCTCATCAAACCAGCTCACAGTATGGTGGAGCTGGGTGGTTGTATAGAAGAGGAGCGGGATTGACTCTGCTTGGCTTTCCAGCCAACACCAGCACCCCCAGCAGTTTATCTAGGCGAGCGAATGTAGCACTCAGGTTTGGCCACATCACATTTTGTAACATGTACAAACAGCACAGGAGAAACACCATTTTCACCAGTGCCACTTGTCCCATCATAAACAGTGGCAAGGAAGTCCACAATTTCACAGTTTATTACTCTCCCCGCATTTAGGTCATACTGGGTAGCAAAATCGTGCGAAACCCAAACTCCCAAATAGTATATTTTAAGCCTTTTCTACTGCAGCCCCAAGCCCCTGGGGAGGGCTGCAGTTGTGTGTAAAAGCTTGCACAGTTGGAACAACCAAGGCTTAGCCCTGTTGATATGGAGTCCTGACATTTGCCCAAAGGCACTCAGTTTCTCCAATAGGAGAGGGGTCGATTGTGTTGGGACCCCTAGATACAACAGGGTATCATCCGCATACACCACATGTCACTGCAGCCAGTCAAATTCCCCATGCTCCACGCCTTGCCCTTAACCGGCACGCCAGTGGTTTCACTGCAGTGCAAATAGTAGTCGATATAGTGGGCATCCCTGCCTAGTGCTCCTACACAGTATCCAGGCCTCAGAGACGATACCTCCAGCGCACACTCTGGCCACTTGGTCCTTATACAGCATTTTCACCCACTGGATAAACTGCATATTAACATAGCGCCCGAAGTATGGGAGTCACATTTTGGGTCTCTGTATGACTGTGAGGTTGATGGTCCCACCGGCCTAGACATTCTGAGTATAACTCCGGAGCTGTGTCAGGAGGGGGGCTGGGATATATCTATGACGGAAGTTGGAAATCCTATTAACAGCCTGCACCCCAACAAAGCCCCTGGTCTTGACAAACTCTTGACCTCTTTCGGGAGGAACGCAACATATGGGTCCCATATTTGTGTGCCCTTTTCAGTGCTATTCTGAAGGGCATGAATCCCCCGATACTTGGAATGGCGCTGAGATAGTACTTATATTCAAAAAAGGCTGCCCTCCGCTACCCTCTAATTACAGACCCATCAGCTTAATTGAAATCACACAAAAACTGATGGGCAGGGTCCTTTTGGCTCAAATACAGGGGTGGATTGAGGAATAAGAGATTTTGAGTCCCTAGCAGGCTGGCTTCAGATCAAAAATGTCAACCGTGGACCAGATTTTTAGACTACAGATACTTTTCTGGAAAACAGTGAAGATTGAGGGTGGCAGCCTCTATCTTATATTTGTTGATCTGAAGTCGGCTTCGATCTCGTACCAAGGAAGAAGCTCTGGGAAGTGCTTAGCGACCTTGGTATTCCTCCTTACCTTCTCAATGTGTTAGTGAGGTTACATACTAGCAATTATGCACAGGTAAGATGTGGAAAATATGGGGAACTCTCCACACACTTTCCTGTCAAAAAGGGGGTGAGAAAAGGATGTGTTCTAGCCCCCACCCTATTTTGTCTCTACATTAATGGGCTTATTGATCTTCTTAACAACATAAAAGACATTGATTCCCCTAAGTTAGCCACGGGTAAGAAACCTGCATTGATTTTTGCAGATGATACCTTGCTACTGTCCAAGTCACCTCTAGGTATTCAATGCATCCTGGATGGGCTTGCACAGTTTTGCAATTTGAGAGGTCTGGAGATTAATTTATCAAAGACCAAATTTGTGGTCTTTAATCCGCCGATGAGCACGCGCCCAAACCCCTCTCTCAACTGTATCCTCCTTGAAAAAGTGAGGATATTCGATTATCTGGGTATCACACTATCTGAGCAATTTGGGTGGGGCTCCCAGATGGCTAAAGCTAGACTTAGGCTAACCCAGACACTGGGGGCGATCAAGAAAATGCTTAGAACATCTGTATATAAGCCAGCAGCTCCTGTTGTGGAGATGTTTAAGCCCAAGCAAGAGGGGCTACACTATATGGGTTGGAGCTTTTGGGGGTATTGTTCTACCTCTGATCTCATCAAGCTAGAAAACAACTTTATGAGACATTTTATACGCCTTCCACGCAGCACCCCATTAGTTCCCCTCCGTTTGGATCTGGGCATGAGGCCTATTGATGAAGAGATTGCTCTTAGGCCTCTGATCGTTTGGCACCGGGTATGGGTAACTCCAGAGCTGTCCCCCTACGAAGTCAAGCTAAAGGAGCTCTTCCCAAGATTAAATTCCTGTAAAATACTGTGGCTGGCCCATATAAGGAATATCTCCGCTAGGCTTGGCAGGCCAGAGCTATGGTCCTCCCCAGAGTTTTCCTGTCTTGATATCTAGGTTGGACCTTGTAAAACACTATAGGCAATCAAACCTACTGTCCCTCCAAGAAAGTGCTAAAGAGGGCAGGCTGACGATGGAGTTCCTACAAATCAAAGAGGTATACAAAACAGAACTCTTTCTGGATGTAACCTACCCTCCTATGGCTAGGAAATTGTATCTGCAGTTCAGATTAGGGAACCTACCACTGGCAGTGCACATTAGCCTATGGGCTCCATAGAACTCGAGTGTGTGCCCTGCATGTAATTTAATGGCCGAGTATGAAATCCATGTACTGTTCTTCTGCTCTGCATATGTCCTAACAAAAAAAGAGGGGTGGACCAAGGAGCTTGATCAGGTCCAGTGTCCATGCTCCTAATTTAATACTGCTTACAACAAAGGGGACACTGTTCCTAGTACGAGGTGCAAAAAGTCACCTGTGTATGCGGGTGCAAAAAGTCACCCATATTAGAAAACCAAGAGAGAAAGAGAGATAGGATTACTAGGTAAAGTGACCCACAGTGAACAGGGAAAACATTTAGTGTCCTCTGTTGCCCTCACACACCTCAAGAGGTGTCATGCTTCATCATCGGGCAGTAGCTCCTCGTAGGGCCGGCGCTGCAATTCTCTACGGGCCCCCCGAAGGGACTCTTTGTCGGAGATCTTTTTAGGACTGCCGGATGGTGCATGTGGGTGTGCGGGGTAAGGGGTCATGTGAGGGTGAAAAAAAGTGCGTGCAAGTATTGTGTAAAGTACATAATGGGTAACCATGCAGCGAATGTTTGTAAATTGTACCCAAAGCAGTCTAAGTTGCTGAATAAATAAAATCTAGCCCCAAGGGCATACTATGCCAGGGTCTAGACATAGGTCAACATGTTTCGCGCCTGTGTCGCCTTAAGGGTCGTTGGCGCTTCGTCAGGACCAGAGTGTTTAAAAATATGTGGTGCACGTGAAAATAGATTAAAATACCCTCATAATCGACCAGGGCGGGCAGAAACCTGTATACCCGACATCTGGCTACAGCTGCATGTTGTAACCGCTCCTGGTCGGTACCTAGAAAAGAAAATGGACAATAGAATGCAAATTTACGCATCAGAAACATCTTGACGCCACATACTGTGCCACCAATGTGTGCACAAACAATTTTTGAAGACAACCAGAGTAGCAGACACAAGGGACACAGGCCCGCACAACATGACTACGGAAGCCCAGATCCAGCAAGGCATGGTTTAATGCATCTAATACTCCCTAGTAGGGAATAAACGCCCCTCTCCTATACCATACAAAAAAGCTTTTTTGCAGTGGTATAGGAAGGGGCCCACTCGTAACTGTTGCCCCTCTATAAACCAGGGTATCAACCACTGTGAAACATGATGCTAGCAGGGCCTCATGGAGAATAAATGCCCCGATGCTGTAGACTCCAAATGCGTGCTCACCTCGCTATGCTGAGGAAACGTTTCCGCTGGCAGCAGGCAACGAAAAACCCCCGCATTAACAGGCTGTAAAAGTAACAAATAATCGCAGGGAGTTAACAACACAGGCTCGGAATGCCATATCAAGGTTGCTAGGTCATCGCGGTACCTGACTCATTTCCAAAATCTACTCACAGATTAGCTCGTGTGCTGTCTCCTCCACACCTACCCCATCGTTGCGTCTGCCCGGAAATGACATCGCATTTCGCGGTAGCTATTTAAAGCAGATCTCAGGGGTCAGGTGTGCTAGGCGATTAACTTCACCGGAACATCTTACTGGGTAGAGAAGGATCAGTCCGAATGCTCGGCTGTTAAGGACGCGCCGCGCATGTGCAGTAAGGGAAAAACTACTCCCCTCCACATGCGCAGCGCTGACACTCGTATTGCTCGTGTACTCTAACGAAAATGCGATACTTGTGGTGGAAGCCCAATGATCATAAAAGTCCCCTCTCAAATATAACTCATACAAACAAACTATGCTTGTAGTCGTGATGGCTACTTAAATGCGTGTGTATCCCGTTTGCAGGCCCCATAGTCATGGTAGTTGTTACATTTAGTAATACTTGCCCTGCAGGATGAAACAAATAAATTGCCACCTCACTGTCTGAGGCATAGGATGTAAGGAGGAGTAGTGGGGTATATCAGGATTAGGTAAAGTGTCACAAAAGGTGCAATTAGCTTCATAACCTCTCCTCCCTACCTACTCCCTCATCCATGAGAGTAAGAGACTATAAGAATCAAGTTACAGAGTGTTAGGTGGAAAGAAATTCCAAGACGCTATTAAAGCCTTTGCAAAAGTGTGGGCTCCGTTAGAGGTTGCCAGTTGGCAAAACCATGTTGTCCCGTGTGCCTGTAGAAATAAAGGAAAGGAGAATAGACTGGTCCAACGGCGACACCGCCGTGCTTAAATTACTTAACAAAAAAAGAGGGGTGGACCAAGGAGCTTGATCAGGTCCAGTGTCCATGCTCCTAATTTAATACTGCTTACAACAAAGGGGACACTGTTCCTAGTACGAGGTGCAAAAAGTCACCTGTGTATGCGGGTGCAAAAAGTCACCCATATTAGAAAACCAAGAGAGAAAGAGAGATAGGATTACTAGGTAAAGTGACCCACAGTGAACAGGGAAAACATTTAGTGTCCTCTGTTGCCCTCACACACCTCAAGAGGTGTCATGCTTCATCATCGGGCAGTTGCTCCTCGTAGGGCCGGCGCTGCAATTCCCTACGGGCCCCCCGAAGGGACTCTTTGTCGGAGATCTTTTTAGGACTGCCGGATGGTGCATGTGGGTGTGCGGGGTAAGGGGTCATGTGAGGGTGAAAAAAAGTGCGTGCAAGTATTGTGTAAAGTACATAATGGGTAACCATGCAGCGAATGTTTGTAAATTGTACCCAAAGCAGTCTAAGTTGCTGAATAAATAAAATCTAGCCCCAAGGGCATACTATGCCAGGGTCTAGACATAGGTCAACATGTTTCGCGCCTGTGTCGCCTTAAGGGTCGTTGGCGCTTCGTCAGGACCAGAGTGTTTAAAAATATGTGGTGCACGTGAAAATAGATTAAAATACCCTCATAATCGACCAGGGCGGGCAGAAACCTGTATACCCGACATCTGGCTACAGCTGCATGTTGTAACCGCTCCTGGTCGGTACCTAGAAAAGAAAATGGACAATAGAATGCAAATTTACGCATCAGAAACATCTTGACGCCACATACTGTGCCACCAATGTGTGCACAAACAATTTTTGAAGACAACCAGAGTAGCAGACACAAGGGACACAGGCCCGCACAACATGACTACGGAAGCCCAGATCCAGCAAGGCATGGTTTAATGCATCTAATACTCCCTAGTAGGGAATAAACGCCCCTCTCCTATACCATACAAAAAAGCTTTTTTGCAGTGGTATAGGAAGGGGCCCACTCGTAACTGTTGCCCCTCTATAAACCAGGGTATCAACCACTGTGAAACATGATGCTAGCAGGGCCTCATGGAGAATAAATGCCCCGATGCTGTAGACTCCAAATGCGTGCTCACCTCGCTATGCTGAGGAAACGTTTCCGCTGGCAGCAGGCAACGAAAAACCCCCGCATTAACAGGCTGTAAAAGTAACAAATAATCGCAGGGAGTTAACAACACAGGCTCGGAATGCCATATCAAGGTTGCTAGGTCATCGCGGTACCTGACTCATTTCCAAAATCTACTCACAGATTAGCTCGTGTGCTGTCTCCTCCACACCTACCCCATCGTTGCGTCTGCCCGGAAATGACATCGCATTTCGCGGTAGCTATTTAAAGCAGATCTCAGGGGTCAGGTGTGCTAGGCGATTAACTTCACCGGAACATCTTACTGGGTAGAGAAGGATCAGTCCGAATGCTCGGCTGTTAAGGACGCGCCGCGCATGTGCAGTAAGGGAAAAACTACTCCCCTCCACATGCGCAGCGCTGACACTCGTATTGCTCGTGTACTCTAACGAAAATGCGATACTTGTGGTGGAAGCCCAATGATCATAAAAGTCCCCTCTCAAATATAACTCATACAAACAAACTATGCTTGTAGTCGTGATGGCTACTTAAATGCGTGTGTATCCCGTTTGCAGGCCCCATAGTCATGGTAGTTGTTACATTTAGTAATACTTGCCCTGCAGGATGAAACAAATAAATTGCCACCTCACTGTCTGAGGCATAGGATGTAAGGAGGAGTAGTGGGGTATATCAGGATTAGGTAAAGTGTCACAAAAGGTGCAATTAGCTTCATAACCTCTCCTCTATGTCCTGCCCCGTTAACGTTGGATAACCCAACTATGCAAAAACTTAGGGTTTGTTCGTTGTCTAGAGGCCTACAGAGTTTTAATATACGATACTGAGCCTCCAATTATATTTGCTGTATCTCGTTTCTTAAATGCTATGTGGCACATTAGGAAAGGGTTTTTAAAGTAATTGCAGGGGAGGATCATTTGGAAAAAAAACATTATAAGTTACACTCTGGGTGCCTCCAAAATAAATCCCAACAACTCTTGCAAACTCTGTCCATTGTATTTTAATGATTGTTTTTATGTATTTTAAATTTTGGTGTGGTTGTCAGTCTTTTTAATCTTGCACAAATGTATGGGATGTAAATATTGATCAGTTTGTGTAAATGTTCGAAGATTTTTATATATTAATGTGCTTTTATCGCTCGAGTGGCCAAAATAAAGTTTTTGACTGACTGACTGATTAACACCCTTAGGCCGGAGGACCGCTCACATATACTGCCACCCCACTGCGTCCAAATCCAGGATAGCAAGAGCATAGTCCTCCTCAAAGGAGTCCGGCATAGCTCATGGTTCAGGTGCCTGATGTTAAACATTATACCTCTGCCTGGAATGAACCCCATCTGGTCTGGGTTCACCATGCTACCCACCGCCTAGAGAAGCCTCGCAGCCAGGACCTTGCACAGCAATTTTAAGTCTGTATTCAGCATCAATAGTGGCCTGGTCCAGTGGATCCCGTCCCTCCTTGGGGATAAGGACCATCACCACTTCCCTTAATGGGGGCATGATCATGATCCCTTCTTCTCCTGCCTCCAGTAAAGTACTCTCAAGTACAGGGACAGGCAACGCCTGCTATGGCTCTGGCGGGATCTCAACTGCTCCCAGCATCTTGCCATGGGGCAGCTCAGCGAGGCAGATCAATCTCCAAGGGATTGCGATCCAGCTTGTCCTGTGCAGCAGCTCCCGCATGGGCGAACCCCAGTTTCAGATCGGCAGACCAAGCGTCATTTATCTTTTCCCTTTCAATAATGTCAGGTCGTCCAGCATCCTGTAGAGACAATTTATGTGTGAGGGACCTGTCCCGCTTTAACAACCATGCCAGCAGTTTTCCTTATTAATCGCCTTTGCGAAAAAGGGGTTGCCGATATTGTGTGCATGGATCCTTCTCCAGCTGTACCCAATCTTTGATCAATATTGAAATCAAAAAGGTAACCAGTGAACCCACAACTTGATTGGGTTCAAAGATACTTCTTGCTATTGAAAATGAAATGAAATACCAGCATTTGTAAAGCACACAACTATCTCCGGAGAGGTGTCCCAGCGCTGGAGGCCGTTGCAAAGATTAAGCGAGCTATTGCCCAGAGTCACATGATGCTGGGCTGACCTGCCGCCAGCACCGGGGATCGAGCCGTGAACCCCGTGATACAGAGTCAGGCACCCTGGCCGCTGCGCCACACCTCTTCTTCACGATGCAGTGAATACTCATAGCTTCCTGTATTTCCAGGTCTTTTGCTTGGAGGGCAGGTTTTCCAGTGACTGTTAACATACGTTGAGTCAACGAACTCCAGGTTACTTCTGATCTGAAATGTAGACATGGTTTTAGAATGACCGAATGGTTATCTGTTACAGCTATTGTTTATTTCAGTGCCTATTTGTAAATTAAATATTAGCCAAGACAAATCTGTGATATGATTTAAGAGTACAATAATTACTACAGGCCAATATGTTTTCTATCCCCCCTTGGGAGGTTATTTGCGTGATCCCGCCCTCAGGAAGGGTATGCACACTATCAGCTGGAATAACTGCAGCGTTTTGCACTGGTTTACAGTTTCAACAAATGTTCAACCAGTTATCTACAAACAATTTAATAGCAGGGATGCTGAAGACCTGGTGTTGTTTCCTCTGATGGCTTCAATCAGAGAGGTGCTCTGATTCTGGAATCAGAATAACAAATTATTGTTGCTAATTGCACTCAGACCTTAAACTTGTAGCACTGCAGTTACTCCCTTCCAGGTAATACACGGAGGAACCTGTGCAGTGAAAACAGTGAATTATACAGAGAACCACAAAGTGAAACTGGTTCCAAATTTTCTTATGCTTGTTATGCTCCAGTACCAGTGGGGAAATGAATATATGTATGTATTTTTTATGTCTATTGATCGGTATGTATACCAGGGAAGTGTTGCTTAGCTTTCGACAGTGGCCCCTGCACTGCGAGCATCCCCCACTCGACCCGCCATGTGTTCCATTCCAATGTCCTTGTTGCAATTTTGTGCTTACTCCACCTACTCGGATTAGTGCTCTGACCGAGCCCTCCATCACAGAACCAGTGCCCTCCAAGCAACCGGCCCACTGTGACCTAAAAATCTGGCATCTTAATGTCAGGTCATTGGTTAAACATCATGCCGAAATCCATGATCTTATTATGGCGGAAGGTCCTGATGTTTTCTTTATGACCAAAACATGGCTCCCTGATGAAGACACAGTCACACCTAATCTATCACTCCCTCCAGACTATTCCATTTACACTCTTAATCGGAATACTAGGGGTGGAGGCATTGCAGCGGTAGTAAAATCATGCTATCCCTGTGCATGGAAAAAACTAGCCATAGCTGGCTGCGAGAGCGCACAGTTTGCTATATCAATTAACAACCATTTCACTTTCTCTGGACTTTTAATCTATAGACCCCCTGGGAGTGATGTTACTTTTAGGACTGTTCTTCCCGAATTAGTGTGCTCTCTGGCGGTTGGCTCGGCCAACTTTAGTGTCCTTGGTGACCTTAATCTTCATTTTGAACTCTGCCACTCTCCTGCTATTGCTAGTATACTTGCAGACCTAGAGGCTCTGCAGCTAAGACAGGTGGTCACTCATCCTACGCATGGGGGTGGACACACTTTGGACCCCATATTCCCCTATTTGTCTGGGGTTACGATTCGGCCACCTACGCCAATGGTGTGGTCTGACCATCATCTTGTGGAATTCTATCTCGCTATTAGAGCACCCCCTTTTAAAACCATTGACAGGGTCCTTCTTAAACGCCCTTGGAAGAAGTTAAAACTCGAGGACTTCCATCGGCTGCTTGACGAACATCCGCCCGGCCCCTTCAATGATGTCGAAACTGGCTATGATATTTTCTGTAACTGGGTTTCCCGGGCTCTTGACCTTTTGGTCCCTGCATCTTGGAGCAAATGCCGCTCACTCGAACCAAGCCCCTGGTTTGATAGTGACTTATTGCTCCTAAAAAAATCTTGCAAGCAAGCAGAAAAAATCTCTATATCTAGCCAAGGTTAAAATGTACCACAGAGCTATCTGTAGGGCCCGTGCGGCCTACTACTCTCATGAGTTAAAATGTAGCTCTAATCCCACCAAGCTGATCTTTAAAATCCTTAAAGATCTGACGGCTAAAAGAGCTCCAGTAGCTGAGGGTTGCTCAGAGTCTCTTTGCGAAGAACTTGCCACCTTTTTTCTGGAAAAGTTTCGGATTATCTATCGGTCTTTCCCCAGCATTATCCCCCAGAGTGAAGTTCAGAGACCCAATTTGACCCCCAATGTGAGCCTATGTGTACTACCCGGCATTTCTGAGGTGGAGTTGGATAGGTTGGCGATGAATCTGGATCACCAGTGGATCCGCTTAGACCTTTGCAGTTGAGAGAGTCGTCAGCTATATGTCTGCCTCCCATTCGCCAGCTTATTAACCTCTCCTTTTCTTCTGGCATAGTAGCTATTACATGGAAACAAGTTCAGGTCATGCCTATTTTGAAGAAACCTGCACTGGACCCGCTTAAGCTGGAGAACTACCTCCCAATCTCCCTTCTCCCTTGGGTTGCCAAGGCGCATGCAAATGAGACCCTATCTAAACATCTTCACACCGCTAATATTCTGGACCCTAGTCAGAACGGGTTTCGGGCAGGACACAGCACCGAGACGGCCCTTCTTGCTATGACGGAACATCTGCGGTCCGTGCTTGATTCTGGTCAGACTGCGGCAATGGTGTTACTTGACCTCAGTGCCGCTTTTGACACGGTTTCGCACGCAATACTGCTGCATCGTCAGGGCGAAGCAGGTGTCTCTGGGCGGGCATTGGACTGGTTCAGTTCATTCCTAGCGGATCGTACATTCCGGGTCACTACTCCTACTTTTATATCTAAGCCCTATCCCATTGAGCAGGGAGTACCTCAGGGGTCGGCACTGAGCCCCATATTGTTCAACCTGTATGTGCAGCCGCTGGCTGCGGTCGTCAAGCAATGGGGCCTGAATATGGTTTCCTTTGCGGATCACACGCAGCTGGCGGTAGCCCTTAGTGGAGATGCAGACTCCGAGGCCCCTCGGTTTAGGGAGGGTTTGATAGGAGTGGCTGGCTGGATGACGGCGAACTGTCTGCAGCTCAATGCTAAGAAGACTGAGGTTCTCATCGTGGAAAAGCATAGCAACCTCTGGGGTGATCAGTGGTGGCCCCCAGAGTTGGGTTCCACTCCCATCCCGGTGTCTGAGGTGAAAAACCTGGGCGTATGGTTAGATCCCGCCCTTAGATTTTCTGTGCACGCAAAAAAAGTAGCTGCCACTTGTTTTGGCATACTGCGTGAGCTTAGACCAGCCCTTACATTTTTTGATGCTCCGACTCGTCAGCTGATTATTCAGGCCACTATTCTCTCGCGATTAGATTATGCGAGTTCACTCCTGGTGGGAGCCAATCAGGCGGAAATTGTTCGGATGCAACGTGTCCAGAACGCCGCAGCTAGAGCTCTGATGGGTCTACCTAAAGTTTGTTCTGTGAAGGCAGCCATCCATAAGCTTCACTGGCTTCCTATGGCCCAAAGGATTGAGTTTAAGACTCTTTGTCTTTCTTTTAAAATTCTTAAACTGTCATCCCCTCAGATTCTGGCACATCTTCTTACTCCTTAAGTTCCCTCCCGCTCTCTAAGGTCATTGGGCCAAAATCTGGCCATTGTTCCACTCTTCAAACGCTGTCGGGCCGAAGGTCGGTCTTTCCGTTACCTCGCGGCCAAGCGTTGGAATACCTTACCAGCTCACATTCGTGCCCTGGAGGATTTGTCAGCCTTTATTAAAACATTCCTTTTCCCTCCCAGCGTGTAAGAGTTCTGTTGGACTTTCTGTAATGTTTGGTTTGTTATGTCTGGGCATTTTCCTTCTGCCTGTCAAAGCGCCGGGACGCCCCTTTGCTGGGGCAGCTGCGCGCTACAAAAATCACTATAACATAACATAACATATAAGTATTTGTAAAGCACAATCATAGCTAGGAAGCAGCAGAGCTTGGATTAAGGGTCTAGGCCCATGATAATGATTCTGAGCTGTTTACAGAGCAGTTTTTAGCTCGATATTCTGTTATTGTGCATGGAGCAGTGTTTCTGAATTTCAGGAGCGAATTTTATAATCAGTCATTAAAACTGCCCGCACTTTGTGCAGTATCTGATTTCTGCCACTGGCATTTCTTGCACATGTTTTTTATCCACACTTGAAATGAGGTCCCAAGTATATGGTGAGAAGGAAATTTGTCAAATTGTTTTACTTCAACTGATTTCTTCTTCTGAAACAGACGTACTTCCCTATCAATGCCAGCTTTGAAATCAGTATTGTTACATGGGCTTGGAGCTATATATATGCAGGAGTGAGTGCTTGGTTCCATCACTAACCCAGGATTCTGCTATCCATTCGATTAGAGGGGAAAGGCTGCTGGTCCACTGATATTTTATCAGTGATTACCTGCACCAGCTTCTCACAGTGTATCATGTGCAGATTACAGCTATACCAAGGAAAGCTGTTTGGGAGCCATTTGAAGTTTGACGGAGCGGGAGTTTCTCTGTAAATTCATTGGTCTGCGGTCGGCCTACCACGTTTAGAGGCGGGGTTAGCGGGCAGGGTCCTGAAAATGGCGCTTCAGTTGACTCTGCTGTCGGAAACCTTTGACCAATGACCCATCTGCCACAGGGCCATTGTTTTGTGTGTGCTGAGAGACCCCATGAAAAGGCTTTCTGTTATGTATTTGTCCTGCCATTGATCTGCAAGTGAGGAATGGGATGACCAGGCCAGAGAAATCAAAATAATGCCTCCCCGAGATGCAGAGAGATATATCTATGCATGTGATGGACATTTTGGTTTTGTAATTCACAAACAAAACTCCTGCTCTGGGGCTTTGTTTCTAAAAAAACAAAATCAAAAACACAATCCAAGCAGGCCACCATGATATGGCGGCCATCATTTAAACAAATGTGCTCCTGCTGTGTTGGTCACAGCACTTTCAGCAAACATTTCTTTGCAGTACAGTGCATTACTCCAAATATGGTGGCCTAGCTGCTGGGAGGTGTGCTGGGGCTTGGCTCCAGACAGCCCAGAGACTTGACGGCTCTTTACCTTAGGTAACCTCTAGCTAGTCCACCATAAACAAGGTAGAGAGCCCTAAACAGTTGCACTCCATGTAACAATGTAGTCACAATTTCTTGATTTTGAGATGATTCCTTTTAGAATTGAATGAAAAAAGCTCTAAAAATAATTTTCCTGCTTTCTTTTCTGTGCATTGCCAAACAGAGGGCGAGGAGGAGGAAGAAGAGGATGAGAAAGATGAGGACGAGGATGAAGATGATGATGATGAGGAAGAGGATGATGAAGAAAAAGACCCTGAGTCCTTGGATGACAGTATTGAAAGTGATATTGATGTTCCAGCATTCACTCTTCCAGTTCTGGCTTCCATGAAAACTCCAGCAGAAAAGACAAACCAGCAGGCACTGGAGGAGGTGTCCTACCGGGTGCCCGACACTTTGGAATGGGAGAAGCAGAACCTGGGTCTTGGTAAGTGGAAACATCATATCTTCGACTATATGTGCTTTTTGGACAATTACATTGGGGAAAATCCTGCGATTCCTGGAGGAAACTCTCAATATGGGGTAGAATCCACTGGCTCAATTGCCTCAAACATAGGGCTAATATTTTTGATGAGATTCACCCTTTGAATTCCTTATAGAGTTTCCTCTACAAAAAGGAGGATTTTAAGTTTCAGTTTTGTGTAACAAAGGCGCAAAGTGTTTCATAAAGAAGCAATGAAGCCAGTTGCCTTATGCATGATTGTCTGTAGTATCAGTGTTAGGAACTCAGTCTCGTTAATTAAGGCTGGTCACAGAATGGTGATATCTAGGCTGGTACAAGTGACAGTCCTGCAAAGGCCCAGTAGCTGGTTTATATTAATAGAGTGTCCAGAGTATTAAGTAATTGTATCCATGCATCCACATTGGCCCACCTGTGCAGTTGAAAAGTTGCAGGGTAAAGTCTTGGCATCTTGGCAACTCAGTACCCTAACTCCATAGTGTATGTCTTTGTAGTGCACTGCATTTACTTTTAAGGCTACCCAATGTGAAATGACCGGTGCCCTGGGACTGGACTCGGTGGTGTTCTCCTACACTAAAGTGAGGTGATGTGGTCAAAATTTTAACATGAGCAATACAAGGCTACAAATACTGACCAAATATACCTATGGTTGCATAATAATTGAGGAAAGGCGGACAGGGAAAAACTCCTATGTTATGATAGGAGGAGTTTTATTGTGTGTGATGCCCCTAAAAACCTCAGATTGGATTGTCATCTACCAATGGGGGAAATGCTGTAAAGTAATCCCTGCCTAGGAATCTGGTGCACTTCCCTTAGGCAGTTTGGGAGACTTGATTGTTTTGGCCTACTGTTCTAAATTGAAATCAGAACAATGAGTACCTTCTAATAAATTAGATATTCAAAATGACCAGCACCTCTTAGTGGCTTTGAGATATGCCTTGTCACATCTTATTGATCAGTGGATGTCTATTAGATTTCAAAATGCTATCGTTAACTTCATTAATGAATTGTCACAATTTGCAAAAATCTGCATTTTCTAGAATTAAATTCATAAGGGCCCGCCTTTTTTCATGTACTGACTGGGTCCCAAAAGTACAATTTCTCATTCAAACCTCCAGAGCTAAGCTTCTCAGAAAAAATAGAGATTGCAGTAGAATGAAAATGCTTCATATTTGGCCAGGAACAGTGGCTGGCTCCATTTGTTGTCTGTGACATGCTGACTTGCATACCTGTCCCCATGGACACTTGACTGTATATTCCATGCGTGGGTGGATGCAGTGTACACTAGGAAAAGCGCTGATACCGGAAGGGCACTGTCAGATTGGTTGGGGATCAAGGAGACAGTCACTTGGAAGCCTTGAAAAACTTACATGTCCAGATCAAAGTCACTAAAAAGAATGGGCCATTGGAGGTAGCAGTGTGGAGAGTAGAGGACAAGGAGTCAGGCAGGGAAAGGGAAAGAGGTGTGGAGCAGAGAAAACAGCAGAGAAGCAAAGCTGAACAAGGCGAGGAAGAGCAGAGTGAGGAGGAGAGCGCAGAAGAGAGATGAGTTGAAGAGAAGAGCAGAGAGATGAGAAGAAGAAAGAAGCAGAGCAGAGAGGAAAGAAGCTGAGGTGAATTGCAGAGAGGAGAGCTAAAAATGTTTCTTTGAAGACATCATTTGTGAAAACACTGAGACCCAGTAGCTCCTGGAAGCCAGGCATTAAGTCCCCCTCTAACGCAACCAAAATGTTGGGTGGTGGCTATGGCACAAGTGATCAAGAAGTTGTAAGGAGGAATAAAAAAAAGCATATTTTTATGGAGAGCACCAAGCACTTGATGGAGAACAAGCAAGGCCAAAACTAGTCTGATATTGCTTTGTTTCCTGTTCAAGGGGAACACGGCCAAGCTGTTTGGGCAGGACTTTTTCTTTTGTGGTGGCTCCAAGACGAATTTCCACAAGGTTGGTCTCGATGTGGAGTAGAACAGCAAGCAAAAAGAATTATGAACTGGAATTGCCAGTAGTTGAGATGAATTAATTCATTTCCCCCTGCCCTTTGTTTGTTTTTATTTGTGGCTAAGGGCAGCTTCACAATTTTGGAACATCTAAAGTCATACATTTTTCAAAAAGGTACTATAAAAATAGGTGCATAGAGAAAGTAGGCTTTGAATTAGCCTACTTCACCTATTGGCTTTCATGTGTTTTTCATGGTTTACCATTGCTTGGAAGGCCTTGGCATTTTGCTTGGTTACATTTTCTTATTTGTGTTTCTATTAGGTTGATGTTTAAGGGCATAAAGTAGTTATTTTGTTTGACTGTAGATGTAACATGAGGTGTAGCGTGTTATTGAGAGCCATTGTGTGTTTTTTGATGTATTTACCTTGATGATACAACAACATTTTAGTTGCTGATTAATGGATTTTTTATTTAAAGGGTTCATATTCTTTTGATGCTTTAGCCTGCCATAAAAACACAGTGCTATTCACTAATTACCATTGCGTGTTCATTTTTACTGTTATGATAACATTATCAGATGTATGGCTTTTTTCCACAGAGTGAAGACCTGTGCCTGCATAGCCTTTCGTAAAGATGCAACAAAAATACCGATCCATTTTCAAATATATCTCCTATGCAGTATTTTTAAATTCAGCGCTTAGAACAAAAACTGTGATAAACCAATCTGTTCAGAATTGGAGTCCTACTCCCAGCTTCACAAGTCCAAAACTACGACCTATTGGCTTTGCACAATAAATGAACATAAGTGAACATTTTAGTAGGACACACATTGTTGTTGAGAGCACGGGACACCAAAAAAGCAGAGAGCACTTTAAAGCAACTGAACAAAAAATTAGTCAGAAGATTCACCCCGGTGAAGGGGAAAATCATGTTTGTTTAGGTCGAGCCTAGCGTTGCAGCGCATGCGCTGCTCACTTTGTGAGGTATGCAGTATTGAGTATGGCGTGGAAGCTCAGTGTAAGCTCCGCCCACTCTCCGCCCATCTCTTTTATTGGCTCAGGTCCTAAATTCTGTCTTCCCATTTGTTTTAGCCTTGTTAGTCCTGACAACCATGTCGTCATTTGTATCCTTCCATGGATACTGGTCCCTTTACTTTCAACACTATTTTGTTCAGGTGCCTCCCCCCGTCCCCTCCCGCAGTCCCTGACTTATCGGCCTACCACCAACCTCCCCCACACTCCCTTTCATGCTTTTTAGCCCACCCTCACACCCCTTTCAAATGCAATAGGTCTCGCGGAAATACGAGTCCTATTGCATTGCAAATGCTTGCTCAGGTTGAGCATTCAAGGTCTCTTGTATATACTTTAGTATATATACTTTAGTATATACTCATATGTGTATGTACTTTGTGGGCTCTGGAGATCAGCCCTAGGACTTGTCTGCTTCTGCTTAGGGACTTTTTTTCTGTTCAACTACGTCCATTTAACTGTCTTGATAGAAAACGACCCAGCAGAGGTCAGTAAAATACCGGAATTGCTTTCTGCTGAGGGACTTTCTTTTTTAAATTTTTCTGGCAACTGCCTCTGTTTAACTTTTTGATAGAAAACTACCAGCAGAGGTCAATAAAATACCAGGATAACCTTAGCATTCTCTAGATTCCATTCCATAGAAATTGTCTTCCACGAGCACCAGTAGACAATATTTTTTTCAAATTTTGTATTTTCAGTGATATGACCGCCGAAGGCACTGCTTTTATATTAAAAAAGGAACTTTGGACTATCCCAATATTTCTCTCTATGTGTTCCCATACCTGGCTTGTCACGCAGTTTGGTGCTTACTTTCCCTCCATGTTAAAGAACGGTAGATGTTTCAGCACCCAGGCTAATGTGCTGCATAGCTAAATACATATAAGGTCCCAAAGGCGAGACCAATTGCATTGCAAGTGCTTCTTTTTATTTGCCATCCATCTGTCTATGTGTATTGCTACCAAGTCTCTTACGTAAGGTGTGCCTTTTTAGCCAGCAGAATGTTGAAGTTTTGCTTTTATTGTTATTGGCTTCAGATTTACAGATTGACACAACGTCTGGTTATGCGGCTGTAACTTATTGATATTGATAGGTGCAGACTGGCAAATGTAACTATTGGGGTCTTTCTTGGCATCCTACGTGTTTGTTGGATAGTGAGTCCCGAGGTTATTTTGGCAATGCCAGGCGAGGCATACTGGAAGGGACGATGGCACCCGCTGCGTCGTGAGCCCTTCTTCCTGAGATTGAACTTAGATGGTCAAGGGTGCTGGATCGCCTCACAGGCGTTTCCCCCGGTGGTGAAGTTCGAATGATCACTGTGATAGGAGGCTGGGGCGCATCTAGAGGCAAATTTCGGGGGGGGGGGGGGGGCTAATAAAAATTTCGGGGGGGGGGGGGGGAGGGGGTAATTATTCCAGCATGTGTCCTTTTATAATGAAACTGGTGCTCACGCAAAGTGCCTCAGTACCTCCAGGTGGAGTTCGAGCAATTTAAAACTGCAAAAAGAACGAGGCCTAAGGTTACTTTTGAGGAAATGCATTCTCACACTGTGGCAGCAAAAGTAATTTGCAACTTTAAGAAATGCGCAGAGTGGAGATGCAGGGGCTCTAGGAAGGGGTGAAAAAACAACAAAGGCTCGTTATCAAGCAAATGGTCTTTTAAAGACCTGTGAAGTACTCGGGCGGCTGCCTTAAGATGGACGCCAGCCGACAGCAGCTCAAGGCCTGTCTGTGTGTGTGCCCGGGAAGCTGTTTCAGCCCAGGCTGACACACGACGTTGGAGGGGGGCTGAAGCCCTTTGAGCACTATGGGCGTTGCGCGCCTGATAGGAGGTGCCTTGTTCTTCTGTTGGTCACTCTGTACGCCCTGCTGGGAGGACCTGTGAAGTGACCCTGAAGACTCCTCTTTGTTTCGAGGCCAGATTCAGCCAGATGGGAGCTACAAAGAATCCTGAAAAAAATAAAAATACATACCTGATTGCCGCATCCCTCATCGTCTCTCCTCCATCGTCTCTTCAGGCCGGAACATGGAAGCAGGAAGCACCCTGCTCCCAGGCTCCCCATAGCCAACGTTGCAATGCAGCGTTGTGATTAGTCAGAGCGCTGTGGTTCAGCGTTTTGCCAGGGACTGGGGGCCTGGGCATGTTCTCCACCCAGGCTATGATGCCACCCAGGCTGTAATGTTTGGCCGGCCCGAGACGGCTGGCCAAGCATTCATGCACACTCTAAGAGCAGAGCAGCCCCGTCCTGCCCGCAGAGCGGCCAAAGCAGGGAAACATAAAATGACAATAACAACAAGTTATTATCATTTTATGTTTCCCTTTTTTCACACTGTTAAAAAGCAGTGAGGCGATGCTCTTTTGCCTTAGCAGAGGAGCCAACACAATTCACCTCCCTATTTTTTGCATTAGGACTCTACCCCTGCTAATCAAAGTTAGCTTGTGCTCGCTCCCTTAAACAGGGCAATATTGGTATACACCTCATTGGCACATTTAATTTACTTTTGAGTCGCTAATAAATTATACCACATGTACAGAGCCTGTACATTAAACAGTACAAGTGGGCTGCAGCTCTTTGTGTGCCACCTACCAAAGTAGCGCTGCAAAACATCTATCAGGCCTGGTATTTCAGTTTTAAACTGCCATTTCGAATTCGCAAAATACATTTTTTGCCTGGCCTAAACGTTCCTTTTTATTTCTTGTAAGTCACCCCTAAGTTAGACCCTAAAGGCTCATAGGGCAGGATGCATAGGTATTTTAAAAAGTAGGACATATGCACTTAAGTTTTACATGTCCTGGCAGTGAACAACTCCTAAAGTAATTTTTCCCTGTTGTAAGGCTATCATTCTCATAGATTAACACTGGGTAAACTTACTACACTTAATAAGTGATAACTTCAGTTTGGGAATGGACAGAGAAATGCTCCTTCCTCTCAATTGAATTGTAATTTAAATTCCTCTTTAATAGTAAAGTCAGATTTTAAATTACTATTCTGAAAATGCCACTTTTAGAAAGTTGTGCAGCAATAAATGATGGATTGAATGCTGAATTAATCAAACATTCACCCCCAGTCAAGAGATCAGGTTTAAATCCATTGTTCTTTTGCTCACTGCACCACCCCCATTTGGACCCAGCTATATGCAAATCAGTCTTGACCCTGTTCCACATGGGAACAGTCCAGCCGGAACTGCCAAGCTGGGTCCTCCCTGGACCAGAAACAAGCATCCTGGTACCGGTTTTGGGGTAACATCCCTCATCTGCCAGGCTAGCTTGAATCCAGTGGCACAGCGAGGAAGGGAGCCACATCTGGGCATACCCATCCCACTATTGGCAAAAAGTGCTTCAGCAACAAATGATGGATAGAATGCTGAATTAATCAAACATTCACACCCACAGTCAAGAGATCTGGGTTAAATCCATTGTTCTTTTGCTCACTACACCACCCCAGTTTGGACCCAGGCATATGCAAATCAGTCTTGACCCTGTTCCTCATTGGAACAGTCCAGCCCGAATTGCCAAGCTGGATCCTCTCTACACCGGAAACAGCATCCTGGTACCGGTTTTTGGGTAACACCCCATATCAGCCAGGTTAGCTTGAATCCAGTGGCACAGTGAGCAAAGGACCCAAGTCTGGGCATACCAGTCCCACTTAGTGTAGAAAGTGCTGCAGAAACAAATGATGGACGGCATGCCAAATTAATATACATTCACCACCAGTCAAAAGATCTAGGTTAAATCCATGATTTTTTTGCTCACTACACCACCCCAGTTTGGCTCCCGTGCTCGCTACGCCACCGGTTTCAAACTAGCCAGGCTGAAGAGGGATGAAGCCTCGAAACCGGTCCCAGGATGCTTGTTTTCCAGTCCAGGGAGGACCTGACCTGGCTGTTCGGGCTGGACTGTTCCCATGGGAAACAGGGTAAAGGTTGTTTTGCATATGACTGGGTCCATACTGCAATGGTGTGGCGAACAAAATAATGATGGATTAAACTCAGATCTGTGACTGGGGGTGAATGTTTGACAGTGTTCAACATTCCGTCCATCATCTTTTTGTGTTGTATTGTAAGTGGGAAGGGTATGCCTAGATGTGGGTCCCATGCTCGCTGCGCCACCGGTTTCAAGATAACCTGGCTGATGAGGGGTGATGCCCTGATACAGGTTCCAGGATGCTTGTTTTCCGGTCCAGGGAGGACTTTGCCTGGCAGTTCGGGTTAGACTGTTCCCATGGCGATCAGGGTCAAAGCTGATTTGCATATGACTGGGTCCAAACTGGAATGGCATGGCGAGCAAAATAACGATGGATTAAACCCAGATCTGGGGGTAAATATTTGACAATGTTCAACATTCCGTCCATAATCTTTTTGTGTTTCTCTTTTAGAAAGTTAATTTTTTTGTCTAAATGCTCTGTGCCTTTCTGCCAGTGTCCAGGGTCTCATGATTGTGAATACAGATGCAGGGACAAAAGAGGCCCAGGTGTGGAGAGAGTGGGTCTTCCTGATAAGATGGTTTTGTTACGAGTTGTGCCCTACTCTGATAACATGTCAAAGGACCCTGCCTGAAGCACACTCAAAGGAATCTGATACCAGACCTGCCCTTGCTTTTGTCACCCTAGACTGTTTGGAGCCAAACCCAGGTGAAGGGAAACAATTGACCAGAACCACTTTAGGAGAAGGCCAGGGATTTCCTCCCACACAATGGCTTGCCCTTGGTATAAATGTGGGACCTCTAGAACCTCTCATCAGAACACTCCTGGTCCTGTGCAAGATTCAGAAGAAGGACTTCCCTGCTGTTTGAAGAAGGAAGATTAAACTTACTTCCCTTGTTCTCAGGCTCTCCAGAAGTGACTGTTTGAGCTACAGGAACACAAGCTTTCAGAGTCCTCCCTGCAACTACCCAGCTGACCAACACCATCTGGACCTTTCTAAGCCCTAATGCTGGACTCCGCTGGAGTGAGGCCTGCTCTTCAAGAGGTACCCCCAAGTCCTGGACTAAGAGTGTACTCCTCCTGACTCTAGGTGAAAATCCAGACTTTTTAGGCCCTTCAGGACTGTGAACCAACTCCTCACAACGAACAACATCCACGCTACTGCCGATACGAATCTCTAGGATGGCTGCACTTTACGTTGGCAATGACAGTCTGTGTCAGCAACAAAAGTCTGCGTCGGCCTCCAACATGCAGCTCCAGCGACTATCCATGATGTTCGACCTGCTCCTCGCACTGACAGCAGTTTGCTCGCAGCCTCCACCATGCAAAACTCCACCTGCAGTTCATCACGTAGACCTGGACTTGAGAAGGTAAACGCTTCAGTGGGACAAACTTAGTCCCTATATCCAACCCGCACACCATCGCGCTTGGCCTGAACTTGTTACTTTACCCTGGTCCACCACTACGACATAACCGTGAGTGCCACTTTGTGTTTTTTGACACTATTTTAACCTAGAACTTTAAAAACTAATACCTCTGGGATATGGGAGTATGGGATTTTTCTTGTGTTGTGTTTTCACTTTATTACTGTTTAAGTGCCCCATAAATACTTTACACAACGCCTCTAATTTCAGCCTGATTGCTCTTTGTGTCAAGCTACCAGAGGGTTAAGCATAGGTTTATTTAGTGACTTTTCTGATTCACCCTGACAAGGATTGTGCTTATTAATTGAGTGGGGCTTCCATCCCTCTTAACTAAAAACAGAGGGCCTCATTTATAAAAGTGTTGCATCGCTGCGTGAGAACAGCGATGCAACACTTTTCAGTGCGGCATTCTTGCGACACCATGGATGCGCCGTATTTACTGTACGGTGCGCCATGTCACAAGGATTTACAGGTTCGTCAGTATTCCTGAAGTATCTGTAGGCTCAACAGTGGCATATTGCTGGAGTGTGTCTGAAAACAGACGCAACTCCAGCAATATATCCTTTCACACGGGCAAGCCCCATGTAAAAGGGCCTGCACCACTCCTTATACCTGCTTCAAGACTTGCCTTATTTATGAGCCCTTTACGCTGCCATTGGGTCACTTTTTATAACACTGCAGCGGTGTAAAATATGCACCACAGTGCGTCATATTTACAAAGTGACGCATCTAGGCAGATGTGTCATTTTGGAAAGCCCTGTGCCACATTATACCTGCGTCAGGTATAACGGAGGCAGGGTGGCCGTTCCCCCGGAAAAAAGGCTTGTTGTAGTGGTTCAGTGAAATCTGAGATTTCACTACGCCACTTCTAGGACTCCACACTGTTAAATCCTTACACCTGCTTCACAGCAGGAGTAAGGAGTGGTGTAGGCCTTTTCACATGGGGCTTCCATGTGATAGGAAAAATTGCTGGAGTTGCGTCTATTTTCAGACACACTACAGAAATACGCCACTTTTGCGCCTACAGATACCTCAGACATACTGAGGTAACTGTAAATCCTTGCAACATGGAGCGCCGTACAGTAAATACGGCGCATCCATGGTGTTGCAAGGATGGCGCACTGAAAGTGTTGCATTGCTGTTTTCACTCATCGCTGCAACACTTTCCATAAATGAGAACCCTAATTTCTTGCAAAAGCAGACTATAAGAAAACTCAAAGTATCAGCTTGATTACTTGAGGACAAAATCAAGTAAGGATATGCCAGAAATCAAAACAAACCAAAGACTGAGAGCCCGCTAACTGCAAATGTGGAGGCTGATTTATTTAACCATACTATCCACTGTCACCCATTTGGAGATGCAAACATAGTCTCACTTCAACAAATGTGATGATGTAGAGAATAAGTCTAAAATAGATAATATCCGAATTTGGAACCTGAGAGAGGAAAGTGATGATACCTACATCTGCTTTACATAGACCTTTCAGGCTGTTCTACAGAGGGACCTGTTTTGCAGCATCGGCAATGTATGTGCTCACACGATGGGTCATCAGCCAGAGGTCCCCCAACACTAGACCTTGGGATGTCCTATCTAAGCTTGTGGGCTCTTGCCTTAAAGATAGAATCATGAGGGATGCCAGACAGGTGGACTCTATCGAGTATGGTGACAGTTCAAACACTCCTATATAAAGACCTGTCAGTAGCCGCATTGCTGATGAGAAGAGGTGCTGTGGCAAGTGACACATGAACTTCATAAAAAGCAATTCGGGTAGTGATGGCTTTTATCTGTCAGTGCTTCATTTTAGGCGGCAAGGCCCGGAGGAATCATCTCACCTCGCCAGGTGTCACAACTAGCATCCTGTGAGATTGTGCGTGGTTTGAGAAATAAAAATGCCCTCACAGTATTTACACAGCTCCACCAGTGAAGTTGGTTCTTAAGGTTTTTTAATAGATAGCAGAAAAGGGTTTCCTGACTATGTTCTCTTAACCCAATGCTCCAGTACACTATAATCCTGATTCTACAGGTGTACCAGATATTACTCATTTGGCACAAACTCTTAGGTGGTGCTCTCATTACTGGTGGGAGAAATCTTTGAATAGGCTGGCTGTGAACAAAGGCTTCAGGGAGCCTGAAGAGATTGCAATCCGCTCGTGCTCCCTGATGGCTTTGTTTAATTTGTTAGAACATTCTGCCCTCTAGTGGCAGAATGTTCTAATAGCCTTATAGCCCTTCGTAGCAGGGCTATACCAGCTTTTAAAGTCCCTCTGCTCTGTTAAAGTCCCTTTCCTTGGGCTCGGGCCTTTAACGCTGCAGCGGGCCTTTAATAGCCGGTATAGCCGGCTACGGCGAGCCATAAGGCTATAGTGGTGTGTGTAACAATATATCGAGGTTAATAACGTCGCCCTGCAAAATGATTGACTCCAGAATCATGACTACTACTATATCATGAAACTAGGCTTAAATATGTAAGTACAGATGTATTGTTCTTAACCCTACATCTACGAACCTTGAAGATATTATATAGTCAAGGTATGTAATTGTGGAGTTACTAGTAGTAAATCAACAATTACCAGTATAAATCCCCTTCACGATTTTGTGGTTGTCGATATACTGAAGTATTTTTGCATGACAATATTAAACACTTGGGGCCAGGTTCACAAAAGTAAATTTACACTTTGTGTAAGTTTACTATTTTTGGGGTATTCATAAACTACTAGTTTAATTTTAGCAGTAGTAAATTTATGCCTGTTGCTGACTCCGCAGTCAGGGAGGAGAACTCTGTAATAAAAAGAGAGGACAGGCCTGTCTTTTTATATGCAAAGTCTCTGCAACAAATGTGGAGTCACTGCAGTCATAAAATAACTTTTAGAAAAATGAAACTTGTAGTTTGCGAATACTTACAAAATAGCAAACGTATGCAAAAGTGTAAGTTTACCTTTGTTAATCAGGCCTTAGCTGTGGTGGCAGAGCCCACATGGGCGTAATTCGGGCCCTTGCAGTCCCTGCAGAACAGGGAGGCACCCAAGTCTTGAAGAACCGGGTTTTAAACCCAGCGGCGCCAGGGGCACGCCCAAAGTCTTCAGATTCACCTGTATTGGTATACAGAGACACGGAATACTTCTGGGTGGCGTCAACGACCACATTTATTAGCTGCAGCTAGTAACAGTGATCCTAGAAATACATCACTGTGTAAATTCTCAGGAGACTGCTCAATTTTGTAAGGCGAAACATCTCTTTTTATACCCAATATTCACATTATAAATGTACACCCACTGCACAAAATTCTAGCCAATAAGGTACATTTTCAAACAAAGTATCACATGACAGAAAACTCAGTTTGCAATAACCCAACCCAAAGTTAATTATTAGGAATGTCCCAAATTCAATCTCCACAAGCCGGACAAACCCATAATTGAAAGCACAACGCATGTAATGAAGAACCATAGAAAGGAAACAATGACAGATAACGAGCAAGATAAGGCATGTGTAAAGAAACTAAAAGTTAACGATGTCCTGAACATTGATTGGCAATCTCAGACAACGATCAACCAGGGAAATCGGCTTAGCAGGGTCAGTTTCAGGTGAAGGAGTCAGATCCTTACAGTTCACCTTAAAGTCAAGAAGAACCCGGTTAATGTATACCGGTATGAAAAGGCCAGGTCGCTTTATTCGTTCAACCACATTCATCGGCCTGACATGATGGCAACACAAAATGGAGGCACGGACAAAATGGAACCCATATTCGAGACGAAGTCTCTGAATACGCAATGAACTCGCTAGTTAACATGACGAATTCACTCCATATTAGCCGAACTTACTAAATATGGTACGAAATCACCAAAATCGTGACGGAACCATAACCTCACGGGACAAGATAGGATTTACAGAACCTCACTCTTCAGGGGCCTCTCGAAACCAAAGGGTCACCCACACAGCCCAAGGCCAATACATATCTGTGAGATATGGAAGGCTCAAGGGCCCCGTAGTGAACCACACGGCCACTACAATGCATTTTATGGTGCACTCATCCTGGCAGCCAGGCACAGCCCGAGGGCTTAACTAAAGGTGTGGTAAAGGCTCGAGGTTATTGCACTACTTTCCCCAAGCAAGCGTGTCAGTGCTGGTGTGTTCAGAATGAGTAGGCCTTGCTAGGCCTATATGATTGTCTCTGACCTACAATGTAACAAGCCCCTCCTCACATTCTACAGGCGGACCCATCAACTTGCGTTATACCACTGATACCCCCTACAGCACATCATGCTGCTGCTGATGGATGAAATACTCCTACACAAAGAAATTATAAGACTCTTGGCCTATGTGCATTGATACTTGGGAGTTTGTTTGTTTGCAGGCGTGGGTGCCTATTTGTCTGTTTGAACAATGAGAACCTGTGTCTGTGTTATTTTGTGTGCATGCCTCATGTTTGCATATGTATCAGGGAATTGTGAAAGCGCACTACTCACCCGTGAGGGTCTCTAGGCCCTGGGGATGGGGGGTACAGCTCAGAGTTAGCCGAAAAGCCAGGTCTTGAGGCTCTTCCTGAAGATGTGCAGAGTAGGGGAGCGTCTGATGTTGACCGGGAGCTTGTTCCAGGACTTGGCTGCAACTTAGGAGAAGGCTCTTCCACCTGCTCTGGTTCTGCAGATGCGCGGGGTTTCCGCTAGGGCGAGGTCAGTGGAGCTGAGGTTTCTTTTGGCAACGTGGAAGGAGATTCTTTCATTAAGTTATTTGAGTCCGGTGTTGTGGAGAGATTTGTAGGTGTGGGTGAGTAGCTTGAAGGTTACTTTTCTCTTGACGGGGAGCCAGTGGAGGTCTCGCAGGTGTTGGGTGATGTTCTCATGTCGGGGAACGCCGAGGACGAGTCTGGCTGAGGTGTTCTGGATGGTCTGGAGTTTGCGTAGCAGGGATTTGTTGATTCAGCATTTTAGGGCGTTCCTGTAGTCCAGTCTGCTAGTTATGAGTGCGTGGGTGATGTTTTTTTCTGGTTTCAGGGGGATTCACTTGAAAGTTTTGTGAAGTATGAGGAGGGTGTGGAAGCAGGTGGTGGTGACGGCATTGATCTGGCAGGACATGGTGAGGGAGGAGTCGAGTATGATGCCGATGTTCCGGGCGTGGACCGTGGGGGTGAGTGGGGTTGCCGAGCGCAGTCGGCCACTAAGTGTTGTCCCAGGCTGAGGGGAATGGGTACAAGGACAAGGACTTCTGTCTTCTCCGAGTTGAGCTTCAGACAGCTGCTGCTCATCAAAGCTGCAATGTCTTTCATTCCTTCCTGGAAGCCGAGTCTGGTGTCTTCTGGGTTCTTCGTGAGGGAGAGGATGAGCTGGGTGTCGTACGCGTAGGATACTATGCTAAGTCCATGCTGTCTGACCATGGCGGCAAGGGGGGCCATGTAGATGTTGAAGATTGTGGGACTGAGCGACGATCCTTGGGGAACTCCGCAGTTGATCTCTGTGGGTCGGGAGACGAAAGGCGGTAGTCTGATCCCTTGGGTTCTTCCGGCGAGGAAGGAGCGAGCCAGTCAAGAGCGGTTCCCTGTATGCCAGCGTCGGCATACCTATGCAATACATATTGGTTGATTTATTCTCATGTATATGTACCTTTCTGGTTGTTTGCATGACAGAATAAACTGCAAAGGCACATCATATCAAAACTGCTTTAGGCGCAACCTTAAAACCTGGCTATTCCAAACTGCTTTTCAGTCATTTAGATTTGTAATAAGCTGTGTAACCGGTCCTAGGGCCCCCACACTCTTTGAGTTGCTGTGCGCTTTATAAATCCTGATTGATTGATAAATTGATTGATATCAGAGCATATACTGTATAAGAAGCTTGCCATGTGTAAAACTCTTAAGAAAATCTACCCAGTGTCGGGCCATGTATTTTACCTCTAGTTAGACAGCACTACAATTTATACTTGCTTAGCAAGGACATGTTCTACTTTGATTCTTCCGCAATATGAACTGCATTTTTTAAAATGTTATCTGTCATTTAAAAAAAATCCTTCATATTCCCGCCCCCTCTCACGTAAAAATAAAGATTCTTCTGGGAACAGAGAATGTCATTATTTGTCAAGCTGCAATACCTCCCTGGGTCTCAGAACGATTTTTATTAGATTATGGGGCAGATGTATCAAAATACCTATTTGCGATTCTCAAATAGCGATTTTTTGAGAATCGCTATTTGAGAATTGCAAAATGGTATGTATATAAAAATTCGCTATTTTTTAGCGATTTCTTAAAATTCCTTAATTGCCATTAGCAAATTGCTAATCTCAATTAAGGAATACTTTCCCATTCATTTCTATGGGCCAGGAGGCCCATAGGAAGGAATGGGAAGTTATTCTCAATTTGCGATTCGCAATTTGCTAATCGCAAATTGAGAATAATTTCAAGGATGCCAGGGTGTCTTAAGGACACCCTGCTGCACCCCTGAAATGTACATGTATGCGCCTATGGCGCACATACATGCCCTAAGGGCATGTATGAGCGCCACATGGCACCTTTACAAATGCCAAAAAGTGCATTTGTAATAGAATTCACAAATTACCACCAACTACAAGTTGGTGCTAATTTGTGATTTCTTAGTGTAAATTCGCAAAACTTAATTGCTACTTACATAGCATTTAAGGAATCGCAATTTGCGATTCCTTAAATGCTTATGCAATATTAAGGAATCGCAAAATTTGCGATTCCTTAATATTGCGATGAGTTTTAAATGATACATTCCATTGTCCGATTTTTTTGTCGCAAACGCTGCTTTTTACCGAATCGCAGCGTTTGTGACAAAAAAACTGTTTGATACATCTGCCCCTAAGTTTCTTGCGTGAACATTTCTGGTGAATTGGGACATGCTTACAGAGGTTTTCGTAGATCGTTGTCTCAGTTTGTTTATTCTTAAACGTGTTTAGGTTCTCTTTTTACCCTGGTTTTTCGTCTTGATTTATTTTTCTTTCAACGTGGCGTTTTACCGTGTAATCATATATTTAAATGTATTGCACCATTTAAATAATTATTGTGAAGCGCTGTGTGAAATGCGCTATGGAAAGTCCGATAAATACATTGTTTGAATGTTTGGATGAATGGCACAAGAACTATAGTCATTGCATTGGAATCTCTCCTTTGAGTCTAGATTTAGGGTTACCTTCGATCTCAGTTTGCTGTTTGTTTGACAGTCAAACGTCACTCAGGAGCCTCTAAAGAATCGTCACATTGATTTCTGTTAGAAACAGTGAGCGCAGAAAAAGAGCTGGAACTTAAAGCGAACATTCTTAAACCAAAAACTGGTGCATACAACCAATACGCACGTTCTATACCGAAGCTTATAACATTATTCTTTAAACCCAGGGATCTTGCAACTCTACGAATTAAAAGGGAAAGATGATACATTAAAAAAAATGACTTTCCTGGGAAACATCCTGTCTTTTATTTCCTGAGTCAGGATGTCCTGTTTGAGGGGCCATGGATCTGACCCAATTGATGTTGTATTGTAGCACTTCCTTATCTCTCGTTTTACACTTTGTGAAAAGGTTGACATTTGATATAGTGCCAGCAATAGATAAATCCAAACCATTGGCAGGCGGCATTACACCTGGCCTCAGATGCTTGTGATTGAAGCAGTGGCACGTCACCGCTCATTGCTGAATTCGTGCTGATGGTGGGCACTGTCACTCATTTTGAGGCGGGGCTTATTTTTCAACATTTGTTTTTGACCGAGAGCAAGAGAAGGAAAGGCATAAATGGAGATTGAAGGAGGACGAGAGAAAGCAGGGATGAAAGAGAACCTTCCAGAGTGGTATAACTAGACAGGAAGTGTACGGAGCTGGACGAAAGAGGCATGTGGTGGAATCTAAACCAAACATTTATGGGAGTTGGCAGCCCCGGCAGGGCCGGACTGTCGTACCGTGTATCACGCATTTCCCCGGGACCCTGGAAGAGTGGGGGCCGGTTTTGGAGTGATGGGGGCTGGTTTTGTCACTGGGGTCGGTTTTGCAGCAGTGCTCAATATTGGCACACAGTAACAAAAACAGCAGTGCTGGTGGCTGGTTTAGTTCAGCAGCAGTGGTTCACACTGCACCCTCACCCACCCTTTGCCCTGCACCCCACTCAACCCCTGGATGCTGGTCTGATCAAATTGTCAGGGCTGATTTGTGTTCTCGATCTGGCCCTGAGCCCTGGCATTCTACAGAATTAGCCGTGAACTCCTAAGGAAACCTTTTCACACCTAACTTATAGTATTTACAAAAGCACAGCTACTATTATACCTACACAGTAGTGCACTGGTGGACCGGTCTTATTGGACACAGGGTAAACTCCCAGGAGGGTCATGGGGTTGCTTTAAGGTGCTGATGGATGAATGGATCACCAGATATCCAGCCTGACAAAAAAGCCCTGATGAAAGTACTAAGTTGAGGGCATCCACACCATTGTTGGTAACATGTAGTTTATTATCATCCATTCCATATAAAGATACAGGTGACAGGTATTGCCAGCTGATAGCCTTAGGCCTAGTTCTGGTTAGACCCCACCAAGAGCAGGATGACCCTTGAGCAGGATGACCCTTGACCGCACCAAGAGCAGGATGACCCTTGACCCCACCAAGAGCAGGAGGACCCTTGACCACACCAAGAGCAGGAGGACCCTTGACCACACCAAGAACAGGAGGACCCTTGACCACACCAAGAGCAGGAGGACCCTTGACCGCACCAAGAGCAGGATGACCCTTGACTGCACCAAGAGCAGGAGGTCCCTTGCTCAGCCTATTCTGGAATGCGCTTTCCCAACTGATCATTGTGGAACAGACAAACATCCCACACGCATCACACATTCTCAACACTGACGACCCATGCAGGCATAGACAAAGGTACGAAGGAAAGATGCAACTGGAATATACACAGATAGCACATATATAATCTGCCCACTTACCATGGTCTCACTTGCTACACTCATCCCCTGCACTATGGGGCTGGAATGAACGCATTTCCCAGGACTGCCCTTAGCACCCAGTCCTCCCTAGAACTGCTCAGAAGCCTAGAAAAAAGTGACAGGTTATCTATTGTATTGTATTGTATTAAAGAATTTGAATAACGCTTTCTGCCCCTATGTGGGGCGCTGACGCCTTTGCCTACCTGGGTAGCACGCTACACCATGTGGATGTGTGGTTGGAAGAGTGTTGAGTTTGCTTTGAGCCTATGTAGAAAGTCTTTCTATGTCATGCGTGTTGACCACTGAGGTGTATTTATCATTATATGGGATGCATCACTTACCAGCGTAATGGATGAGGAAGTCTGAGAGATAGCTGTTCACTTCTGTGCAGGTCCCTTTATTGTGTTAGTAATCTTTTTTGTCTTGGCCCGATTTCCTATGCTTGCAGTGGTAAGAGCTGGTCCCCGCTGAGATCTTATGGACCGGCAAGAGGTAACTTCCCAGATAATAACCACAAACGCAGTGTAACTGGGGCCTACTGTGTTTACGTTTGGAGGGGGACATTATGACTGGCAAGAAAATGAACTGAGACTGAAAAAAAATGTTTTTAATCTCAAGTAAATCCAGATGCTCACGTCTCCGCTAGTTTTGTAGTGCAGCGAGCTCCAGTGGCAACAGTTCATATGGATTGCATTTTAAAACGTAAAAAGAGGTAAAATGGCTGCATGCATGATACTGCGTTATTTAACTCATGCAATGCACATGCGGTATATTGGATGCCAGATAATAGCGGGGCATGAAAAAAGAACAATTTGCATTCTAAATTCGAGGGTTACTAAGTTGTGTATGTGCCATTTTAAGCAGTTTGTTAGCACACCAGTGTGCTGCCACAGGTAATGTGGCACACTTTATTATGGGTGAGAGGAGGGTCAATGGGAGTGTGGGTGGATGTGGAGTATGAGGACTAAGCGCATGTGGCTACTATGCCTGCCATCACCCTGTGGCGGTACCCCTACTAATGTGGAGGAGCGTCGCCCCACTGCTCTCAGAGCAGTGCAAAAGCAAAAATAAAAATAATAATAACAGAAGTTATTTCTGTTAATATCATTTTATTTTTTTAGTATCAGCAGGTTGTGGCCAGTGGGTCTGGGCTCCGGTGATGTCCGGGAGGAGGAGTTATTGCTGCACTCCAAAGTGGGCAAGACTGCTTGGCCGGCCCTCTTGGGCCGGCCTCACAGTTATGCGCACTTTGCATGTTCCCCACCAGGTTGCATTACAGAACCTGGATGACCAGCCTCCCATTACCTGTCTGAGTGCCGAGCAACGGTGCGCAGACAAATCACAATGCTGGATTGGGATTGGCTTTGGGGAGGGAGCCTGTGTGTTTCCTGGCTCCCCATAGTGAGACGACTAAGTACGGCAGCAGTGGTAGCTGCGAGGAGGTAAGTGTGTTATGTTTTTATTTCTTACCCCCGTGGACCCCTTACTCCGCCTCTTGACTCTCGTTTCTTGCCAGCCGCTACTGCCATCATCCGAACAAAGCGTGTGCTTGTAAAGTACACATTCACCCCAAACAGCTTCTTGGCAGTGCATAACGAATGTTTATTGTTACCCATCTCAATGCTGTTCATTTTATCAGAGAGATAATTTTTTTTTCATTACTTAACACTAAACTGTAAGAAGAGTTAAGTGGGAGAAAGGTGAAATAACATAATGTTCATGATACCATAAAATTGGGAGTTTGTAGCTTAAATGAGGAGAGTTTGTATCCGGGTACAAGTCGGGGTGGGTGTGGATGTACAAGGATTGTCTTTGAAGCTCTTAACTGAGAAGAGAGCTGCCCACCAATGGCACTTTAATTTCTTGATGAGATGCAAATTACTGTTCTGTGCTTTGATGCAAGGTGAAACAACAGAAGGAAACAAGAAGAAAATGTGCTGTTTTTGTATGTAATTACCAAGTAGCATGTGTTGTTAGGTCTTGCTTGACAGCGTGACTGTCGACATAACATATTGTAACCAATTGTTTACACTGTACATAGAGTGAGTGGTATTTGACTCCATTCAGAGTTGCATTGTTGTCTCACCTCATGCTATTGGTTGCCGGTTTAGTGTATCATTCAGCCACCTACGTAATGTATCCATTGCAGTGCATGAGGAACTATTTCAGAAATAAAAATACACTCAATCATCACATTCAGTTCTTTATCTCATACATTTATTATAGAAATCAGTACTTTTTATTTTAATTTTTTTAGTGCCATATACTTTTTAATATTTTTTTAAGGACTTAAGCATGAGTCATTAATGATACCATCACTATTGCAATCATCAGGGCATTTTTGTGTAGTGAGTTCCCCTTTAGGTCCTGTTGGATTTCTATGGCTTCGTCTCATCGTATTCCTTTTGATAAAGACAACGCTATTTTAATAAAAACCAGTATGGTGTCCATTTGTGGTGTTATCACTGTGTTACTGGAAGTGTGGTTGCAAATACCTTACACAATGCCTTGGTGATAAGCCTGGCTGCTCGTGCCAAGCTACGAGCGGGTGAGCAGGGGTTGGTTATCTGAGAGTGTGTCCCTCCTTTCCCTGACTAGAAGCAAGGGTCAATATTTGGACTAAGGTACCTACCTCAGCCAACTAGAGACCCCCAGTTCTAAAAGGCCCACTCTAGTTTTCCCTTATTTTAGCCTAATTGCACATTGTAGGCCACATTTGCTTTGCACAGTCACACGTAACACATTTATTTTTGTGCCAAGATAATATTTTAGAAATAGACTGCACATAATATTATTGTTATACAGTTCTTCTGCTTGGATTCAGTCTGAACATTTCGTACAAGGTCAAACAACATTGTGCCCTGTTTTTCTGTGCTCGGTGAAGCAAACTCTCCTAACATACAAACACAACAAAAGTGCAGCTGCTATTTTTTAACATTGCACTTCTTGTCAAATAAACCAAGATGTGTCCTTTGAAAAACAAAGAGAAGGATTCATGCAGAGTGAAAGGTCCCGCGATGGGCACAGTAGCGTTGTGCAACTTGCGATGCAGACTAGCTAACTACAAATGGGAGGTATGGGGGCCAGTTCTAATCACAGAGATCACTGATATATCACTGTGCTCACATAGCGAGGGTAGGGTTTGGCAGAAGTATCATTAAACATGATAGGGCTTCTCATTGTATAGTTTCCTCGTAATGATGATTACTATGCTCAGTTGTGTATGTTTTGAAATTGCAGCACAGGTGCTTCATGATAGAGCACGATAGTTTCAATATATATTGTAAACTTGATTGTTCTTTTGTTTATTATGGATATGCATGAGTGAGAAAACGAAAGGTGATGATCTGTTTTTACAGTTTTCCTGACGACTAGAAAGTTGGGTTTTGGGGTGCCTATGTACCTGGCACTCTGGGAAGGTTAGGAAGGCAGGTAAGGCACTATGAGCTACTCAGATTTGGACCCATAGGTATTGATATGGCATGTGAGTCAGTCTCCACATTCTGAATCCTGTGTTCCCAGGTATAGTGCTGTTTCCAAACAGAATCTCTGCAACATAGGCAAGCCCCTGTAAGCATGTTACCAACATGAAGTCCAGACCTATTAGCTTTGCCAGTGTTTAGTTTTGTTAGCATTTATACAGACAGGAGGCCAACCCATAGCACTGATAAAACATAGCGTGAGCACAGACTTAATTGCACAATCTCATAATTAAAGGTATTACAAATAAATGCCTTGGAAGTCATATGTCATGCTTGATACCAACCTAACAAGTGCAACACGTTAATGTTTTGTTTAGGAGTACACAGCTTCTTAAGTATTATGTGCATTCCTTAATTTGAGTAAAACTGCATGACAGATATATATGTTCAGTATTACATAGTATGCAAATGACTACATGTTACAAATGAATGCATTACTGTTTAAATGTAGGTTTGTGTAGTAGCAAAAACGATTCACTGTTAAACATTCACCGACAAGTAGATGTGTGGTTTAGATATGAATGTATACATGTATGCCCATAAACATATATACATTCTTATATCCAATACAGCAAATACTGAAAATTGGCTTCCACTGTATAATAGGCTCCGTCCCTTTAAACTGAGTAATAGAATAGGACAGTGACATTACTTGTAATTGATGCAGTAATGTCTCATAAATAAAATGGGAGGGAGAGAGAGGGTATTTTAAACAGACCATCATCCGCCCTCTATTAACCTTACGACATTTGACACTAACATGTGGCAGTCTGAGGTGACTTTAGACTTTTAGATCATTTGTATGGGATGTCCTGTGCCCTTCCCATCACATAGGTGGTAGAACCCTTTCCCACCAACGTAAGCTGGCTGGCTTCCTCAAAGGGATCTCCCATGTTGCTCTGAGTAGCATCCTCTGTAAAGTACCAGTCCTCCATGATGACCAGTAATGTGGCCTATAGATAGAGGAGTCCCATCTTATAGGAGGTTCTGTTGAGTGCTTGGACACGACATTTATACTTTTGTTCACTCTTGGACCTATTCCACTGTTGCTTGCTCTCTGCACAGGGTTGCTGCTTCAGACTCATGTTGAGCAAGGGATCTACTTTAGATTCATGCTTAGCAGTGCAGACTCACTCTCAGCATAGGGCACTGGTCTGGATTCAAACTCAATGTGTTGTTTCACCCTAGACCTAAAGTCAGCACTTGGTACCGATCTAGGCTTACCCTTTGCACAAAGATCCGGACTCAGCAATGAGACCACTTCAGATTAGCAGTTAGGGGACCTAGAGTTTCAATGCCAAATACCCTGGACATGTAGCAAAAATAGAAGAAGGACTACCATTTTATATCAGCCAGAGGGGCACAGAATGACTTAAATGACAATGTTCATCTACATAGAAACAGAGAACGAGTCACTAAGGGAATACATTCAATACAACTTTTAAACTTAGTCTAATTTTGATTAATTAGATTGCTGTCTGATAAGAGCTGCTAATTATTCCTGCCTTGGAGCACATAAAATGCCTTTCCCTCTGTTTTCAATCGACCATCTCTGAAAACTGGGCTCAAACAGAACATGTATCACTCTACACCCACACTCAGCATCCAGTGAAAACCCAGGGTAGCCCACCTCACAGGGCTACTGCTTCAGACACATGCTCCGCATTAGAAGTGCACACTCATCACAGGATACAGCTCTGGACTCACTTCACATGAGACACCGCTTCAAAATCACACTCATCATGGGGTGCAATTCTAGCCTGAACCCCTAGCCCCAAGAGGCACCATTCCAAACTTACACTCAGCACAGTGTGCTATTCCAGACTTATACCAGGCAAAGGGTACTGCCCCAGCCTTATACTACACAACCCATTATATGTGACTTATTCAATTCAGCAACGAGTACTACGCCACACTCTCACGTAGCATAGTGTACAACTTCAGAATCTCTCTTAGCACGGTGTAAATATATTTCTGGAATCATACTCCTCGCCTGCCACTGCTTCCGAACACGGAGCATACTGAAGACTCATGCTTAGCATGGGGTGCCTCTCCAAAGTTACACACTGCATGGGTTACCACTGTGGTCCAAAGCTCAGTCTGAGTGAGTTCTCTGAACTCAACCCCATCATGATGTATTGTTTTGAACTGTTATTTGACACGGGGTAGGTTTATGATTTTTAATGCAATGCAATGCAACAACAAAAGTTGCTATGCTGCACTGCACAAGGTGGAGAAAGCAGCACAGACATATAGTTATTAAAATGGTCTGCTTCTGTTGCTGTTCCCTGCTGCTATTGCCACACTCAGCCTTTGCACCATCGTGCAAAGCTATTTGGTAGTATTCTCGTAGTTCAGTCATATGCAGGATATATTGTTGTGTACTTTGCATATCCTGTTTACTCTGAAAAGGGATCTGTGTGATATGTTCTCTGTGATCAAGGTTCCACACTAGAATGTAGTGTCCACCACGTTCTTCAGAATATTAGAAGTTGGGCCAATTGGGAACATGTCTTGCCTGGAGCGGTTTGGGATGACCTAAAGCATCTCTGCAGGGGCGGCCTTAGGCATGTGCAAGCTGTGCACATGCACAGGGCCGCCAAACCCCACGGACCAACCCACCAATATATATCCTTATTATAATAATCCTCTGAGGATTGATACAAATTTAGTGGCCCCTGGCAGGGTTTTGAGGGCCTCCGGCTCTGTTACACACTCAAACACCATGACCCCCGCCCTCTTCAATGGCCTCTGTGCTCCGCCCCACTCAGATCCCCTCTTCCGGGGCCCCCTACCTACGCTTTCTGCCCAGGGCTGCCATGAGCCTAGAGCTGCCCCTGATCTCTGCTTTACAATTAAGCAGTTTGACACTATAATGAGAGTTGCCACTTATAACTTTCCTCTTGCACCTTTTCCTATTTAGCTCTGAGCATAAAGGTTCAGGGCTTCACACTTATGATAATTGACCTGAATATTGTAAAAACATATCTTTTTACCACTAAATGGCGACCTCGTGTTACTTAAATTCTCCAAACTCTTAAAACTCTGGATGAACCAGGCCTGACCAACATCTAACCAAACTACGAGCATTCAATGGCCTCAGTAAGAATTATATAATACATGGGATTCTGCAATCCCTGTATAAAAAACAGTCTGTGATTTCTTTATAGTAAGCAATTTGAGGTTGTGACGTAACTGCTCAACTGTAATGACTTATTACAGTTGAGTTTTGATGTCACAATGTCTGCTACCAGCGCCAGCAGCCAGCAGCCAAGGGGAAAGGCAGGTCAAGTCATGAGCATAATCAAAGCTGCTGTTTAAAGAGTGAATACATGAAACAAGAAAGCTTTTCTTTCTTCTGCTCTGTTTTACTAGGTGTACAGGGACAGCAAAGATATATTTATGGCAATATGTTTAAAAGTTACATTTTCTCTGCCTGTTTCCACACACACTTCTTTTTTTGTATTAAACTGATATAGATATGTTTTAAACAATTTTTTCATGTGTTTAATTTTGCACTGGAGATTGTGGTTTTATTCGTCATGTTTCAAACATGCTCTCTGTTTCATAGGAAAGAGTTACGCTCTAAGAATCTAAGGGGATTGTTGGAAAGTTGATGGTATGACCGTGTATTATATGGAATTAGGTTCCCGCTGCTGTACATGATAAGGATAGAGAAGGAAACGACCCAAATAGGGTCATCCAGTTCACTCACGACCACCTCTCAGCCTTCCATACTAAATGATGAGTCGGTCAAACAGTATACAATACAAACTAATACTTATTTATTCAGATACACTCAGAGTGGAGCCCAGTCTGCCCTGTCGCTTAGGAGTGATGTAGAGGGACTGACATCAGTAAGCATAACGATACATTATGTACACTTCGAAACCAATGAAAGCACGCCCATCATGGAATTTTCCAAACAGATGCAGCTGGACAATAAATGAAAAAAAGGAGTACGTTTCGATTCTGGTGCCCGGCACACATTATCTACTACTCAAGGTCATTCTGCCTGTACCCACTGCTAGACAAGTGGGAGAAGGCCTACATCCCACCGGAAAGGTGTGTGCTAATAGGAGCAGTGTATTCATTAACAAAGCAGAACTCGGCTTCGGAGAAACATAACCTAGGGAAGGCCATTTCTCGGAAATGGCAAAGGATTAGTTTTGATTACGATTTAAAATGGCGGCCATACATAAAATGCTAACTTTGCATACCCAATGCTGAAGCATATTTTTTTATTCTAACAGATAGTGGAAGTTACCTTGGAGTACCAAACTTTCTAAAGGAATTTGGCATTCAGCCTCGTTCATCCATATGGTCGTGGAACTCCTCAGTGACTCGCAATATCCTCATAATTTATAGCAGGGGTAGTTTATCCCATACATATTCAGTACAAACTGCCTAGACTAGCACTGTTCTGTGATAAAATGATTTCTTTCCAGTGATTTGTCACATTATTCCCTTCTTCATTTCAGTGTCAAGTGTAGGCTTAGTTAATTTGTTTGTCTCAAACATAAACTTTGAATCAGCTACATGCTGGGCCATTGATGCATGCTGCTATCAGGGCCACTGAGATATATAATACCTGGGACGTTGATGAATATACTACTTGGATGTCGAGAACCATTTAGCCTGATCCATTCATGTTGTTATTTTTGTTATTATCAGGGGAAACATAACTCCCTGGGAAAATTGATTCTCCTTGCCTTGGCCGTCCTCGACTTCTTCCTGCTGTAGGTGAAATTGCTGAAGTGCGCCCTATTTCACCCCCCCCCCTTATGGACACATACGTAAAAACCCACGTACAACCAAATCCACACAGTGATAGCAGCAAGCGGTTTAACATATAAATTGCACTCTAACCCTGGACCATTAGTAGTCATACATTTTGATAGGAACCTGCAGACTTCTTAACTTTTCACAAGTAACATAGTTTTGCAGCTCACTCTATGCCCTTGGGTATACCTGCCAGTTTATGCCGTAACTCATATTAGTGGAGTGTAATGGTTAAGAGAATTGTTGTCATGTTAGGATAAGCTTTTTCAGAACTGAAAAACAGAAGGTGCATGAACTCTGTGGGGCTTATTTATGAGTCGCTTGCGCCGCCCTGGCATTTTTTTTTTAATATGGCAAAAAGTGACATGCCGCTCACAACATTTAATTAATGGCCCTCTTTTGTTTTGGAAACCATTTGCTGCAGAAACCTTAGTGGTTATGTTTCTTGGACTTCCAAAAAGGTGGAATTACTTACAACATTTTAGGCATGGATCTTATGACCCTGTTCCCCAAATATTAATTGAAATTCTTTCCTACTGATTTGTAATTCTTATTCAGCTCTTTTTAAGCCAGGGAGTGACTGAAGTTTACCATCAACGTGGTATTTTATTCAATGAAACATAACAGCATCTCACTCAAGCACCAGCTGTTTGACCCTCCTTATCCAGCAGGGGGCAGGGTAAGCTAAATCTTAGAATTGTATCTAGCTGCTTGCATCGAACACAGAAACCCTTTTAATGTGTTTACTTGGCCTCCTCAAATATTTATACACAACATTAGGTCCGTGTATGGAGAGTTTGACATATTTTATACGAAATACCCATAAAAATATACCAGTAAATGGTGTATGTCTTTTGACTACTAGGTTAATTGGTCTAATTAAACAAGCTGGATGGCTGTGTATCTGTAATTTGAAGACACCTAAATAGGTATGTTCTAGGTTGACGTCTGATCTGTAGACATCTGAAACTGTTCATGCTTCATCTCTTCCCAGCATCATGATACCATGTGTTCCCACACTGCTTAATTCGTAAAAATATACAATAAGCTCAGAAAGCCAGTGCCCGGCAGTATTGAAGGTCGGGGTGCCGAATACCAAGGCTGCATAGTTTTGATTCCACCTCATGCATCTTTAATCCACCACCTGACTCTTCCTGCTCCTTTCTCTCAGTGCAGTAGAATCTTTTTCATCACTTCTCCCTCCCTTTGTCACTGTTTGCCATCCTCCTACCTCTTTCCCTGATTTGTGTTTCTCTCTCTCTTCCTCTGGATTAAGGGCCTGATTTTGATTTCGGTAGATGGGTTATTTTGTCACAACGGTGATGGATATCCTGTCCGCCTAAATCTAAATGTCATTATTTCCTATGGGATTTGGATTTCCGTGGACGGAATATCGTCACTGATGCCAAAATCTAAATGAGGACCTAAATTTGTGGAGAAAAAAAATGCATGGCCCCAAAAACGAGTGGGGACAAATTAAGTAATGTGTTCCCAATCCGATGTGTTCTCTGCCTTTCCTGCCCCATCAAACTCCCTAGTGTCAATGGCATCTTTACTTTACCCCTACACACCACACCATCAGTGCCAGGGGCCTAGTTTAGTGCGATTCGAGAGATTTGATTTCACAAGTGAAAAAGCAGTGGGCTGTAGGCTGGAGTTATGAGATGACCAATGTTCACGAAGGACTGTTTCCATGAGGAAATGTGTCAGTATTGATTTGCATTAGGTGGACCTCTGTTTAGAGTGGCGTAGTGGGCGAAACACAATCGGTTGGAATGCTACCCTGAGCGATTGCTACTGGTTAGACTATTTGCAAGCATTCACCTCATCACCTTTAGGGTGTTTGATGGCTAGTCGTATGCCTGGAAACTTGAGACTGGTGCAGCTTTCTACGCCTACTACTTCTAAAGTTTGTAGATTGCAAAAAGTAGTAGTACATTTGCACCCATTCAAGAAGTACTTCTGTGGGTGCAGATTTGCTACTTTTTTGTAGACGAGTCACTGTACATATATTGAAGATCTTGATCCAAAAAGTGAACAAACTAAAACTTCTAAGTGAAATGAGAACAATGACAAAAATTGACAGTCAGAGCAGACTAGACTCAGGACGCCCAGACCCAACTAACAAACCAAGAATGCATTTGAGGGGTGTCACACCCCAAACACCCCACTGAAGCTATGTCCCTGTGGTCACACAAACAAAGTGGCCTGGAGCCCCTGCTCTGGGATCACCTATTTTAAATATATTTGCAATGCACGCACACGTCTTCGTCTGTGCTAAAAGAAGCCTTGATGGCAGGGTTGTCAAATCAGTGCATGTGGTCAGGGCTGAATGCTTCTAGTCCTAACATTTGTATAAATCATTTTATCAAGTGACTGACTGCCGCATGTACTGAGATGAAGTGCAAATAGAGAAGGGCATGCAGGTGGATTAATGGGACGAGTGAGCCAGATTCGAGCTATGGGTCTGGCTTGGCTATAAGAGTTTGTGCACAACACTAAGCCATGAGAAGGTTTATGTATATTGTGCAACAAATATAATATAAAAATATGATATGATCTTTTAGAAAATTCAGTAAAGTGTACTGTTTTAACATACAAAAGTGTTTCACCTTACTTAGTATATCGGACTATACCATTGGATAGACAGACCGTTATTAAAACATTGGAAACATTCTTTGCATGCCACCCAATGAAAGTGCTATTAGTGAACTAAGAGGAATGTCAGTAGTCATGTACCTCCTAAACATGACCTAGATTCTTATTATAAATGATGCTACATTATAGTATATTAATTCAAACGCAAGAGCGTCTTATGACCTGGTGAATTTTCTAGGTCTGCCCAGTGAAATTCACCATGGGAAAATTGCACGTGATGTGATGTTTACAGTACTGATTCTAATGCAGACCCCATCACAAACAGGGTTTTGTGCAGGCGCTGGAATTCGTATGCCCACTGGGATTGGGGGCCTTAGATACAACTCTGAATGTACATAAAAGACAACCAAAACAAGACATTTATTGGCTGTTACTCATCCTTCAGCATTTACTGCCGCAATTTGGTTTAGAAACACATATGTCTGCCAGGTAATGGCTTGCCTACTGACATAGATGATGTATAAAATGTGCAGGTAAGTGCTTCTTTGGTCACGTCCAAAATGTTCATCTACCACTCAGTGAAGTTGAAGTTAACACATAACAAAGAACATACCCATTCACACTACTGACAGCATTTCTTCAGAAGCTGAACAGATTCCAGTATGTTATGTTATGTTATGTTATAGGGGTATTTGTTAAGCTCACTGCTACTCCAAGGAGTGTCCCGGCACTGTCTTAACCCCAAAACAGAGCAAGTGAAGAAACAGCCAGGGGTAACCTACTGGACTGCGACTACTGTTGGAAGTGCCAGGTCTTTAAACTTTGTCTAAAGCTGAGAAGATCTCGTTCCTGTCTAAGGAAAAAAGGGAGACCATTCCATAATTTTGCGGCTACTACTTGAAAAGAGCGGCCTCCTTTGTAAGAACGGTAAAACTTAGGCACCATTGTCAGCTGCTGGGAGGAGGATCGCAGTGTTCTGAGAGGTTTGTAGGGCTGAATTTTGTTCCTGATATACGGGGCCCCAATGTTATTTAGAGACTTAAAAGTTAGGACCAGGGATTTAAAAAAGACTCTTTGTCTCACTGGAAGCCAGTACAAGGATCTAAGGTGGGGAGACATATGTGACCTGGGTCCAACCATAAGCATGGACCTAGCTGCCGCATTTTGAACAACCTGCAGGCGGTTCAGTGAGTAGTCCGGAAGGCCCAGATACAACACATTTACATAACCTTGATATAATCAGGGCCTGGACCACAGTCTTCCTTTGCGGAATAGGAAGTAAAGGGAGAAAATTCCTCATCGTTTTAAAAGGTCAAAGCAGGTGCCAGCAACCGATTGAACCTGGGACTTCCTCGTCATGTCAGAGTCCAACTTCACTCCTAAAGGTTTTGCAGTAGAGACTGGTCTTTCAGGAGGAGATAGATTTTTAGGCCACCATTGACGCAACTCATCGACTGGGGTATGTCCAAAAAAGATAATTTCTGAATTGTCGGAGTTGCAAAGCAGCTGATTTTGCCTCAACCACTCAAAAACCTTGATTAAGCAAACATTGACTACGTTGCCATTTAGCACCTCATCTTTCTCACAGGTGAACAGCAATTGCGTGTCATCTGCGTACAATGTAATTTTTGCCCCGTATTGTTCTGCAATAGGAGCCAGGGGGGCCATATATATATTGAACAGGGTTGGACTTAAGACAGAACCCTGTGGGACCCCTACGCTCAGTGGTGGAATGCGGGCTGAAAAAGGGGGGGGGCCAGATTGTTTGGTGATGGTTTTCCAAGAAGGTGCCCCCAATGCCGCTCTCCCTCAATCTATGAAGGAGGCGATCATGTGGCACGGTGTCAGAGGCCACTGACAGTTCTAATAAAATCAGCACAGCCTTTCCGCCTCTGTCTAAGGTGGTTTTGATCGTCTCTGAGATTTTTAATAGAGCAGTCTCTGTACTGAAATTTGCTCTAAAACCAGACTGACTCGGATGAAGTACAATGCTGACCGCAATAAAATCTGTGATGATGGTATTCACATATTTCTCCAAAACCTTGGAGAAATAAGGTAGAAGCGATATAGGTCAGTAATTGCTTACTACGAGGGGATCAGCTGATGGTTTTTTAGAAGTAAAATAATTTTTCCATGCTTCCAGTTTTCTGGCATCCTTCCTTCGGACAGAAAAAGGTTCAGTGTCTGATTAACACCTGGATTTATTACCTCTGCAATTGATGCCAACGTTTTTGCTGGGCAGGGATCGGAAGGAGATCCGGATTTTAGGGCCTTCATGATTTTAAGTTAGATGGACATGGGCATAGGCGGAAACTCCAGAAGAGTGTTCTCTGTAAAAGAGCAAATGGGGAGAGACCTGTCAGTACTATTTTCTTTTTTTTTTAAACCTTTATTTAGCAATTAGAAACAGTACATCTCTTACATATGAAACACAGACATGCATGGTACAGATCTGCAATGGCTTGTCAATACTGGGTGATTTTTCTAGCGGGTTAGGCATCAATGTCAACTCTCATTAGCACATCAATATTCACAATGCGTAACGTGTAGCAATACATCCATCTTAAAAAGCGTAGGGGCCAGCGATTATAATAGTGACGTCATACTTGGTGTAGCACATATCATAGCAGATCACTTAGTCCACGTGATATCATCAGGTCGTTAGGGAGCACAGAACAGTCCTCAGCGGATACACCTGCACATACATATCGGAAGCTCCACAAGTCTCAGCAGGTCAGGCAGAACCCCCTAATCATCATGATATGAAGGGCCCAAACGCATATCCCAATAGTGTGCATAGATCACAGTGTAGTACACCCAGCTATTTTTGGTATGTGGATCAGTCAATGTGCTTGATTATGACAACATTTTACCATCTTAAATCGCCGGTAAAGGGTAGCCCACCTGCGCCCTGACCTTCAACTTCTCAGGAACCTACATTTCGCGGCTGCGCAGTGTAATGTGTTTCCAGTGTGGCCCTTAATGATCTCATTACAGCCGTATATCAGTAATAGGACTACTCCCGAGGTCCGTCAGCAGTACGGGCAGTGCCCCGCCCGCATCCTCAGTGGTCTACAACCTAATCCCTAGACAGCTCCCTGATCAGGGCCCTCCTCTCAGACGATCATCATCAGAGCTCCCACTCTGGTTTGCTTGAGACAGCCAATATAGCTGTAGCGGACCCCAGATATCCTTAGGCCGACAGCGCACAGGCATAAGCTCAGCATAGATATTGTGTTATTCCTGACAGTACGTCATATCATCAATCCACTCCTTAAACTTCGGAACTCTGCCCCTCCCCCATCTGCAAGCCACTCTCCTTTTTGCCAATAAGAGCGCAACATCCTCAAATCTACGAGATGCTTTAGGAACATCTTTAGTATAGCCCAGTATCATCGTGACGGGGTCTAGTGGGACCGCTCCGTCAGTCATGACCTGAAGCGCCGCGTGCTCCTGAGTCCAGTACTCCTGAACCGCTCTACATTCCCAAGCAAGGTGGAGAAATCCCGATCCTTCTGCACGGCATCGAGTACACCTGTCGTTGTCCGCTAAGTGTAGCTTTAGTTTCTTAACCTGTGTAAAATAAAATCTCTGCACAAATTTGTAATGTATAATTTTGAGCCTGCAGCTAGACGAGATGTTCGCCGTGACGGAGCAGCAATAGTGCCACTGTTCGTCAGTTCTGTCAGTGCCCAATTCCGAACTCCAACTGGCACGCGCTCGGGGTGTGGCAGACACTCTTTGCGATCTGATGTTATTGTACAGCTTCGACACTAAGTGTCGGCCATCCGATATCAATAGCACATGCAGGGGCAAGACCACCCCTGGCTCATCCGGAAAGTGTGGGAGGATCTCCCGCATCCCCTGTCGAAGTCTAATGAAATAGAAAATCTCCAGCGGCGTCGGGGGTCCACTCTGAAATATCTGGTCTTTAGTGCGGAACTGCCCATTGATGAACATATCACCCCACGTGTTCAACTTGATGTGCTTACACATTGAACGGAAGCCAGGTTCCTGTAACAGGGACAATCGTGGGTGGTACGTGAGTGGCATGGCCGGTGAGTACAGCAATGGCCTGTCAGTACTATTTTCTCCATCCTTGTGAAAGCTACTAAAAGAGGCCTGAATAGTTTGAATTTTCCTATGGAAGTATTGTGCAATTTCATTTGTCCATGCACCAGTAGGGGAAAAAGAGCTTTTAGACGCACTAGGTGTGGAGAAATCCTTAACAATCTTGAACAACTCTTTAGCACAATTATCATCTTGTTCAATTTTTCCAGCCAGAAACTTTTTCTTTTCATCTCGAACTTTTACATAGTGGGTTTTCAAAGCCACTTTATATGTATGTTTATTTATAGGATCGAAATTCTTCCTTCATAGGCGTTCTAAATTTTTACATGCACTTTTACCTTTCCTCAAGGACTCATTGAACCAAGGTGCAGAAATTCTGCCTTGTTTGGCCGCTCGTATTTTAATAGGGGCTAAATGCATAGTACAATCCTGAAGCCAGTCCTCTAAAGAAGATACATCATGTTCTAAATCATTGTTGACTGGTATAGGCTGTTGGCTAAGCATAAGAGTTAAAGCCTCATGTGTTATTTGATTGAAAGATCTGAAGCTTTTCGGACGATTTTTACAATAAGATTTAGACTTGGCCTAAACCATTTCTATCCTAAAGGTTAGCAGAAAATGGTCAGACCAAATGATAGGCAAAGGGACAATAGGTTCTAGTACTGTGGTTGAAAAAATGTGGCCTAAAATGTGACCTTTTTCATGCGTAGGGAGCAATACATAGGGTGCTAGATAGAAGATACTCCGTAGTTTGCAAAGTTTTACAGTCTAAGCGTCGGTCCTTTTGTCAAAGTGAATATTAAAATCCCCCAGTGGCAGGCACTGACTGTATTTGGACACAATGGGTGTAAGAGCATGGCCCAGAGATTCCAAAAACCTTCCTGCTGGTCCCGGTGGACGGTAGAATAAAGCACCAGAGGTAGACTGATGAGCTGAGACCTTCAGAAGGAAACCATGTCATTCTGCTCCTTCTAGTTCGGTCAGAGGTACTGATTCACAGGAGAGTGGACTTCTATATATAACCCCCATACCTCCGCCTCTGCCCCCAGATCTGTCCTTCAGAAGTATCTTATAGTCTAATGGGAGTGCACCAGCAATGGTGGGGTTGGAGCCCTCATTGAGCCATGTTTCAGTAGTAAACATGACATCTGGCTGTGTCTGTAAGGAGGTCAAAAAGCTGGAGTTCGTGGCTCTTCATAGACCTAATATTAAGAAGGATTGCTTTCAGTTTACTCCCTCTTCCAGTAGCCCCAGCCAAATCAGAAGCTTGTTCAATCTGACTCAAATGACCTCCTCTATCAGGCTTTAAGTGAGAGCTCCAATTACATTATTTACAAATGAGTGGCTCTGAATCTGCTGATATAAGATGTTGGGAACAATGGTCACCGCCTCTGCCCAACATCAGCAGTTGTTCCCTGCTGTATAGTAGTGTGGGTTTATGAGAGTTGATGTTACCTGATGAAAATTCGGCAGCATAACCGGCGCCGGTCGCATCCAGGTCGCGGACGGGCGCATACGAACTTGCCGCGCTCGCACAGCGTCTCTCTTTATGTGTTCGAGAATGGAACACTAGACCGCACCCCAATCCAAAATGGCGCCCGGGAGTGTCGAGTCTCAGCCAATTCAGGGTTTGAATCCCACCAGCCCTCTTTAGTTTCCAAGTAAAGTATCGAAGGAAAACTGTTGATTTGTTTGGAAAGTCACTATCGAGTATGAAAAGTGCTGTGATGTCACACCAATGGCAAAGTGCCTTATTCAAATTCACACTTACATAACACAAGGAGTGCATGTACATGAATTTGCTTGCTTGAAAAAACTAAAATGTGATTAGAGGAATGCTTTAATTAATCTCAGCCATGGTAATTGCTCAGGCCACATCTCAGTCCATCATGTTCACTAGGCCAATCCAGACTGGGACCTACAATATGCATGACAGCTGTTCTCCAATAGGAACAGCTTAGCTCGAATAGCCAAGCCAGACCCTCTCTACTTCTATAATGGTGTTATGTGGCTGTTTGAAGTGATATTTTGTAATGAGAAAGTTAATTAGGCACTGGTGGACTTGTTTGATGAGAAGATGTTCCTAGGATATTTAGGATATTTAGGTATATGGCTAAGGAATACTTTAAGCATTACCTATATTTTCTGCGTGGTGCTTGGTTATATGGTTGGAGCATCCTAGAAAATGAGGCAGCCTGCTTAGTTTTTGGATCATTAGGATTAAATGTCTGTCTTAGCAGAGTGTTCAAAGTAGGCACCATTGCAATAGTGCGGCCTAGACATGACTACTGCAAGAATTAGGGTGCTACTGTATGCCATGCAAACATAGAAGTCCAAGTTGCTGATCTTCACTGACATTTATGTCACATGTTCATCCCGACTGGTCTACTACAACTCTTTGTGACTAGGATCTGCTATAAATGAACCACTGAAGAAGTTCACCACACACTACTTGGCTACCAACAGGAGGATGTAAGCTTCCGAATGCCCACTGAGATAGACAGAATTTAGTCAACTTAAATGTGTCAGGGGACCAGACAAAATAAATCTTAGTTGGAAGATCTTTTGCCATTTTTCCCCTCAAATCGTGGTCTAAGAACATCTGATCTTAGGTGGCTTTCAAACCTACCATCCCTACCAATCATTGATTAAGCATCATTCTACATTTTCACCAACAAGATGTGTTTTCTTTTTGCCTCAACATTTGCATGATAGTCTCAATGCCTCAGTGCGACTGGCGCTTCATTACACAATTACAAAACACTCAGAACTTGATTGACAGTTCAGTGAATGGAGTACAGGTCTTTCAGAATGGTTTAGGACATTAATTCCGCCACCTGAACTGATTACTGCTCACAACATTTAGTGATCCCCGTTAGCCCAGCGTTTATCTCTGTAACTTGACACCGTCATAAAGGGTTCTTGTCAAGAGACAAAAAGTTTGGTGGACGTCCACTGTTGATATTGATGACCCTTCACCAAAGTTTACAAAAGTTTTTGTATTCTGAAATGAACTCCCAAAGTGCATGTTTGTTATTGAAAAACAAATAACTCTTGGATTGTGGGTCCTTATTTGTTTTTGGCTGTTCCTCTCAGACAGGTTTTACCTGGCAGTGACAGACAGATTAAAAGACATCACACCATCCACCCAAAATAGGAGGGCGGTGTAACGCTCTTCCTTTGAGGGACCCCACTCCATCAGGATGGCAGATGAAACCTTTCATTGACTGAGCCAACTGTACACCATCAAGATGGACAACTGATAGTCAATCAACAAGATGCATATATAAATATATATATATCTATATATCTATATATATATCACTTTCCCTCGGTTCCTTTTTGCCGGGAAGTGCAGCGCTCTATTGTTGGCTCGTTGATCCCTGTGGCAGAACCACGCCTCTTTAACATGCATCCAAAATCACCCTTTGCTGAGAGACAAACAGGACGAACTCGCGTGCTCCTTATTTTTCACTTTTTATTGCAATCCTTTAGCTCATGGGATATTTAGGCAGGCAGGCTCAGATCTACGCGTTTCAGGATAACCTATCTTTTGTTCACGATCAAAATGGTAGCGCTGTTGCATAGCGTGCAATTTCTTTTCAACACCTGCCTCAGTGGGTGTGGCCAAATACATGGCCGTCTGGGTGGTGCAGTGCACTATTGATCATCCACAGTGAGCGCGCAACTTTCTCAACATAAAAACAAAATTCATTCCCCAGTAGGTAGGTTCGGGAACCTGCTGTCACCTGCCCCGCTTTAGTGCTGTCATTAGTGAGTGTGCTGGCACCATCCTGCAATCGCGCCAGCACGTCTTCCTTCCTTCCTATTGTTCAAACGCCGAATAAACACTTGTGGGATCCGCCTTTCACCAAGTGCCGATTCGGCGTTTGAACAATAGAAAATCAGCCATTACTGTGTTTAATTTACAGCACTCTAAACACTTATTGTAATGTATTTCCTTCTTTCTGTTCCTTTCATCTATTTCTTTCTTTCTTTCTTTCTTGCATGCTCTCTGTTTCTTTCATTTTCTGTTTTCTTTCCATCTTTTTTCCCATTTTTCCTTCTATGCTTCTTTTTGTAATCCTTCCTTCCTTCCTTCCTTCCTTCCTTCCTTCCTTCCTTCCTTCCTTCCTTCCTTCCTTCCTTCCTTCCTTCCTTCCTTCCTTCCTTCCTTCCTTCCTTCCTTCCTTCCTTCCTTCCTTCCTTCCTTCCTTCCCTCCCTCCCTCCTTTCAGTTCTTCGCTCCCTCCTTTCAGTTCTTCGTTAGTCAAGACCTTTTGATTTTATTTAAATTATGTGTGTGACACTTACTTATAGGGGGTTTCAGCCACACTTCATCCATATGTCTGTGGTTGTGTCATTCACATTTTTCTCCAACCCACACCAGCACACATTAAGGGACAATGCATCAGCCTACTTAAGCCATTGGTGACTTCACTAGGAGCTATGACATGCTGCCCTTTCACAATAAGCACTTCCACAAACAAAGTAGTTTTCTACAGTTCCAGAGAGTACTATAGCAATGTGTGCTTTTTTGAGACCCAAAAACACTTTTGCCTTTAGTCAAATTTTTTTTTTATATTGACGAATACCCAAGAAGTTCTAGGACAACATTTTGTTTGCAATAACCATGACAAAACAAAACAAGAATTGCCAAAAAGCTGATGGACAATGACCAACCTATTGGCTGTGCCAATGCTTGTTCCCCCTCCCTCAGTTCCTTAGGTATTCAGTGCTTCTGCCTTATATCCACTCAGCATGTTGTGCTAGTCATATTGTCATTTCAGATTTCATTTGGAGATAGCTGAATACTTAGGGACAATTTAACACAGCAGAACAAAAGAACAATTAAAATCAAAAAATGAAATGTGATCTGCGCCGGCATGATATAGAAAGCTACTGGTGCAAAGCAAACCCATCTCACTCTGGGTGACTGATGGGCTGCCTTCTAATTGCTGTACTGCACAATGCCAGCTGCCTGCTAATGCAGATCCGGCGTGTCAATAGATTCTCATTAGTATTTCTGCATAGTCTGAGACCTGAAGGTAAACATGATGACTGCACACTTAGTCATTAATTGATAAATACATTGTACTCAGCAAGAATCTTGTCTTGATTTCCAAGTTATTGAATGTCTGTGAACCTTATCGTTGTAAATACAAGCTCTTTATCTTTCATTCCTTTTATCTACCCCGTCTCTAAACGGATCTTGTTTTGCACATTTAGGCCCTTTTTTATGAGGTTTTGACGTAGGGCAGTGCAGTAAGTCATTTTGCTGTGCTGCTCTCGCCAAAGTGAAAGAGGAGGAATGCACCATATTTATGCAATATGGTGAATTCTTGTCATTTCTCCCTGTGCTGGCTCTGTTTCGGCAGCCTAGCATCAACACAGGGTGCCTGTGTTGCAGCTGGATTGTTTTTGTGCAGGAAGGGGCACCTTCCTGCACAAAAACAATCCTAAGAAGCGTTTTCCTCTTTTTATGTGTGCTGCAGAATGCAGAAAAAGGAGAAAACGAGGAGAAATAAAGATCTTTCTCCTCGTTATGCCTCACCTCGGGAGCATAAGGAATTGGCACTTCCCCAGGTTTACATGATCTTGTAAATCTGGGGCAGCATCAAAATCCATGGGTGTTGCATGGGAAAACCCACCACAAACCCTATAGAGCTCCTCCTGAGCACAGAGTAAGAAAATGCAGCGATTTTCTGTGCCTTGCCTTATTCCATGTTTATCAAGCCATCGAAAAACAACGCATAGTGGCTTAGTGTGGTATCATAGACATGAATTTGTAATTTGCACAGCCAGAGTGTCACAAAATGTGATGCTCCATGGCTTAGGTGCTCGTAAATATGCCCTCTTAGTTTTAACATCTTAATGTATGTTTAAAAAACCGCAGAAATTCATTTTAAAAACTATATTTGTAGTACAGTTATAAATATGGATTAAAACCAAAAAACACCAACATTTCCAGGTTGTGTTTAGGTCTGCAATCCATAGCTCGCACAAAAGCCATGCAAACTATAACTTGTAAATTAAATGCAGGGCTCATGCCCACACCCTTGAAATGACAGATGCAAATACAAATGTCTTAAATAATCTTACAGATGGAATTACATACCACATTACTCTGTAAAAGACACCTGTGAATGTAGTGCAGTTTTTTCTCACAAAAGGTCTGGGATCAGGCCAATATCACACTCCCTAGAGGTTCACTGCCTCGAGCTGTTAACAGATTTGGAAAAATACCAATATTGGTGCATTGGATATTACCAAAAATAGGTTTGTTAAAAACTATTTCATGCTTACCCAAAAGTACACCGAATGTGCACCTTTATCACAAGTGTGGAGCGGGATTTAGGGCGGGCCGGAATAACAGGCGTGGAGGCCGTATGAAGTGCGCTATGATTAGCGAATACTTTATTGTTCACAGAAATGAAACACAGGTCGCGGGATGAAAAGGTCCAGGCGGGTTGTAGAGGTGAGGTATCCGGGAGGGTTCCGTGGGGATGGCTGCGGCTGGGCTGTGGTCGTCTTTCCGTCGTGTAGGAGCGGTGAGTCCCTCGGAGGAAAAGAGAACGAAAACAGGGCGGTTAGTTCAGAGGTAACAAAACTTCTCTCAGTTCTATCACCAACACCTGGGTCGTAAGTGGAGGGTTTGGGGTAGGACGTGACGGGACGAGGGTTGCGGGAAGAGGTAAAGGTGGGTAGGGGTGAGCGCAGGCGTGAACGGGACGGGAAATAGTGCGTAGTTCTATACAGTGTCGGTGCACGTTTATACAGTGGAAGTGGTTCGGAACGCTATTTACACTATGTACACATCTACCAGTGGAAATAGGGGAAAATGGTAACGAGGTACTCACATGCCCTGCCGTAACTCTCCTGTGAGTTACGGCCGCTCTCCAGCCACCTCCTGAGGACGCCACCAGTCCTCACACCAGACGTCTTCCTCGTCTGCTTCTTCTTTCCGGTCCTTCGGTCCTTCCGCTGCTGGTTCTCCGAGGTCTGCTAACTCCTGCCACGAGCTCGCTGTTGGGAACCCCGAGTCGTTTGGGTCCTCGGCTTTTCTACTCTCCTGCCTGTATCCGGTTGAAGGACTTCCGGGGTTAGGTGAGTTCACTTCCGGTCCTTCGCTAGCGACCCAACTTCCGGGGTCATGGAGGGACGTTTCCAATCCGTCCTGATTCGGAGTTATCGGTGGAGCCTGTGGGAAGACAGAGAGAGGAGTAGTTCCGGAGGGGTAAGAGTCCACAGCGCTCCGTTGTACCCCCGATGTAGGGATCAACCCTTCACAACAAGCTAGGAGTTACTTTAAACAAACCGGTTGCATGTCTGAAATCGCTGCTATATTAGAAAAGAATATGAGAAACCCAAAAACTAACACCTTACAGAGAAGCATTGAGGGAGATGCTAAGGATAAATGGAACCTGCACTTTGGGATAAGTCAGATATGTTCATGAACAACTATGAAGCATCAGGGTGGAACAGGGCCAGACTGGGAACCAAACCCGGCCCCGGCAGGCCCCCAGGTGGAGGTTGGGGGTGCGACCGAGCTCTTTGAGGGGGCCGGTTTTCAGCCAATTTTGTTACAGGCACGATTTTCCAGCTATGCTGCATAAATGGCCCTGTACCAAAAACACCCACAGGGGCCCAAAACCGCCCCCCACCATTGCGCCGCACAGGGGGATTGCCCAGTGCCTGCAACGGTCAGTCCGGGCCTGGGGTGGAACATATATGGGCACACCCATCGTAGCTTCAACTTAAAAGGGTTTTTAAAAATTGGTCTGTATTTTATGATTTTATGTCTATAAAAGCTCAAGGGTGATGAGCTGCAGAGCTCCATCTGAAGTCAAGCAGGGCCGGACTGTGAACATAAACCAGCCCTGGCAATTCTGACAGACCAGCCACGGGTGGGGAGGTCGCTAGTGAGAAGCACTGCTTCCGCTTTAGCACTGCTGCTGCTTTTGTTACAGGGGGGCGATATTGCAACACTGCATTAAAACCGGCCCCCAGTAACAAAACCAGTCCCCCCGCTTGAAAGCTGTGCCCCACCCTTCTGGCACACTCTGGAAAATACCCGGTACCCGCTACGGCCAGTCTGGCCCTGCAGTCAAGGGACCCAAAAAGCTCTGAAACATATATGGATTCTGTAGAGATATCATTGGTAAAGTACCTAATGTTTAAATTCTGACTTAGGTCCTTGCCACTGTGATCAGTTACATACTAAAAGGGGCACTCAAGCCCACAGTCTAAGTTCTCTCCATTCTGCCCTGGAATGTTGAAAATAGGGCTAATTTGTTCTTCTTTTACCCCATGTAGCTAGCACCTCTGAAAAATATATGTTTCCTTTATTGACCAACTTAAATATTAACCTCATTAGCTCCTAGAATCTGCCTAGCTAACATTGCACAGCCTTGATTTTTGTCTTTCTTGTAATAGCTCCTATATCTATTGGTTCATGGGCATAGATGTTATCTGAGAGAGCAGTGGCTTAGCGTAATAAATGGAATATCCGAACCGTTGTTTGTTTCTATTTCGGTCTTAATGCTAACTTCTTTCTGAAATTTATTTGTAGACCTTTTTACAGCCTAATTCCTTGATTGAAATCCATGTGATGTTGGTTTTTATGAACGGTTTGTATGTTTTATGAAATTACTCCCGGAATATATGTATGTGTTTGTCTGTGCGCGGTTATGTTTAGTGGTTTAAGTATGTGTTTTTAAAAATGTCATGCTTTTAGATGTTGGTACTAATCGGGATAAATTTTGTGAGGTCATAACCATTGCATTTGGTGCATATACTGTGCATATTTAGCTTCTGTTATTGCACAAACAGACGTGGCTTTAAAACCCATAGTTAAAAGGGATGATATACTAATGAATACATTTCCTTAATTATTTGCAGTGGTATACGTCCGGTACAGTATTGATCTCAACAGAGGGGGAGCCAAGAAAACTGATACCTAAGTATGATTACATTCACTACAGCTAATTAATACGTTAGACACTGACTTTGAATATTGAAAACATTAAAACTCACAACAAACATTCATCATTCCCATTTCCATAATCATCAGCCTATCAATGAAGTGTCAGGCACGGCCAAATCATTGTGTGCAATCATCTGTCCATTTTTAATTGGACAGTGAAAACAGCAGCTATGAAAATCACTCACAATCGTACACAAAATAACTTTTTTACACAGCAACACACAATTCATTAAATCACTACCTATTCACTAACGTAAATGAGTGGTTTCTTGACTTTTTACTAGACAGAAACCAGTTTGCTTCAGTTTTCTCTTACTTCTGTAGTTAAATACTTTCCCACTAAGACTGTCAGTGCATTATGGTTGGTTACTGTGAAACAGTGGTTTCATGAGCCTCTTTTTCTGGAAACAACCTTAACATTGCTGATTTTAATCCACAATACAATCACAATGCAGTCGTTACGACTGCGTTGTAACCACGCAGTGCCATTACTACGCAAGTCATTACATCGACTTGGAAAGATGAACCATAGGTGCCTGAAGATGAAACTATGCCCAAGGTACCCGAAACCCACGTAAGGCGATGAGCGCCTGCATCTTTAAGCTGAGATGTGCTGGAGCTCGAAGATAGGACAACAAATAGGAAAGTGTTTATCTTGTTATTAGGCTGGAAAGAACTCCATATGCAAGGTTGTTCTGAAGTGAGCTCCTATAAAAACTTGGGGGCATATTACCAAGCAATAGCGATAATTATCGCTATTGCTTGGTTAGAGACAAAAATTTACCGCTGAGCTGCGGCGATTTTTACCGCAAATAAACCTTGGTATTACCAAGGTTTTTCGCAAATGCGATAAAAATCGCCGCAATGCATGAATATCGCTGAAAAGTCAGCGATATTCATGCATTACCGAGCTAATGCTCTTAGCCATGTTATCCACCTCCCATTGGATAACATGGCTAAGAACTGCTCAGGGCAGGTGTTAGCTTTTGGAGATATTCGCGCTTAGCGCGAATATCTCCAAAAGTTGGTAATAGGAGATAGCGATGTTAGCGACTGTTTTCAGTCGCTAACATCTTGGCAAGCCCACTTTGCATGTCATTAGGGATAAATATCACTGACATGCAAAGTGGGGCCAAAGATGGTCGCTATCTCCTACTAGCTGTCGCTAACTGGTGTTAGGGACAGCTAGGTAATAGGGAGATAATTTTATCTCCGCTTTCTTGGCTTTTAAAGCCAAAAAAGCGGAGATAAACCCCCTTGATAATATGTCCCTCTGTCTTATGAATGAGTCAGTTGTTATTGTGAAAGATTGAGGAACAACCAATGATGAACCAGGCATCTCTGAAGAACAACTTTCATGTCTTCTAGAGGAGATTTTTGATGTGATGGGGCATGAAGATACCAATGGTCAAGGTAAGGGAAAACATGTCATCCTTGAAGATGTAATAGAGCACCTGATGAAACCATAGTCGAGGTAAATACCCTTAGACCAGATTGTATTCAAAAGGGCAATACCTAGAAATGATCATGCTTCCATAATAAACAAACCTTGGGAACATCTGATTATATGAATAGGGATTGTGAAAATATGCACCTATAAGGTCTAACATGATTGTGTAAGGCCTTTTTGGAATAAGATGAATTATTCTTTGGAGAGTCCCCATTCAGAATCCATTTCTTGACGTGTCTCAAACTGATAATTAGTCTGAAGTCTTCTGTTTTCTTGGAATTCAGAAAGACGATGGAGTCCCCAGCTCTTGGTGTGGAACTGGCATGATGGCTCACTTCAGAAGGGACTGGATTGCTGTAACAATTGCAGATATTTTGAGAGAATTGCAAGAGCAGGGCATATGTATATAGTCGAATTGAATAAACCTCTGTTTGAAAACCATCCTGAGGTGGATTTCTTCCATGCCGACTGGAACTATCTTGCTTACAATTAGCCATCCAGCCATCATCAGTTTAGTAAATAGCGTTCAGAGTTGTTGTATAGTGAAGTCTTACCTGCTCGCATTAGAAGACTGATGAGGAGGAGGGGGTCCTCTGAAAGGTTACAAGAAAGTAGACTGAGAGCCTGATTTAGATCTCGGTGGTTGGGTTACTCCGTCACAAAGGTGATGGATATCCTGTCTACCGAAATATAAACCCCATTATATCCTAGAGGAGTTATATTTCGGCAGACAGGATATCCATCACCGTTGTGATGGAGTAACCCATCTGCTGTGATCTAAATCAGGCCCTTAGTCCATTCCTGAGATGGTGCAACTGAAGAAAGAGACTGTGGGCCATTCACTGCTCAAAATTGTGTCGGATGGAGCGTCCCCCTTGAATGCAAGCCTTCGAATATTGCTCGGTTGAGTTGTACTGCACTCAACTATGCCCTCCTATGCCATTAAATGACCATAGTCAAGGGTGTAACAAAAGCTGTTGCAGCCCCTTAGGTGCAGGGGGCAAGAGTCTTCAGGGGGCCCCCTTTCAGCCTTACGTCAATGAATATCCCTGAGATATGGAGCCTCAGGGCCCCTGGATGCCTTTGAGGCAGGCTCCCATCGTTTTCCATTACGCCATTGACCGTACCGCTTCATAGTCTTCATGAGTTGTGACCTCAAATGTCACCAAAGACAGGAGGGGACATGTCAACAGACTGTCTCACCACTAGCAGCAGCATCAGGGGCATATGACGCGCATAAATGTTTTCCTGATTGTGGTGAAATATGTTTTTGAAAGTGTCCCTGTTGAAGTATTTTCTATCCCAGTGATTTGCAGCCTTCAAGAAGCAGGCAATAAAAACATCACCAATTGACAGTTTTAGCTTATAGACAATTAGCTAAGGGTGCGCAGTCAATGACATCAAGGAAAAGAGAGACAGGAAGAACATTATGCATTCTAAACTGTACAGGCCATTCATTGTCTTTTAAATGCTGTATTTCCTAAAGCACTTTTGAACCCCAGTGATGAGAGCCAGAATTGTTGACAGGCTAGAATAATGTGACTCCAGACAAACCGTTGTAGAGATTAAGAGGCCATTGGGTGGACAGTGGTAGAAAGATGCATCTTGCTGGAGCAGTTGTGCATTGTCAGCCAATGGGCACATGTCCGATGATCATTGACTAAAAAATAGAGTGGAACAAATCCCTGGGCTTCTGAGTCCCTCCGCTACAGTACAGCCTGTGGTGGACTTGAACCTATCAAAGATGCACTAGGGTATTAGCCCTTAATAATGCCAAAATAATCGTTTTTCTGATTTGTTTTCACTTAGGTTCTGATTGCACTAGTTTACTATGATCACGCGTCCTACGCACCTGAGGCTTTGGGTGTGGCGCCAGGATATCATTGTCAGAATAGTGCCTTACACAAACTTTGTTCCCCAAATATAATTTTAAAATATTAAAAATACTGTAATAAGGGATAATAAGAATTCCATATTAATGTAAGAGGATATATTTGTAGATGGTATTCTGACATACTGCCAAGCTCTGCATTGACTGTGAGCCAGGGAACCCATTAAACCCAACACATTTTTTCAATTGCTTAAATGGATCAATGTGTTTATTGTGGATTGGTTAATCACTTTGAGATTAATCATGAGTGATTGATTATTACTGGAGTGATTACACTCAGATTTTTAGTATTTTTTGGCAAAAATACGGTATTAACAGGGAGATCCCTGTACCCACTACTTTTATTTTTCCTTTAATTGTTGCTTTTCATGCTTTTACTCTTAAGGCCTTATTACTTGTCTGTAATCTTCTTATAAATTGCTTTTTTGTTCATGTAAAATATCATCGTTACCCCCATGTTACCTTTAGCTTAGCTGTTTTTTTATCTTAACCCTCCATTTACTATACATACTATATACTTCACTCTTCCCACTTCTGTTTCTACTTTTAGTCCTTGTTACTTACCTGCCACTCTCCCAATATTTTTCAGCTTTTGAATGTCCCAATTTAAATAATCACTCGAGATTTTTGTATCCAGATGTAACTAAACAGAGAAAAGGAGATAGTACTGTCTCAAAAGCAATGTTGATGAAAACTGTAAAGAAAGGTATGCTGGTTGTTAGACATCACAGGATATGCTGTACAATCACCAGAATAAAGCCTGTAGAAAAATAATTGTGTAAGCTTGTGGACATGTCAAGTGTGTTTCAGAATGAATAGCTAATTGTTTGAACATTTAATAAAGTGAGGCCCTAACACGAAAGGTAGGGCAGCAATAAAAATATATCATAAAATGTACAAAGCTAAAAAAAAAATAACAGAGCAAAAAACAGTCATTAACCCTTTCCCTGCTGCCGTCGGCCAATGGCCGACGGCAGCACTACCTCCCCAGTGCTGCCGTCGGCCATTGGCTGACTGCATTCCACCTGCGCACGAAAACGCCCGCACTGCGGCGGAATTACCGCCGCGCTTAACGGGTTAAACATGAGATAGTTAGAGCCTCAATGCGGATCGGCTGGAACAGAATTACCTCATGGTTTTCCGCTCTACATCTACTTCGTTAGTTTTCCCATTTCCTACACCCATTTTTTCCTCGTGTTGGAGAACCAGACCTGATTTTACTGAGTAATTCTGTTTGGTAAAATTGCATAAGGTTTTGGATGCCTTACCAGTCCAGCTCCTTCCTGGATTCCGACAATGTGGTTCATCCAACACTTATATTGTATTCCAGAAAACACCTCCCCTTTCTCTTCCCCACTCCTCCCACCCAGCTCAGAGCAGATGATAAATGTATGCATTAAGCCTCACAATTTGGGAATTCTGTGCAAATTTACGACTGGAAACTTCTTAATTTCTTGGGGTTTAACTTGAAATTGATCTGTACTGGGGTGGATTTACCATATGATAAGGGTGAAATTGTACGCCCCCAATACCGCCCAATTCGGAATGAGATCTCAGATGGATAGTCATTGATGAAATTGCACCGATCATCAAGCTAAAAGCTAAAGACAGAAAAAGGCTACGTTCAGAGTTAAGGAAACACAACTGAAAAAATAAGTTTTAATCTGTTTATGAAAACTAATAAGGGATGAACAAAGACATATGTGACGTCCTTGAGCTCTAATGCCCCAGGTGCCGCGTTGAGGATGAATTTGGGTAAAGCCAGCCTCTAAACTTCCTAGCTGCAGTCAGATCTGAAAACATGCAGTTTGAGCCGGACTGTTCCCTTGAGACACAGGGTCAAGACTGATTTGCTTATGGCTGGGTCTGAACTGGGGTGGCGAAGTGAGCTAAAGAACGATGATGGATTCAACCCAGATCTGTGACTGGGGGTGAGTGTCTGAAAAGTTTAAGCAGTCCGTCCATCATCTCCTTGTATTTGCTGTGCATGTCATGAGGACATGAACAAAATTTAGAGCAACCCATATTTGCTGGAGATGTACTAGTTATCAAAAAGCATGAAAGAGAATAGCAGTTGTTAGACAACATGAAGTGTAGATAATGAAACAATACCAAAAGGCAAGGAAGCGAGCCAAAGGGCAAGAAATTGAATATTAACACACTGGCTGTTTTCCGCTCAGTAGTTTTCCACCTCCTGGGAAAAGATCTTAACATCTTGCCAAACTAAAAAATAATGTTGATTTCAGGTCTACTGTAATTTTGCACTGTTTTCTGCTTGTGCAATAGAGAGTGGGGCAAACCCATTCTGTCTCAGTCCATGTTTCAGATTTTTGCAGTAGAACAAATATGCAGAAATGAATTGCTAAACCATGACTAAATATATAACACTTTTACAGCGTACTAACAATGTTATATGTGTAATTCAGGTTCTAAAGAAACCCTTGTCAGTGAATAGAGTTTCTTTTCATGAACAGAGCATTTTTAGCTCCTTCTGTAATAAAAAACTTCAGAAATTAGTTTTCCATCATACTCGTAATCTTTTGGAAAGTGTAGAAAATGTATTAATCAATGTTCTCTATTTTGTGAATAGATGCAAACAGTATGGCATCCGTATGCTGCATAATACAGTACAAATACCATATTTTGCACGATACAAAGCAATAGGAATTACTTTAGAAATGTGTTGTAATGGGAAATCCTCCAATAGGTGATAGAAATGCTGGCTCACGAGAAGAATCTGCTGGAGAAATTTCCTCCACCTTCCATAAGTGTCCGCCTCTAAGATTACAATTTCTTCCCTAAATGAGATACATTTCCATTCCTACCCAATACTAAAGCCACAATTACGATTACCTTATAAATTGCCAGTTTTATTATAATAAATGGGTTATAACATCTTCATTTTAGTGCCTACCTTACCTAAATCCACATTTGCTGACATTTTCCAGGGCAGTTTTCCCTCTGGTAAATATTAGTAAGTTTGACCTACCAATATTTATCTGCAGATAATCCCAATGGATATAAAAACTCCAACCCATTCGTAATTGAGACACCAGTGCAAACACAGGTTTGCTTGAATAATGCAATGTAACGCGACACTCGTAATCGAGGTGTAATGCAGTCCCTTAGTTCTGAGTAAATACTGTTAGCACTGTTGCTTCCTATTAAAGCAGCAATATTGATAGTGATGAATTTGGCCTGCTTCGAACTAGTAATTCTTAACTTGGAGTCCAGGACCCCAGGGTATCCACAGCACGTACTCAGGGGGTCCATAACTGTTTAGAAAATTAAAAAATATTAGCACATTAATAAAGTACACATATATAAAACAAGCAAAATTCATTTTTTTTAAATGTTCTGCATTTGAAATTAGAAGCTAAAGTTTAACTTGGTATCCTTATCTGGATTTATGGGAGCAGCATATGTGCAGCATATCTAATCTAGCATGGATTGGTGCATCAGATGAAGCACAACTGGTATGCGCTAGCAAAAAAACATGCACTGGGAGGAAACAAGTCAAAGTGACAGTGGCGTAGCAAAGGGGGGGCGGGGCGGTCGGCTCGGGGTGCCACGTGTTTTGGGGTAACGGCCCACAACCCCCACTCTTATCTGTAGCCGTCGCCGTGCAGCAAACACAGGCATAGTCAGCAGCCTGCCTCCCTTACTTGCGGCCATCGCGGGCGGCAAAACGCAGGGACCGCCACAGGCAGCAAAAGGTCTAGCTACGCCACAGCAAAGTGAGAACCTAGAGTCTAGTGCATTGTTTCATTTTTTTTCAGAAGTAAAACAGAATTAAGAAAAGTTTCTACCTGCCCCATAATTTCGATTTGTTCATATTTTTTGTTTGTTATATGAATAAAATATTTCATGATTTGTGTATTTGTTTGTGTATACTATTTTCTGTATTTTTGTGTATTGTTTTGAGCTACAAATCATAAAATTGTTTAGGCAGTTGTCCCTGGCCTCCAGTAGTGATTCAGCGGGGTCCAGAGAAGTCAAAAGATTAAGAAATTCTTCCGCAAAAGTTTCTTAAATAAGGGTCAAGAATGTGGTATGTGCACAGGCTACAGAGACTGGTCAAGGACTTTTTCTTCAAAGTAGTGTGAGCAACTAGGGTCTCTTCTGTTACATACTTTCCCTCAGAAAGGCTTAAGTGTGGCGTGCGCAGTGAGAGATGTGACAGGCAATAATCTCTTTATCACCCAATTCCCGACACTATGGAAATTCCAATCTGTGTTTCGATGTGGAAGTTAGCTGGGCTGGTGAAATGTGCTCCCAGTGCAGCAGGTCAAGGAACCATTGTAATTTACGACTGCCTCTCAGTCACCATTTACTGAAGGTCAGCAATCAAAAAAAGTCAATATAACATTCAATGGACCAATGCAAAGTCAACAAAGATACGCATTTCGGTGGTAAGTGTTGATTTGTTATTTATTTTCACTGCAAATCCTTGCGCTGCTTTAAATGACCCTGTGCCCAGGGGGGATCCATTGGTGATATATGGGCTTTCCCTACACATGTTTTTGAAGTAAAACATACCTACTACTCACAATAGTAGACAGGGCTTGACTCTCAAAAAAATTATCAACACTTTGCACCTTTGCAAAAAGGGCTGGCTTTAGCTTTGGTGGCGCCCAGTGCGGCAATCATTTTTAGCGCCCCAAACCCCATGACTTCCTCTTTGAAGTCTCACACTACCATGGGTAAAAGTGCCCCTCATCTCTCCAAACATAAGTTATTGCTAAACGCAGCAGACCCCCTGAGGTCAGCGCCCCCTCCACAGGTCTGCGCCAGTGCGGCCGCACCAGTCACACTGCCCTAAAGCCGGCCCTGTGTGCAAAGCCACAAAAAATGACACAAACTGGCTGACATTTTTTATTTACTATTTACTCAAGTTTTGTGCTGCAAAGTTGGCTAACAGTAATGCACCACCCATAGGTTTTGAAGCAGAGCCATATCTACTAACTCTGGTAGGCATGGCTTTGGTCCCCAAAAACTATGCTCCCGAGGCAGGCATAATGTGGGAGAAATGTTTTTTTACTAGACACACTTCAAATTTGCATGAAGCCGCACCCTCAGCACATATACAAAACAGGAAAAGTTTTAAAGTTAGTCTATGCATAGTGTTTTGTAATGGAAAGGTATGTTTCCAGTACAAAACCTTTGCTCAACTAGAGCACATACTGTTGCATTATTGGTCAAAGGAGTGTGTGTGGCGCTAGGCAGCTTGATTGTGCACCAGTGATTCAGAAAAGAGCAGCTGTGCTACATCTTAATAGATATGGCGCTGCCCTAGTCTCTCTTTCACACAACGCGGGTCTGCAATTGTAGTCGCTGCACTGCATTGTGAGAAATAATAGTACATTTATCTCAATATTTATATTTCTTGAGTAAAGTCTATCATGGTCCAAAACCTACAAATTTGAAGAAATCTCATGCATTTAAAAAGGCTTCTGAGCCCTACCGCCAACCCAAGCCTTTCTTTTGCATTTAAAGATTGAACTCGTGGGCAAATTTACTATTATTTCTTTAATGTCATCAATGACATTTTGCATCCTTGTTTGTCAGTGATGCTCATGTTGCCTCCTTGCAGTTAGCTTCTGGGTAGCTCTTACATTTAGAGCACTGCTAGTAGCCTCTCAGCCATGTAATCCTATTAAATTAAAGGATGTAAAGAGGATCTAGTCAAGCAGTCTTCGTTTTATATGCTGTAAAGTTTTGCCTATTTTAGAAGGTTAATACATAATAACTGTTTACACTCACTTCAGGAGTTAGTTTTGTTTTATTAAAGTGTAAACATGAGTCTGTGTTAGCAATTATGCCTTTTTCCATTTTGCCGACACTGTAAAGAGTTTGGAGCTAGGCAAAATGGAGGCACTACATATTTGAATATAAATCCATGAAGATATGGAGATTATGATTGGGGTGTATAGGTTAGCAGATGGTTTCCATGGGTTAAGGTCGATTCAGTCTCAGGTTACTAAGAGAGTGAGGCCATCATACGTTTTCATCACTCAGTGGCGGTATATAAAATTGGACTCCTCTTCACTTCCCTTGTTCTCTAAAAATAGTGAAGAGTTGAACACTTGTGCAAACTATTAACACCTAGTAGAGAGAGGTCTCTTAGCTCCCCCTGCACCACGCTGCCCCTTTCCTCTCCCCACTATCTTTCCCCTATTTCCTTCTTTGCTCTTTCCCCAACACCCACCCCCTTTATGCCTCACAACTTGTTTTTGAACTTGAACAATACCTTCAGAGCAAATCTAAAAATTGTTGAAACTTGCAATCTGTGTCAATTTTGTGTCCTTAGATACAGAGATTGATGAGGAGGAGGTTTGGCTACAGTATCTAGAGGACCTGCTTATGCTATGTCCCTTGTTGCTCTGGCATTCTATATGGGTTAAAGATGAGATCAGCCATACCAAATCAATTGTAATAGATTGTCTGTCCTTGGACGAAACCTTGAGCATTCCTTGGTTATGCTACATCAATTCTATTGGTAGTAGCCTGTTTCAGATGCCAATTTGGTCCAATCCCTCTCAGGTGAACTCTCTAACCAAATTGTCTGTTAAAGATACCTTTATGAATTATCGAACGGAATCTTGTATGAGATCTGAAGCGGGAACGCCAACTGTTATGTTCTACATGTTGCTTTGGCTGGAAAAGGGTTGTCAAAGCTATTTATCCAGGGTTACTAATTTATCGCACCGTTTTGTATTAACTAGATTTAGCTTTGGGACTATCCATCACTTGGTGGCCTTCCCTACTATGAAATCTTGCCATCCAGATACGATTCCCTCTCCCTGTGATGGGCTGAGTAAGCAAAGTATAGTCCATTTGTGTTATTTTGTGATTTTTACCCAAAACCCCTTTTGGTAGCACGGAACATCAGATCACTAATTGCCGCCCTGAAATTTATGCTTGACTTGAATGATATCAGGGTCTGTTTTAATGTTGCACTTTTTATCTTGAAAACAATTAAGGCACGAAAAAGTATCATGTTTGAAACGTTGAAGGACTGTAGAATTATTCATTTGATTTGATGTCCATTAACTCTATATATCAAACAAGGATGAAGTTATTTATTTATTTTAGGTATTGTCTAGGATTGTGCCTACAGGTTTTAATTCCTTGTACTTGTTTTTATTCCTGTGTCCACTTTTATGGCTGTTTGTATATGCTGAGTAAAGTTTCTGAATCAAATCAAATCCTTCGATATAATAATATTCCAATGTGTTTGCCTTACATTAATGAGAGAGTGGAGTTAGCTGTATGGATGGATGACGACAGGATTACATGTGCATGTGAATGGTGCAGCACCCCCTGCAGGCAGAGGTCTGTTTTGCCTCAAAGTTGAAGGTGCAAATTAGAATGTTGTGTCAGAAGGCATGGGTGGTTTATGGAACATCCATGTAACGCCCCTTTGGTGCTAAATAACGCAAAGCAGTGCTTTGCGCTGCTCTGCGTTACTTTTAGGGTACTTTCCATCACAAAACTTGTTTTGCGCCATAAGCGTTACTTTTGTGATGCTGGCCCAGTACAAAATGTTTGTAAATCTACCCCCTAGAGGCAAGTCAGTTGTCCTGTGCGCCCTATATGTATCCTATTGTCTTGTTCTTTATGGAGCAACATTATTGGGTAATCCATACTAATATAATAAAGAGAGAGCCCAAACCTTTGAGGCAGGTAATCTCAGGAACCACAGCAGCAATCACAACACCCAATACAGCGATTGGAAAGGGCAGTTGCAGCAAAAGGACATAGGCTATGCAGACGCCCACCATATACATTTAAAAGGTAAAAGAACCGTGCCAGCAAAGTAGTCCCTTGTGGGCGGGTCTGTGTTGTGCTGTGGGCGTGTGCTGGGGGCGTGACAAACACTGGGGGCGTGTGGTACGTTCCACCCTTCATGCCATGTCTCATATCGTGTGCTAATCCCACCCTGCTCCCTTTAAATACCCCTGCACCCCATAATCATAACCCACCCTTACTCCTTAAAATACCCCAACATCCTTAAACACTAACCCATCTTAACCCTATAAATATACCCTGTACCCCAAAACCCAAACCTATCACTAAACCCTAAAAGTACCCCTGTAGCCCAAAACCCAAACCTAGCCCTGAACCCTAAAAATACCACTGTACCTCAAAACCCAAACCTACCCTGAACCCTAAAATACCCCTGTACCCCAAAACACAAACCTAGCCCTCAACCCTTAAAATACCTCTGTACCCCAAAACCCAAACCTACCCCTGAACCCTAAAAATACCCCTGTACCCCAAAACCCAAACCTAGCCCTGAACCATAAAGATAACCCTGTACCCCAAAACCCAAACCTACCCCTGAACCCTAAAATACCCCTGTACCCCTGTACCCAAACCTACCCCTGAACCCTAAAAATACCCCTGCACCCCAAAACCCAAACCTAGCCCTGAACACTTAAAATACCCCTGTACCCCAAAATCCAAACCTACCCCTGAACCCTAAAAATCCCCCTATACCCCAAAACCCTAACCTAGCCCTGAACCCTAAAAATACCCCTGTACCCCAAAACCCATACCTATCTCTAAACCCTAAAACTACCCCTGTACCCCATAACCCAAAACTATATCTGAACCCTTAAAATACCCAAACACCCCAAAACATATACCTCAGTACCCCAAAACATATACCCCTATACCCATACTTACCTTATGCAAACATAAAAAAAACATGCTTTTACCATTCATGCATTTACAACGAATTTTGTTGTAAATGTATGCGTGGTAAAAGCATATACAATGTAATGCCGTGCATTATAATGGCATTGCGGAGTCATGGTACTTTCGTAATGCAAGTATGCGGAGTGATGGTATGCGTAAAGAAAGTTGCGGAATAATGGGTGTTTACCCTCCCCTGGTAAGTACATTGGTGGCACGGCGGCCCAGATCTCCAGCATTGATGGCCAGCACCGACACACACTTTTAGACACACCTCCCGCCACGAGATCTAGAATTGCGAACATTAGAGCTGGGGAGCTACGTTCGAATCTCGGCATCAGCTCAATATCCTGCAATTCCAGGCAAATCGCTTTGTCTCCCCGTGCCTACCACAAATGAATGTGTTCTTCTGTTATGTAAATTGTGCTCATGCCATGTTGTCGAGTTCGCGCTATATAATATTGCAAGGAAATAAAAAAGTAGGGAAACTCGAGTTCACACACTACTGTACGCGCACTCTTATGTGCATCAGCAGTGCACTGTGAATCGAAGCGTTTCACAGGCCTGCCACAGATAAGAAATGCTATCAAAACGAAATCCTACAAAACAATATACTACTGGCCGGCAGCAATTCATACCCGGACAACGTCGGGACGGGCTGCTAGTAAATCTAATACAAGAGAAGTTTTTGTTCAGGGCACTCCCCAAACTCACATATTTCACGTCGCTCTCAATAATGAAGAAAAATGGACGCAAAGTGAAATTAAATATTTGCCTCAGATTTCACAGTTTTGTCAAGAGGCTAAGCCGGGATTGATCCCATGGTTTTCTAATTCCATTTTGTGCAATTCAGTCGCTAGATGGGTATCTCTTTCTCTCTCCTATTTTTATATCTCTCCTATTTTTATATCAAGGGGTAGGTTAATACATTGTCTTTAATTCCTGGCACATGAGGTTAGAGCTTGGGTGGCAAGCATAAGCAACACAAACGTGTGACTCTTTTTGAGCCTGAAGGTCCATGAGGACCTCGAGATGAGCAAGAGGCAGGCACCCCAGTGGCAGCCCCTACAAATAAAGGTTGTTAGGGTGGGGTAGGTGGGGGAGTGTGGGAGGGGGTCACACAGGGGGAGCGGAGGTGGTTAGAAATAATAGATTTTAAATAACAATAACTTACCTTCAGTCGCTGACCGCCTCCGGCGTCACGCTTCCTCTCCTTTTCTTCCTGGGTTCCAGCAACCCCTGGGACAGACTCCCATCCAATCCCTGTGCTGTAGAGCAGCACAGGGGCTGGCCTTCGCGGGTTCAAAAGACGCCCTGCTCAGACCAGGGAGTCTGTGGGGGTTTCTCCAGCCCGGCTGCTCAGTGCAGCTGGGCTAAAGAAAACCTAAGTGCGCATGTATGTTTTGGTCTGCCTGAGATGGCCGGCCTATAACAAATGAGCACTTGGGTAGTGGAGCGCACATAGCACTCCTCCTCCCCCTTCCATTCCACGGCTACCCACCTCCCTCCAGCGCTGGCTAAGAGCTGGCAAATGCAAACTAAAACGATGAAACAACATTGTTTTATTTTACATTTGATGGCTCGGAGCCAGGCAGGGGGGCGATGCTCCTCCGCCATTGCGGAGGAGCCGCCACTGAGGCACCCTTGAGCCGGATTCCTGCCTTCAATGGCTCGCCTATTCCAGCATCTTGGCATCATTTCTGGGTCGCGTTCTGACTCCATGAATGTGTGTCCTTAGTCCAAGTCTGCTGCTCCAGCCCGGAAACTACAAGAGCGACCCGAGACAAGGGCAACCGACTACCAGGGCTGGACTGTCCACAGTGGGCACCGGGCAATCCCCCGGTGCGCCGCACGGGTGGGGGCCGGTTTTGGGCCCCTAGGGGCTGTTTTTGTTACAGGGTCGTTTTTGTAGCATAGCTGCAAAATCGGCCCTCTACCAAAATCGGCTGAAAGCCGGCCCCGGCATAGAGCTTGGCGGCACCTCCAACCCCCCCGAGTGGGGAGTGGGGGCTGGCTGAGCACTTTGCCAGGGCCGGTTGTGGTTCCCAGTCCGGCCCTGCCGACTACAGAAACAAAGTATGCTTGGTAGGGGACCAATGTGTGCTCAAGTGGAGTGTGTGTGGGCACGCGCACGCACGCCATATATCTCGTGTTCATTGTAAAGCATATGTCTTTTCTGGATGAGGCCGTAGGCGCTGATGTATTGCTTTAATAGGTTAGCCTTTCTCTTTAAATTACGTGAGTGTGAAATTGTACTGTCTCCTTTGCATAAATAATGAAACCCGCAGAGAGCTGCCATTCAAATAAAGAACAACCCTCTAGAGAGCAGTAAAAATCACCCCTGCTCCTTGCTCCCATCACAAACAAAGATTAAAAAAATGAATCGAGATAGGACTTCGAGTTCACTCAATGAAATATGTATGTCCACCTGTCAGAAGACAGACTATCCTAGGGTTCTAAGTGTTCTAAAACAATCAGAAGAAAGACATCAGGCCCCGATCGTTTGCCACAAATAATGCAGGGAAGGACCCCAGAGGGGAAGGCCGGGGTCGATGAAACTAATAACTCCGGTAGTCCATTTATTCTGAATGACTATGATCAGGGATTCAAACATAACCGATTGAAGATAAGATTTTGTACAGTGTGAAGCCTGCGAAACTGAGCCCTTTTTGCCCCTTCTGATGTTTGAGAAACTCACTAAACACAATAAACAAATTAATTATTTTAACGGTGAATTTGATTGGTTATATAGATTTTATGAGCATTAGGCTCCTGAATGCTTTTTTTGCATTACCACCATGACCAAAAGGTTGACTGCAGAACCCAATGTACCCTCCATTAACTCATTGCTTGCGTCTTTACCTTTGACCTCATTATTGTGCTGCCAATTAGATCTACAAACACAACAAACATGCATACATCAATGCAGGCCACTTTCAGCCATACATTGATTGCTTCATTTGGAATTGTCAAAGAGCCCTGGTTATTTATTTCTGATTGTGATGGACGAGCACCTCTCCTGTCTCAAAGTATGTGGTAAAGAACACGTGAGTCACTTCTGTGACGTCACAGCAATGCAAAATAAACTTGCAAAATCAGCACTAGAAAGCATCCTCTTCTTTACATGGTTCTCCATACACCAGAGGGAAAGGATGGCAAAGTAGATACTGATTGGTCATCACCCCTGATTGGTTACGTGTATTTGATAGCGCAGTATATAGTTGAATTTCTTTGCAGGACCCATAGTAACATTATACTGCCCTTGTTTACAATTTCTCGCAGAGGGAGAGAAGTGGTTTGCTCTATAACACATGGTCTTGTGACTACGATTGTGGAAGCCATGATTAGAATCCAGAACCCAGGAGTCGGAGCTTTAAGCTGTAGAATATAGCCACCAGCTACCAGACCAAATCTCTTCCCATTCTATATTGTATACTACAAAAACATCTGTCACAAATAGAGATATTCCCAAAATTACTGGGCAGTTTCACTGTCTCTTATCGTTGGTGGGTGAAATTCGTGTAATATGCTTCTGCGTAGTTACACAAAATTTGGGAAAACGTACACAAAAATCTGTGTAATTACACGAAATGCAAAACCATAATTTATTGTTATATTTTAGCACAAAAAATAACAGCGTCATTTTTTTTCGCATTGACGCACTTCATGCAAAAAAATGAGTGTGAAAAACAATAAGTGCTGTGAACTACCGCTTCTTGCATTCGGTTTGTCGCATTGTTCCTTCTCTTCCACGCTATAATTCTGCATGAACGGAGATGTGATTATGTGACATAGCATAATTACTTAGTTTAACATCACAAGCATAATGTAAAATTCTAGAAATGTATCAAACTATACTAGCCTAATTTACATTTCGAAGGACATTGCTTCTACTGCAAGAATAGGCAAAAAATAAAGATGTAATTTGAAGAGGCGTTTCAGGTTTTGACCGAACAATAATCTTGACGAGAATGGTAAAAAGTCTCACTATTTCTTATAGTGAAATTTAACCTATCACCATTAAAAATTAGTTCAGGATCACTGTACTAGAAATAGAAACAGTTCAATTAAACTTAAAAAAACATGTTACATTTTTGTGTTTGAAAAAGACTGGCTTCATGATAGAAGTAGCTAACGAATGCCCTGTAACCACAGTTGCGTTCTAATATTAACCTAAATTTACAATCTTATCAGGGATACCCTCAGAAAAATGTGGTTTGCCGAGACTAAATAAGTAATGCAGAATATTATTATAACAAAATTTTGCTTTTGACAACCAAAGTGAACGTACTGTTGCTCTATTGTACAAGCATTTGGGGGAGCATTCATCAGAACCTAAGTCTTCCTGCCTACTCGCTCACCAGATTGTAGTGTAATTCCTATATTCCCAATAGGCTCTGTGCATTGGACTAATATTTCCTATAGATTAGACGTAGGACTGAGGTCGACTAGGTCTCTATCGAATATATTAAACTTAATAGTGAGTGCCAGCTAGCTCAGAGGTCACTAGAAACATTCTCGAATAAACAAGAAGGGATTAGTTTCTGACATCCGCATAAACATGACAACTTTGTTTCCCAAGAATAAGAAATGTATCTCTAGAGTTGCGAAAACAATAGATAGATATTTCACTCAGTCAATCGTGCATGCTTCGTTTCACCAGAGGTGTAGAGAAATAGAAAGACGGGCGTTTTCAATAAAAGGATTTATTGAACAGTCTTCTTTCTCCTACAGAAGAAATGAACTGCTACAATCGTAATGCAGGTTACAAAGTATAATGTATACAGCGTAAACAGTACTATGAAATAATACTGTAAGAGCATTGTATGGTTTCTAAGCCATATAAAATAACATACATAAATAACAAAGACTAAAACGTACTCAACTGGTGCTTCTAAAATACGCCTACCCCGGTGTACCTAACCTAAGTCTAGTACGAGGTAAGAAGAAAGTGTGGTGTAGCATAGGTTTAGTATTCTTTTGCCAAGAATCTATCCAAGATTTCTCTTAGGGTCTAATCAGCTCCGTACCTTGGTTTTGAATGAAGGAGGTCTGGTATCTCTCTCTCGGACTCGATTTCGCAACACCCTGCAAGGGGAGCTTGGAAACACTGGAGCTGGATTTCTCGGCAGGAGAAAAGACAGCGTCTCTCTCAGTACGTCAGCTGGAGGGTCGGCTTCCTTACGCACTTGCTGTAGCGAACTGCGTTGGGCAAGCAGATAGTCGAACTGCTTGCTAGGGCAAGTGTGGGCATATTTATACCTTGAAGGTGCCTGGTTTGACATAAAGTCGCGCATAATAACGTCATCAAAGAATCCCAAGGGACTGGTAGTTCTTTGAAAACTCCATGATTTCTAGGACAAATCAATATTCAAGCAAAGGGGCTGTCCCTGACTGCTTGAGCCGATTTTCCAAGAAATCGTTGTGGATTTTTGGAACTGGTGGAGGTAGCCATGCCTGTATTTAGACTGCATGGGCTATGTCTAAATATGGGTATGATTTCTATGCCTATATTAGGGCAATGTGAATTGTACCTATATAAGGGCATGAATCTAGAAAATTACACTAGGGTTCTAAAAGGCTACACAGCAAGATGTGCCTGAACATTATCTCAATCAGGGCACGCAACCTCATTTTTGCAGAGATTGAGAGAACTGACTTCTATCATGCCCAAAGAATCCATATGTATCACTTTCAGTTTCATTCCAGATTTTCCTCACCTGGAAGCCGCTGAAGTAGTTTGCCGCCATTTTATAACTCGCACACTGGAATTGCAAAATTATGACAGGTTTAGTTGATATGGAGCTGATTTCACCCATTTATTTCTGTGGATGTTTGTGTGCCAGTCCTTTTTAATTAGGTTTTTGGTAAGCAGTAAAGGAAATCAACTGGGATATTTCTCATGTTCTTATATAATTGGTCTCACTTTAGGAGTGTCTGTTAAAGAACAGGTATTGTAAATAAAGATGTACAACACAATTTAGTATTGCTTGTGAGCTATGGTTTGGGGAAAATTATTATGAAATATTTAACCCTTTCAAAACACCATTCTAGTTAATTTCGCCATTAACATAAATATTTAAACAATAATAATGGAGAAATGATATGCTTTATTAAGCAGTTATTGACAGATGACAGGGCGCCTTGAGGCCCATGACCCATAATCATCCTGGGTGCCTAGCCTGCCTTGCTGATATGGCCCCTGACTGTACCTAGTAGGAGTTGGCTACAGCAGTCTTTGGCTGCCCCAGCCTTCCCGGCTGGTGTGCGTACCACTTTGAGCCTGGGAAGCTGCCATCTACAGTGATGGAGGTGATGTAATGTAATGTAAAAATTACTTAGAAAGCGCGGCATTCACCGGACGGTTTCTTGGCGCTGTTCACTTTATTCGGTGAGAGGCAGAAGGCGAGGAGAGAAGAATTTATGAATAAATGCAATGGAAGAGGTGGGTTTTTAGGAGAGACCTGAAGTGGAGGTGAGAGGAAGAGAGTCTCAGTTCCAGCGGCAGGGAGTTCCAGAATGAGGGTGCCAAAAAGGAGAATCTGAGACCTCCGTGTTTTTTGCGCCTGAAACGGGGTGTCTGGAGGAGCGCAAGATGAGAGGAACGGAGGTTCCTGGAGGGGGTATAAGGGTGCAAAAGAGAGGAAATAAAGGAGGGACCGGTGCCGGCCAAAGATTTATGAGTCAGGCAGCCAAGTTTGAACTTGCAGCGTTCCGAAACGGGAAGCCAGTGGAGGGCCTTGAGGAGAGGGCGGACGTGGTGATGTTTTGGTTGGTGGAAGATGAGGCGGGCTGCCTGATTCTGAATCAGCTGCAACCTGTTTATTTGGTATTGTGGGATGCCAGCGTACAGGGCGTTGGCGTAGTCGATCCGAGAGATGACTAAAGCCAGCAGTGCCAAGGTGAGGGCTTCAGTGGTCAAAAAGTGGGCTATTTTCCGGATCTTCCGGAGCTGAAAAAAGCAGGAGGACACTGTAGCATTGACCTGGTACTTCATTGAGCGGTCTTGGGAGATGTAAACCCCGAGGCTTTTCACTTTGTCAGCAGGGTGGGGGGGAGGGCCGAGGGAAAGGGGCCAGAAGGTGGAATTCCAGGGATTGGATGGGCCTCCGACAAGAACGAGCTCCGTCTTGTCGGGATTGAGTTTAAGATAGTGAGTGCTCATCCAATTACTGATATGACAAAGGGTGGACTGGAAATCTTGGGCCGCTTCGTCCGAGGAGTCGAGATTGAAGACGAGCTGAATGTCATCTGCATAGTTGAATGCAGTGACATTCCTACTGCGGAGGGAGCGGATCAAGGGGGTGAGGTAAAGGTTAAAAAGAAGGGGTGACAGGGATGAACCCTGCGGAACCCCGCAGGTGACCCTCGTCCTGTTTGCCGTAAACTGGGAAAGACGGACCGATTGATGGCGGTCCGCCAGGAAGGAACAAACCCAGTTAAGGGCCGTCCCGCTAATGCCTGCCTCTTTGACACGATCGACTAAGATGGTGTGGTCGACCGCGTCGAAGGCCGCTGACAGATCTAAGAGCACCAGGGCTTGACTGATGTTGGAGTCAGCGCCTCTACGAAGTTCCTCCATAACAGAGAGGATAACCGCCTCTGTCGAATGGGCAGGTCTAAACCCGGCTTGCTGGGAATCCAGAAAATTGGAGTCCTCGATGAAGGAGCTGAGGATGCTGGTCACATGCGTCTCGAGTACCTTACTCAGGTAAGGCAGAAGGGAAATAGGGCGGAAGTTGCCCAAGACTGTGGGGTCGGCGTTGTTTTTTTTTAATATGGGGACCACTTCAGCGTTCTTGAACTGACTGGGGACCACGCCGAGCAGAAGAGAGTTGTTCAGGAGGGCCAATGGAGGGCCAGGACAGGTCGAAAAAGCGGTCCGGAGAATTGCCGGAGGGCAGCAGTCTGTGGGGGAACCAGATGAGACTTTGTTGAGCAGGGAGAGGAAGTCTTCTTCGGGTATAGGAGGAAGCTGGGTCAGGGAGCGAGAGTTAAGAAAGGGAGCGGCCTCTGGGAGGGACATCGCTGGGGCCCCAGAGGAGATACTGTTTTTGATTTTACTGATTTTGTCTATGAAAAAATGATTAAGGGAATCACAGAGTGCCTGAGAGGGGAGGGGTTTGATGGTCACCCTATCCGAGTGTGAGAGTTCCTCCACAATAGCAAAGATGTCCTTAGATTTTTGCGCGGAGTTGAGAATTTTTGTGGAGAAGTAAGCGGTTTTGGCAGCTGAGATTGCTTGTTTATATTCTCCGGATAATTTTAGGAAGTGGGATTTTTCTAAGGGGTCGTAGTTTCGGCGCCAGCGACGCTCGGCTTGGCGAAGTCCCAGTTTTAGGGTTTTGAGGCTATCGGAAAACCAGCGATGTGCGTCGTGAGGGCGCTTAGTTCTGATTGACTTGAGGGGGGCGACTTTGTTGCTGGCAGACTCCAGCCAGTCGACGAGTGCGGCTTCCTGGGAATCTGGAGAACCTGGGCCGGGCGGAGCCGAAGATGTTAGGGAGGAGAGAAAAAGGTCGAGATTTGCTTTATTCCAGTTGCGGGCCAGGATGCTAGGGCCATGGCTACGGGGGGGGCGGTGGGGGGACCAGAAGAAGGAAAGAGATTAAGAAATGGTCCGACCAATAGCAAGGAAGGATCGTGAGTGATTTGGTTTCAAGGTTGTAGGTCCAGACCTGATCTAGGGTGTGGCCTTTGGAATGAGTAGCTGTGTGGACGTGTTGACGGCCATTGAGGCCGCTTAGTAGATCGGTGAAGGCCAAGGAATGGGGGCTTTCATGTGGGTCCGACGGCCAGTAATTGAAGTCTCCTAAGACCAGGAGTTTGGAGTTATTGAGTGTGAGCTGAGATAGTAGATTGCCAAAGAGAGAGGGGAAATTGGGCATGGGTTGAGGGGGGCGGTATACCAGGACACAGGTAAGAGGGGACACCGAGGATTCGAGTCTAATAGCCAGGCAGTCAGCCTGGGGGATGGTGAGTAGAGAGAGGGAGGTGAATCTGATGGAGAGTTTGATAATAGCGGCTACGCCACCTCCGGATTTACCAGCTGGTCGGTTGGCTTGAAGAATGTAATACCCCGGAGGAATAGCTGCCAAGATGTCAGGGGAGGAGTACTCATTCAGCCAGGTCTCAGTTAGGAATAGTATGTCGGGACGATCTAAGTCCATGAGGTGGTATATGTCATGTTGGTGACTGACTAGAGACCGGGTGTTGAGGTATACAACTGCTAGCTCCATGTTAACAGGTGCCTGAGCAGGCCGGGTTATAGGGGGTGGGAAGGAGGCAGTGTGCTCGGGGGTGGTAGAGGATGGAAGGGCCCTGAGCTCTGGAAAAACCCTACGGGCGTTGAAGATTCCCAGTTGGAGTAGTTTAGAATGGCTGGAGGATTCCAGCGGCCAGAGAGAGTGTAATGCAATCAGCTCCCTAGGGGCATAGGAAATGATTTGGGCAGGGTGACGGGCCCCGGGCCCCCGCCGGCCGCGGACGGGCGCAGACGGGCTTGCCTTAGGTGCACGTTCGGCGCGCAATCGTCGCGTCCGCTGCGCTGCCGGTGGTGACACATTTTATATACCAGTGAGAGAGAGGGTTGGAAGGGGGCGTGGCCTGCGCGAGTGGGCGTGGCCTAGTGCTCGCGGCGAAATGGCGGCAACAACAATTCAAACACCTCGCCCGCTGCAGCGATAGCTCCGCTGTGCGGGGGGTGTCAGTGCCAAGTGATGAGGATAGCCCAGGGGTAAGTAGAGTGAGGAAGTTTAAAATACACACAATGAGCAAATTTTTAAAAAAGCGAAGAGCGCTGCTCCCGGCTGTGCCTCAGGAGAGCAAAGTGAATCTGGGGACGGCGCTTGTCATCAGCGCTTAAGAGCGGTCCTGGCGGAGGGGGCGTGGCCTGCGCGAGTGGGCGTGGCCTAGTGCTTGCGGCGAAATGGCGGCAACAACAATTCAAACACCTCGCCCGCTGCAGCGATAGCTCCGCTGTGCGGGGGGTGTCAGTGCCAAGTGATGAGGATAGCCCAGGGGTAAGTAGAGTGAGGAAGTTTAAAATACACACAATGAGCAAATTTTTAAAAAAGCGAAGAGCGCTGCTCCCGGCTGTGCCTCAGGAGAGCAAAGTGAATCTGGGGACGGCGCTTGTAATCAGCGCTTAAGAGCGGTCCTGGAGGAGGGGGCGAGGCCTGCGCGAGTGGGCGTGGCCTAGTGCTCGCGGCAAAATGGCGGCAACAACAATTCATACACCTCGCCCGCTGCAGCGATAGCTCCGCTGTGCGGGGGGTGTCAGTGCCAAGTGATGAGGATAGCCCAGGGGTAAGTAGAGTGAGGAAGTTTAAAATACACACAACGAGCAAATTTTTTTAAAAAGCGAAGAGCGCTGCTCCCGGCTGTGCCTCAGGAGAGCAAAGTGATTCCCAATGGAGTGCATACATCTCCTCCGATGCTAGGATACACTTGTTTTGCATCCAATATATTTTTATGTCATTGGGCTGAATTGTAATGCTCTTATGGGCTTTCCAGTGACCTAGGTGTGAGAACCTCCATCCCAACCTTACATCCCAATAATTTCATCCCATTAATGAGAGTGTATCTAGAACCTAACTGCTAAAGGACCCCGCTGGGTCAAGTCCTGTCTGAGTTAAGTGTATTAACAGTACGTCTGCATGGCAATACCATGACTCTGCAAGTAATTTCTTCATCCATGTTTCTTACAGCATTATACATTGACACAGCAGTGTTCTTCTTTCTTACTAAAAAACTAAGTAGATTTCTTTTTTTAAACATTTAATCAACAAAACCAGCTTTTATTTTTTTGAAAGACTTTTAACATGAAAGGCAATGACATACAAAAAGTTATCCCAAAACGCAAAAAAAGAACAAGGAAACCTCAGTATAACATATATTTCATGTCTTTTACGAATATGATACCAGATTCAGCGTTGCGAAAATTTGCAGAAATTCGAAGAAAGTTTGTTAAACCTTCTTGAGTTTTACAGTAACGGATAATAAAGTCCAAGGCAATCCTCCTGAATCAGACTCTAGCAACTCCATGACCTTATTTCCTTCTCTACTCTGACTCCCCTTCTGGCTCTTTTGGCATCTTTCTTTATATTTCCATACATTTGGAACAGTAAATAATACTCTGGATGGGGGATCTATGAAATATCTGTCTAAAGTCATGAACATTCATCTATAAATCATTGGTATTGGGTGGGTTAATCTAATTCATTCAATGGAAATGAAGCAAGACTGCTACAGCTGTCAAAAGAGAGTCCTGAAGTGCAGTGTCTGTCATGACTGGTCGTGAGGTGGTGGCTCTATTTACATCTGACACCCGCACGCCCAGCTGTTTGGTTGAGTGAATCTGTAGTGAAGCATATATGACCTGTCCAATAATTAAAAATACATTTATTTTATTTATAAAGTTTTATATAACGCAAACAAGATCCCGAAGGATATCAGAGCGCTTTACAAAAAGCATGGAAGTACATGGTTTGCTAAATGCCACGCCTCGATCTGCAATCACAAAGTACCTCCCTAGCAGAGCTGCTCTCTGGCTGAGTGAGTTGGCGAATGCCTTTTCCTTTTCATTGGCTACTAACACATGGCACAATCCATCTACACCAAAACCATCTGGGCAGCCCGAAAGCATGGATCCTTCTCACACGCTCAGGGTGATAGTCTATCTTTGATACGCATCTGGCCCTACTACCTAATTCTCACTGATCTCGAGGTATTCCGTCATAATGATGCTAGTACTTTACGTCTTGGGACTGGGACACCCCTACCATCTCGAACACGGTGCCTCATTTCTGGAGGAGCATGAAATGATAAGCAGTGACACAAAGTTTATGATCATCTGAGCTTATACTAAGGAGTAAACCTCCAGTGTCCACAGCACAGCAAATGGACTGACAAGCTCAAATTTGGAAAACAATTACATACCGGCGTTCTACTGAATGTAGTCTACAATTGCTCCTCAAAACCATGAGCACGACAGGCAACCTAATCAACACTAAAGGCCTGACAACAACTTTCTTGTTAAATGGTGTTCTCTTCACTGAGTGGCGCGATGGCAAGTTTATGAACACAGGGGCAATACTCATCTGCAACCACCACCGTGATAACACCCATAAATATAGCAGTGTACTACTCTACTACACCAAAAGTATGTCAGAATCTACCAGATGCTTCTTAACATCTGAAACACACTGTACACACGTGATGCACTTCTGAGCCAGTAGAACAACACCCAACTCTACCAACACAACATACCTAGAAGATGTACCTCAACCACCTTCGCACACAAATAATAAAAAATGCAAGGTGCTGCTATGCAACAGTGAAAAACACACCCGAATGCATTAATTACAAAGTCTTGTCATCAACACAGCATCATCACCATACACACCACCAGGCGCGGTCCCTGCATGAGGGCGTATGGGGCGGAGCACCACCAGTCTCAGGAGAAGGATAAAGAAATTGAAAGGAGACTGGTGGTCTGCGGCTGCGGGACTCTGGTAGCAGTGCAGCACGAAAGTGTACAAACACACCCTGCGCATGTGTTGTGGACGTCCGATATCGATATTGCCCAAGTCACGCATGTGCAGAGTGTGTCTGTGAGGCAGTGGTGAGGGCAAGCAGGCGCTACCTGAAGCAGCTGGTTTTCCAGGACTTCGGTCGGATTTTCGGCTCGCCCAGAGCTAAGCACAGATCATTCTTCTAGTTCTAGGATCCCGCCTCCTCCTCTGACTGAATGACTGTTGATACAGTCACCTTTGACAATAGGAGGCGGGATTTTAAGTACTGCTTCCTGCGCTGGTTTCGTATTTCCCTCCATCCTTGAACCAGCTTCAACCCGGTGCGAGAAAAACCCCGTGATCAATCGGAGTGTGTCAGCAGCCAGTGTCTGGGGGTCGGACTCGAAGGACAAGACTAATGCAGTCTAGTGCTGCAGCTGAGATGTGCCGCGGCCGCGGCAGGGGGTCCCTGTGCGGCCCACGGCCTCCGGACAGACAGGGAAAAGTCCCTGAACTCTTCTAGATCAAGTAAGTGTTTACAACTACATCCGAGTCATCTGAAAAATAAATTAATTTCACACAATACAGCATCTCATCTGCAGGACTGCTCACTCCCATCATCCTTCCCAGTGAGCCTTCTGGTTAAATCTGCAGTCACTCAGCAGGGCCGGACTGGCCGTTGCGGGCACCGGGCAATCCCCCGGTGCGCCGCAAGGGTGGGGGCCAGTTTTAGGCCCCTGGGGGCCGTGTTTTGTTACAGGGCCGTTTTTGCAGCATAGCTGCAAAATCGGCCCTCTAACAAAATCGGCCGAAGAGCTCGGTCGCACCCCCCAACGGCCCCCCTACCCCCGGGGGGCCGCCGAGCACTTTGCCAGGGCCGGTTTTCGTTCCCAGTCCGGCCCTGTCACTCAGTCAGTCTGATCATTGTGAGTGATTATTACAGTCAATGCAGGCAGGGCCGCAGCCAGAGCTTCTCTGTCTGAGTCTCAGGTCTTCTGACCAGTGAGCTTCGACTACGAGGAACAGGATAAGAATAGAGCCAGCCTTCATTTGTTTATCTCACCAAGGGCCCAGGCCGCTGATGCTCGTGGCACTGCAGTCCTTTAAGTCATCAGTGGTGGGAGGGACACTGGGGGCACGCGGCTGAGGGTATTGGTGAAGCAGCGCGAGGTCCATGACTGCAGGCTGTCGCTACTCCATGTACCATCCTTAAAGGAGCTCCGTTGACGGCCCTCTGAGCTGCAGTTAGGTTTAGCAAGCTGAACTTAAATGACAATAAGCAAATAATAAAAGTCCAGCTGTAACTCGAGCTAAAATTATTTCACTGCTCTCCTCTGTGTAGTGCTCTGCTCATCTGACACTGGGGCCGGCTGCCTGAGACTCGTCGCAGCCGTGGTTCATTGACTCAGGTCCAATTCTCAATATATTTAATGTAAAGCTGAGTATGCGTCAGCCTGAGCCTGTAGCTCACTTCTTGTCTCCTTGGACTGGACTGAAATGGCACTTTGGTGGGCTGGGCAGCGGAGATCAGCTACAGTGGGTCTAGATAATTGATTTACTTTATAACAGCTGAGATCCGCGCTGGCACCTCTCAACCGCAGCCACCACTTGACAAGAACTCTGCTCGGAGGAAGTCTTTCAATGTGGAGTCTGAAATATTAGAAATCATAAGTGTATACACGAGGGCCTAAGGGATATTGTTTATTGACCAACTAAAACTCCGTACCCTTACTTCAATACATATACAACACAAAGGAGTTAGTCAGTCTATTAGGTCAGAAAAATCTATTTGAGCTCTGAATGATTGCTCACCATACTCAGATATCTTGCCCAGCATTCTGCATGAATGTGGATTCCATCAGCCCACCCCTTTGGCGGAGCCACGCCATCTGGAAAACACAGGAGTAGAGTCCATGCAGCCCATGTTGCTCATAAGCTAACAAGATTGGATACTGGACTATTTACTCCAGATAAACTCGGGCAAAATGCTTTGCAGAATAATTGGGTACTGATGGCGTGCAGTGCTAAAGTGAACGTGAAAAATTAAAAATGACTATCAAGACGAAAAATATGTTTATTAGAGATCGTCTAGATGCCATACATAAAAACAACCTGATATTATGAAACAAATGTACTATCTTATGGCAATAGGTAAGGTCGACACGTTTCAGACGCTATGGCTCGGAGCCAGACAGGGGTACCGACGGACAGAGCGGGGCCTCAACCACCGAGCAGTTGCTGGGTAAGGTGAGGCATACTCCCACAGAAAGTTGGGAAAGAAGAGTACATACCTACACGAGTACACAATCCGGTTTCGGTAGGGTGATCTTAGACCACAGATATGCTCATTCCTTTTTCCAACACTGATTGAGAAATTGAAATGTTTTGCACATTTAAAATTGTATTTTTGCAGTAGAATTTATCATCCATTAGGTCCTGAAGAAAGCCGGGCAACATTGCCATAGCGGCTGAAACATGTCGACCTTACCTATTGCCATGAGATAGGCAATAGGCAATACTCCTGTGTTTTCCAGATGACGAGGCTCCGCCAAAGGGGTGGGCTGATGGAATCCACATTCATGCCGAATGCTGGGCAAGATATCTGAGTATGGTGAGCAATCATTTAGAGCTCAAAGAGTTTTTTCTGACCTAATAGACTGACTAACTCCTTTGTGTTGTATATGAGTCTGAAACATTGCCTCCCCCAATCCCCTGAAGAGTTAATCAGATGTGGATATCTCACACACACTAACACAGGGAGACAATCTACACAGCCCCTGTAGGGGTACAAAAAGTTGGAGTGAGGGTAGTACGGCAGCACCCCCATAAATCTTTGAGTGAAAAAAGTGCTGCAAATTCTATTAACATGAAATATTATTTCTTTCTCAGAGTGCATGTTAAAAATATATAATTTTATCTAGTGAAACTTTGGCTCAGGCTAGGGTACATGTGAAAGGAGAAAGCCACTGGTTACTTTTACTGCGTAATACAATGACTTTTCGGAGCATAGCTAAAGTCCTGCTTAAGATGGTGCCTACGATAAGTTAGCAGCTCTCCATTTTGCTGCTTTGCAGAACTTTAAAGACCTTCTTTGAGTTTCCCTTTGCTCAAATGTGTGTAACTTCTGATATTTATATGTTTCACTCATCTTCATTGCTTGAATTTGCTTGCAAGAAAGTGTCACTCATAGTTGTGAAATGTCACTCATAATGACACTGAAATCATTAAAATGTTACTCAAAGCAATTCGAAACCTTGGCAGCTATGATCAAGCTGAAAATCGTGAGTACATAATGTGCTTTTGGTAACAGTGTACTCACAGCAGAGTGTACAGTGTACTCACCCTTCAAAGTGTGGATTGCATAGGGTTGCTTTCACCCCACTGCACAATCACAAAAATTTAATCAAAACAAAAGCAGCTGACAACGACCTCACCGCACATCAGGAGGAACGGAACCTATCATTATTTCTTCCAATACATTGAGGTGACAAGTACATATAAAATGTTCCCCGATCACCTCTGCCTTTCAAATTTCAGCATGCCCTTCTTTCCAAAATTATTTCACTTTTAAGTGCTGCACCCGCCACACCGTTTTCAAAAGTCACCAGCCGCTACTGCACACCATATGATGAATGGTACAGCCCATCCCATCCGCTGCAACTGAATACATTAGATGTACTTCTCTGTCTTTGCTACACGGCATAACATTCCACAATACTCACACTCTCACCTAGACAAAGTATAAATCGCATTTGTATTCTGGATACTGGACAACGGTATGCAGTCTAGAATGTTAAATTGACAGATGTTCCCGCTTGTTCTTGCTGCTCACTCACACAAATACAACCACTCAAATGCAAACGAATACACACACAAACTTGACTCACAACAACCTAGCTATCACCAAGCATTGCCTTTCACTGGACTGCTGGCACAGGCAAACAGACTTTTATCTGGAGATACTGCACACACCAGACTACTCATGGGCTATACTGCCAGCATGCCCCCTAATTCACAGCAACACACAGAGCTTACTACCCCTCTGTACACCAGCCTGTGGTCTGCATGCACACACTCACATTCCAGACAGTGCATTGCACTGCCAGGGCATGCCGGTGGCAAGTGTGTCCTATACAAATACCAATTTACATTTTATTGTAATTGTATTGTAATTGCATTTATATAACACTTACAACCCCTGACGAGGGGTCGAGGCGCTTTTTTGTTGTGTAGCATGCTACTCCGGAACCCATAAATATTTAGTGGTGAATTAGTATAGTGAAAATATGAAAGTAATTTGAGTGGTGTTAATGATAGTCAGCTATTTAGATTGAGAAGGATAGTGGAGGGATAGAAGAGGGAAAAAAAATTGCATTTAAATAGCGCTTGCTACCCTTGATGTGGTGTTCAAGTGCTTTTTCGGCGAGTAGCACGCTACTTCGGAACCCAGAAAGGATTAGTGGTGAATTTGTATCGAGAAAAAATGAAAGTAATTTAATTAATTTAACTTAATAGTCAACACAAACATACAAATACTAAGAGCAATAGAAGTGTTGGTGACACAATATGATGCTGGGTGGCTGAATCAAAGAGGCATGCGCAAACATAAAAATATAGTAGAGAGGAGAGATAAGAGTGTCCAGAGTGATTAACAGCTGTATTGACTGCAGGAGAGAAAGATATATTTTATTTTACGTGTTGGAGCACAAGCTTCTGCATGCCTTCTGCCCTACATTATATAAATAGCATTTCAACTGTGCTTATAGTGCAAGAGCCCACATTTTAAAGCTTGCCATCCACACAGCTGTGATTATTTTGTTTATTTATTCAGCTGCCTTAGCTTGAACTTTCAAGGGCATACAAATGACATTGTAGTGCTATGAAAGTGTCTAAGATACCTTGACATTTTATGGTGTTTTTCTCTTGCAGCAGCAGAGACGGGAAGAGGGCATTCATTAACCTACATAAATCTTTAGGTCTGGCTTGACAGTGCATTCATATGCCTGATCAATTGGCATTGCCAGTTGTTATTCATGAAGTGTGTACTTTTAACTACCCATCATAGTGCGTGAATAAAAAGGTTTACATGTATGGTAGTCGTTACAAACATGTAGGTTTCTTCAAGATGGCGACTTTCGTGCAAGATAGGGCAACTGACTCCCTCTCAGAATTCAGAACATTATAAAGTGAGGGCCTCATTTATGAAAAGTGTTGCATCGCTACAGTAAAACAGCGGTGCAATACTTTTCACTGCACCCTCCTTGCGACACCATGGATGTGCTGTAATTACTGTACAGTGCTCCATGTCGCAAGGATTGACAGATGCGTCAGGAATCCTGACATATCTGTTGAAGCAAAACTCACGCATTGCTTGAGTTGTGTCATAAGCATAATGCAACTCCAGCAATACATGGGGAGGCCTATACCTATTGCACTGCGTCACACTTACTCCTGCTATGAGAACGGCATAAGGTTTTGACGCAGTGGCGTCCTAGAAGTGGCGCAGTGAAATCTGATAGATTTCACTGCACCAGTTCTACGAGGCTTTCTTTTGCGGGGGAACGTCCACCCTGCATACATTATACCTGATGCAGGGTTTACAAAGTGACACATCTGCCTAGATGCCTCACTTTGTAAATATGGCACAACGTGGTGCATTACTTACACCGCCGCTGCGTCACGCAAAAGTGTTGCAAGGGACTCATAAATAACCCCCTAGATGTTTATCAGAGTTACAAGAGTTTACCGGAGTTGCCCAGAGATATAAAATGCATGTACTGGATTTAGTACAAGGTGGTCTTATCAGCACAGATCTGGGACCTGTGAACTGCCGTGCTTCCACAAAACGCCAGCCAGCATAATACACATAAACACGATAAGATGCATGGCTTCTGTCCAAACCCTCCAACACACATCAACCCGCCCTGGCTGATTGGAAGGCGAAAGATAATGCTGTGTCAGCGTTTGTCAGCACGTCCTCTCTGCGTCCGTTCTGCTCGGGTCACGCTTCCCTGAACTCCCCTCCGCCCACGCGACCCTTCCGGTGTCCAGGAAGGGATCTTCGACACTTCATCAGATGTGCAGCGGCGCAGAGTTGGCAGCTAGCATGTAAGGTGCTGTGTCTGTGAACTCGAAGAGAATAAAAACAGCATTTTTTTTAGTTGTTATTTTGCCAGGACAAGATTGTGGCCTTGTTCATGCTTTAGGTTACTCTGCTATTTTTTTAATCAATTCACGATGTTTATTCGCTGTTTGACTTGTTGATTTGCTTTTACAAACTCCTATACCCTTTAATTATATCATCCTATTTCGCAGTCTTATTTAAAATATGGAAAAGTCCCATTCACCCACTGAAACACCTCAGAGAAAAATGACGAATAACTTTCAAGCAAAAAACAATTCCATGCAAAAGCACACTCCAAACAAAGATTAAAAAAAAGAACTCCCTCCCCCAGGTAGCTCTCTAAGGTTGCTGCCTTACATCTGCTGGATGTCATCTTCTTTACTGCTTGTTATTGGGCTACTCAGGGCCGGACTGGGAACCAAAACCGGCCCTGGCAAAGTGCTCGGAACGCCCCCCCCCCCCCCCCCCCCCCCCTCCCGCCCCCCACCCCTGGGACTTGGGGGTGCCGCGAGCTCTTTGCGAGGGCCGGTTTTCGTCCAACTTTGTTACAGGGCCGTTTTGCTGCAAAAACGCCCCTGTAACATAAACGGCCCCCACCCGTGCGGCGCACTGGGGGATTAACCGGTGCCCGCTACAGCCGGTCCGGCCCTAGGGCTACTGCCAGGGATGTTGCTGATCCATGCAGTGCCACATAAGCCTCGAATTGCCACTGATCCCGAACCCTAGTGTATGCCCTCAATATGCAGTGTGGGGATCTGTAGACCGTGAGAACAGGACAGTGGAGCGGGTCAGAGAGCTAGCAGTGAAGCAGTAGGCATGAGTTCATAGTACCACTGGTTAGTGCACCAGGCATCACCAGGGCACAGTGAGGAGGTCATAGCAGTGGGACAGGAGACCAAGAGCTAAAGGTCAAGAGGGAGTTACCTTTGGTGGGGTCTGTGCTTAAGCAGTGGCGGCTGGTATTTAACGGTGGTGGAGAGCCGGGTTGCGGGGGGAATTAAAAAATAAAATATATCACTTGCCTGTTGCCGACTCCGCCTCTCGTTGCCCTTCGCCCGCTTACAGGGCAGGAAGCACCCTGCTCCCAGGCTCCCCATAGCCAATCACAGCGCTGCAATGCAGGTTTGTGATTGTTCTGAGCGACGTGATTCAGCGCCTAGCCAAGGAATGGGATGCTAGGTATGTTCTGCACCCAGGCTGTAATGCAGCCTGGAGCAGAAAATGCAAAGTGTGCATGATGGTTTGGCTTGCCTGAGACAGCTGGCCAAAGCGTCTTGCACACTTGGAGTGGGCAAACCACTCCTGCTCTGGCTGTGAGCAGAGCAGCACAGCCCCTACCCAGCTGAGCAAGGACAGAAATTACATTGATAATAACAATGAGTTATTATCATTTTATCTTTTCTTTGTTGGCCTGCTTAGTGGGGCAATGCTCCTCCACCTTAGCGGAGGATCCGCCACTGCAGGCAATACAGTCTGCAGCCCACGATGCAGGGTCTCTGACCTGCAACAGTGTTGACTACCACAGGCGTCTGGAGAGTACAGCATGTTACAGTGTCAAGTAGAGCCATGTACTCAAAGAAAGTAACATTTCTAGCGCATCCTTATATCCAGCTACTACATTTTGAAAACAACCTTCTAGATCACATGTAGATAATCTATAAATAAGAAAAAGGCAGTGGCATAGAGTGTAATGAGACTGAATCCTCTCCTTGACACAAGAATCTACCCACTCCATCAGCTTCTAAGAATAAGAACATGATACTTCAAGCAAATTGACAGAGAATGTGTGATTTTGAAGTGAATTCAAGTGCACATCCTATCTCACGCTAAGGTAGTAGGCCTTCATAAATGTTACGGTGCTCTAAAGGAAGAGGATTCACCCTACCCTCTTAAATGGGATCAAAAAGATCACTACAATTCTAAACATAAGCACTTGAGCACACACTGAGTAGTTGAACAACTTATGCATGCAGTTGATAAACAACATAAGCAGTCTGCTGAGGTCGAATTGAGGTAGCACGGTTCCGAGACGCTGTAATATTCTGCAAGCGTACTAACTTTCAGGTATTGCAGTTTCTGCAGAGAAATTCAGGAGTGGGGATTTTCCCCCGGGGAAATGGTTTGATTGCTGCAACAGAAGGCACATGATTCCCGGGTGTTATAATCGACTGGCTGAGATTTTTGGATTGGTATTTGCATAATCACACAATATAGAAACGGGGAACAGAGACGATGCATAGTTGATATCTGGAACGGAAGTAGAACCGGTATCAAGGACTGAGCTTACAAGATTTTCATGAGAAGACAGCCCTGAAGAAGTCGTGGTGTATTCCCTACATGACGAAACATGTTTTGGCTGGCTAAAAGAAAAAAGAAAATTAAAGATAACAAAGACGAATTATTGTTTATCAACTTGTCCGCATAATTTGTTACAGCGTGTGCTCAAGGGTGTATGCTTAAAATTAACAGAGAAGGACCAGTGAGATGGTACTCACTATGCCCAGTGAGCCTTGCAAGCTGGTGGGCCAATACTTTGCCAGTTCTTTTTTTTTTCCTGTCCATGCATTTTGTTTTATTTTTAATCTTCCTTCTTTGTTTAAAGTAGGTCTTCAGGTTATAGTAAGTGAAAGACTGTGGTACCTTTTTCTTTGTGCCAATTCGGAATCCCATTTCCAGTGATATACATTAAAACAAAATAATATCTGTTCCAAGTACACCTTCCAGCTAGGAAGCTCTGTACTGTGCTATTAAAATGATAACGCAATATATTCAGTTTTACAATTTGACCGCAAGCATATGGCCACCACATTTAGGAATTGGGATGTTTTCTATTTTTGCTATCTTTTCGTATGGCTATGCTTGAATAAAAAAAATGACCAAATAACCATCATATCAGCTTCCCAGCTACAGATTTACATTGCCATTGTGTAGTGAAGAATGTCCACACGTGGATATATTTCTGGTGTGTTTATTCAGTAACAATCACCATAAGATGCTCCCAGCTTGACAGGACTCGAAAACCTCAACATTCTAATGCTGCCTTCAGGGACAGCTACAGGTCATACCAAGTGGGCAGGAGAAGGGAGGGGGGAACAGGGGAGTATGGAAGATACCAAGTGCCAAGTTACAACACATCATCCTCCCTAAGGAGACAAAGGGGGAAAAGGGGAAAACATAGGACAGATGAAAGAGCGAGTGGGTGACGAGGAGAGAAGGGTGAAGAGTGAGGCAAAGATGAAACAGAGGAAGAAGTGAGAGAGAGAGAGAGTCAGAGTGGGTGAGAAAGGATAGTGAGACCAGAGGGAGCGAGGAAACAGAAATGGAGAGGGAAAGAGCTCGATGAGAGGAACAGCAAAAGAGAAGAAGCAGGGACAAGAGAAGGAGGGAAAGGGGCAGCACCCCAAACCCCAAAGCCTACGGAGGCTGTACCAACGGGGTGGAACTGTATCAAGGTAACTGTAAAGGAAAACTTATAACCATCCTCAATGAGGAACTAACAGAAGTGGGGGGGGGGCAAGGCAGGAGCAGGAGGTACTGTTCCGCTAGGTCCCACACTATATACTGGCTTGTGTCGCAAAGGGATGAGCAGCTAAGTGTCACAGTAGGAGTTGCAGGAACTTCCCATCCCTAAAGCGCGACCTCAGCCACCCCACCTACTCTTCTGCAGTCTAATTGATGGACATCATGAACTAGAGTACTGCAATTCTCCTACTAGTCCTTCCATCCCCCTCTGGAGGGATGATCCTGGAGGTAGCGCTCATATTTACTTCTTTATGCAGAAACTTGGGCCAGGACAATGCCCGGCAGCTCCTTCTGGCACACTATGTCTCTATTTCAGTGTCATCAACGGTGACTGGTCTGAGCCATCTTTTGTCCTTCCTCCCTTGGCCATTACCAGCAACCAATACTTTCTTGACTTCCTTATCAAATAGCTCGCGCTTAACGACCTGATCCACTACTGTCCTAATTCCGTTCTCCTGTTTCATCCCGCATGTTCCCTTGGAGGACTCAGAGGTGATTTCTGGATCCTGAAACTTATGCTTGCTCCTATAATCATAGCGTGAACTCTTCAGACCTGACTGGACATTTGGTAGGAACTCTTTTAGTATTATTCTTTGCGTTTCCTTGCTCTCTATCTCCACCTTCCCACTGTAGGGCCTTTGAAGATATTTACCTTTCTTCTCACTCTTCAAATTTGAGTTCACTTCTCTTTCCTTTTGACTATTGACCTCATACTCCTCCCTCACTTTAGTCTTGAACTCCGACGGCGTGGTCATTTGCCCCGTCTCTTTGCAACTGAATAGATTACCCTTACAATTTATCTTTTTCCGCTCATTTGCTGTTGCACTTATGCGTTCTCCCTTCCTTTCGAATTCTTCTTCTTCTCCAATTAAACCTTCTCTGTTTTCACTCTCTTGTTTCTTACGTATTTCTCTCTCATCCACCAAACATAGGTAAGATTCTCGTTTTCCTTTCATGTTGCCTTTGGCTGTAATTCCCCTTTGTTCTTTAATACTGGCAGCCCCATTAAAAACTTCTGCGTCCTTGGAGGGAGGCGTGGGGATCTTCGATGCACCACCCTTTGTTACACTCATGCTATGTTTCAGTGCCTGTTCCCTCATTTGTTCTCTTCTTCTTCCATTGAGTGATATTCTCAGTTTCATTTGATCCTTCCACCCTAGCATGGTGGGTCCACTTTCTGTTACATATATGGTACTCCTACTATGATTTCCCTTGTACATTAAGTCCATGACTTGGTATCCTATTACTCTAATGTCCTCCCCTGTATACGACTTCGGGAATATGTTTGCCTCTTTCAAAACGTTTCCATATTTTTTTACTAACTTACAGTTCCATTCACTCTTGCTTATCATACTATGATGTGAGCCTGAATCTGTTATCATATCTGTCATCACTCCGCCAATACAGATAGTACATCCCGGGTTTATTTTACTTAGATTGACTTCCTCGTGGCCACCCATCCTTTCCTTTTTCACTTCATCCCTTTGTACTTTTTCCAACGAGACCTGTACATAATATTCATCCAACACCCACAAGATGTCCTCATAGATATTCCTGATCGTTCCTTTCATGAATGCCTTTTCCATTTCATGGTACTTTTTCCGTCCCCCAGTTCCCAAACTGTATAGTAGTATTTCAGCTTTTTCTTTAGGTACAAAGGGCACAGCTTCTTCCTCCACAACTGATATGTAATTCTCAAAATATACTTTCCATACCCTCCATTCTGCGACGTTTTGATCATCCCCCTCCATAAACGGCACTGGCGGCGGAAAATTATACTTCTGGCCCCACTCCATGTTGAACACGCTGTTGTCTAAAGGGGTAACCGTGAAAATGTAAAGTTCGCCTCCTACCTCAAGATAGTTATACTGAATCTGAAGCTCTGGTCTAGGAGGGTGGGTCTGATTCCAAACTACGGAGTGAAAAGATGTATGGGTGTATTCACAGCTGCAGCATATGCTCTACACTCGTTACATTTGCATATTAAGGCCTGCGAGTGTGGGGGATTCCTCCTCGTCAAATGCTCCCAATGACCCTGAAACAGGAACGAAGTCTACCCTGACCCGTGCAACTGACACTTCCAGTCCCACCAATTTCTTCAGAGGCTAATATTCTCCCTTAACGAGCCAATGTACGTATTTGTACACCATTATCATTTTTTCATATACCCCACACGTCTTCACCGTCCTTGTATATATACATATATATATGTTTTTTTTAAATCAGGGATTGTGACGAGAGTGCGATGGAAAGAATGGCCCACAGGGTGGCAGTGCATATGGCTGAGATACCCGCCACCCCCTCTCAACACAATCCCCAAAAGGAGGGAAACCGGAAACAGTTCTTAAAGTTTTTGGATGTGGGAGGGAGTGACCCTCCCGGCCGTATTTATTAAAACAAAAAATTAAAACATTAAACGTTTCATGTTATGTACAATTTCATTATCACATTGCGATGTTTGGCTAACCTTAACATATTCTCTAATACAGAGGTTCTCCTAGCCGAACTAGCATCCTACAAAAACATTCTCTAGAAACACTGAAATTGTACATCCTAACGTTTAAGGGCCAACGGCAAGGTCATAACCGGTGTCAAGATCCCTAACCAGACTTACCCCTCCCACTTGGGAGGGGCGACAGCACAGAGGCTTACCTCAAGTGCAACTACTAACAATTTCCCTTGACTTGACGGGGGCACTTAAGACTCGACGCCATTTAAAGGTCGTTCGAAGACTTGTGTGTGGTATCTAGAAGGTATCGTGGACCTCCCCCCACCCCACACAACTTACCGCATCTGCCGTCGCAGATGACACTGGCCCCGGGAAATTCCCCCAGGAGGGGGCTGTAACCCCTCCTACAAAGGAAGGGGCCTTGACCGCCTTTCCTTTACTTCCGGCGACCCGCCCTTAGACGGGACCGCCTCCCCATTGAGGGGCCAATGGCCACCTCTCCCGAGCGCTCCCATCCGTGTTGGGTGACGCCCACTCATAGGGATCTACCAATTAGTGCTCACCGATCATGACCTTACCGCCTACCAAAAATAAATACGACAATTCCTACTCAAACCTAAGAAAACATTGGTCGCTACGACCAAAAGAACATGCTTAAAATGCAACACTACATCAAATCATTTTAATCGTAACAACTTACACGACATTCACCATACTTTATTATGATCAACAACAAACTGATACTTTCACAGCCTGTAAACGAAACGTAAAACATACTTATAAAAATTCACTTTATTGCACAACGACTTGCTGTCCTCAGGGGCTGGTGGGTGGGTCAAAATTGGCTCTTCGTTCTGTCCCGAGCTCACGGGTAGCGAGGAGGTGCAGCTTCGGAGCACAAGAACAAGAGGACGTCTTCTGGTCTTGCGTCTCTTTTTATCCGTCTTCAGGGCGGGCGAGAACCCGCCCCTGCCTGCCCCTAGGGCGGGGCTGGCTACGTCGGTGTCTAGGCCAGCCCACTCTAGGGCGGGAAAAGGCGCGCCCCGGCTACGCCGCTTCGGGCATACCAGCCGAGACGCGCCTCCCGCCCAAAAATGGCTTCCCGGGGGGATCGAGGCACTCCGCCATACGTTCGGGGGGACCGAGTGGTCGCCCCTTTCCATATGGCTGAGATACCCGCCACCCCCTCTCAACACAATCCCCAAAAGGAGGGAAGCCGGAAACAGTTCTTAAAGTTTTTGGATGTGGGAGGGAGTGACCCTCCCGGCCGTATTTATTAAAACAAAAAATTAAAACATTAAACGTTTCATGTTATGTACAATTTCATTATCACATTGCGATGTTTGGCTAACCTTAACATATTCTCTAATACAGAGGTTCTCCTAGCCGAACTAGCATCCTACAAAAACATTCTCTAGAAACACTGAAATTGTACATCCTAACGTTTAAGGGCCAACGGCAAGGTCATAACCGGTGTCAAGATCCCTAACCAGACTTACCCCTCCCACTTGGGAGGGGCGACAGCACAGAGGCTTACCTCAAGTGCAACTACTAACAATTTCCCTTGACTTGACGGGGGCACTTAAGACTCGACGCCATTTAAAGGTCGTTCGAAGACTTGTGTGTGGTATCTAGAAGGTATCGTGGACCTCCCCCCACCCCACACAACTTACCGCATCTGCCGTCGCAGATGACACTGGCCCCGGGAAATTCCCCCAGGAGGGGGCTGTAACCCCTCCTACAAAGGAAGGGGCCTTGACCGCCTTTCCTTTACTTCCGGCGACCCGCCCTTAGACGGGACCGCCTCCCCATTGAGGGGCCAATGGCCACCTCTCCCGAGCGCTCCCATCCGTGTTGGGTGACGCCCACTCATAGGGATCTACCAATTAGTGCTCACCGATCATGACCTTACCGCCACAGGTCCGGATAGTTGACCGGCTATCCGGACCCCCCACAAAACTCCTACCTAAAGGTCATGTTTTAACGATTTTAACCAAGCTAGGAAGTCACCTATGAGTAACTCATTCCCCACCCTCGACAAATGCACACCATCCCCCAGATACATACTGTCATCATTAATACAACTATGCGAGATCGAATGCAATGTCTTGGAACGGAACAACCTACTCACTTTGTTATTCAATTTTCTAACAGAATGATTCAAAGCAGGGATCGAGATAGCCCCCCGCCACACTTTTCGTGGGATCACATGAGACCACGCAATTATGCACCCCGGAACTCTCCTCGCTAACCAACTTACCGTGGAAAGCATAGCCTCCAGGAGAAGTCGTCTACCGGTGGTGACCAAATCATTGCCCCCCAAATGCACTATGACTATGGACGGCGGTGACCTCATCCGCTCTAACAAACCCTCAAAAAATTCCTGAAACTGGTCAATACAGAGACCGCCCCTTCCGTAGAAGGACACTCTGTACCCGTATTCCCCAGGTACGTGAATCATGTCACCTGCTTTGAATACGTCTGCGGCCCGTCTCACGTATGAGTGGCCCACGACCCACACCTCCTTCCTCACAGCCGGTGACGTGCGACCGCTGGCCTGGTGTTGGGTCGACTGCACAGTCCGCCCTGCCGCGTAGGCTTGCGCAACTGAAAACAAACAAAAGACAAGAAGCGTGAGTACATGATTACAGCTTCACAACATGTGCAATCGCACGTACCTCTTATAACAATTGGAGGACCAGCGCCCCACACGTTTCACTTGTTCTACATTAAGACCCCTGGCTGTAGCTTCAGTGGCAGCCCCTATTCGAAAGGAATGGGTCCCAAATTCGCCCGGGTCCAAGCCCGCTGCGGCAATGGCCATTGCAAGCACCCGCTGAAACTGAAACCTCGTCAGCGGGGTGGCGTCTGCATGCCTTAACAATATCCCCCCCCATGATGCCACCCTTCGTGCTAGGTAATCTTCTAAGCACTGTACCGGACACATGGATGACTCGGGGTTCCTGCGAATGATCGTGCAGTCCCCTCTCCCATCTTGGTCAGTCTTGGACCTGAGAAAGGAGACAATCATCGCATCACCCCTGATCTGAACATGTTCCCTGCACAAGCCCCCCGTCACATCCTGTTTGTTCCTTGCAACTAGCTCACTAACTCTCATAGCCCCGTGAAATGCCAGCGTAAATGCAGTCCGGAACAAACAGGTCTCGAAAGGGGACGAGCATGTGTTAGGGAGTGTGGCCAGTAACTGGGACAACCTGTCTAAACCTATCGGTCGTCTTACGTCTACTCTGCGACCCTCTAGGCGTTGCCACCCACGCAGCGCTTTCTGTACTGTAAAAGACGCTGTTGGGTCCAGGATGCCATGGGCCCTGGCAACAAAAGAAATGGCGGCACGATGCCTTTGGGCCGTAGCCACCGATTTCCCAGCCCTACGTAAGGACATCAGAAAAAGTACAACCCACTCTTCCTGACCCCAAAGTCCCCCTCTCTCTGCCCCCAAAAAGGCTAAATAGGCCTGGAACGCCCCTTCATATGCCTTCCTTGTCCTGGGTGCTAGACTCTCTCCCACGAGGTGACGAAGTTCGGGGCACCGAGAGACCAGAGAGCTTCGGGGAAGGGTGCCGGCTCCGGGTCCGCTGAAGGAAGGAAACCCGAGAAAGCCTGCATGTGAAAACGAGACAGTGCATCAGCAGCCTGATTCATCACCCCTGGGACATGTTTTGCTCTGAATACCACGTTCAGTTGCATACACAGTAGGACAATTTCTTTGAGCAGCCTCAAAATCAATTTACAATGGGCTGCCTGACTATTGATGCATTCTACCACGGTCATATTGTCGGACCAGAACACGACAGAATGATCTCTGAACCCTTCTGGCCAGGTTCTCAGGGCCACCAGAATGGGAAATAGTTCAAGGAAAGCAATATTACTCGTTAGCCCCTTCTCGTGCCACCATAGGGGCCACCTTTGAGCAGACCACTTTGTGCCGAAGATGGCGCCAAAGCCTATGCTTCCTGCTGAATCTGTCCATAGCCCAAGCTCTTCTGAGGACACGGCTGGCTTGTTCCAGACGACTCGGCCATTGAAGTCCGCCAAAAATGCTAACCAAATCCGCATGTCCTGGCGGACCTCAGCCGATAACCTCGTGCGATGATGACCCTCCTTTAGGCCAACCATCGCTTGGGCAATTGAGCGGGAAAAAGGGCGAGCCATTGGGATCACCCTCAAGGCAAAGTTCAACTTTCCCACTAATTGTTGCAACTGATGCAGTGTAACCTTAGATGCATTCAAACATACTTGGAGGGCTGCCCTGAATTTTAACACTTTGCTAGCTGGTAAACGGAAACACCCCTCCCTTGAGTCCAACTCGATCCCCAAAAACTCGAGGCAAGTCGTGGGACCCATAGTTTTACCCGGTGCCAATGGCACGCCAAAATGACCCATCAACACACAGAATTCAGCTAAGGCCTGAGCACATTCGGGATTTCCGGCGGGACCAAGGAACAAAAAGTCGTCAAGGTAGTGCATTACATTCCGGAAACCCGTTTTCTTCGTGAACACCCATTGCAGGAAAGTACTGAATTGCTCAAAATAAGCACATGATATAGAGCATCCCATTGGCATACACCTATCCATGTAAAATGACCCCTGGAACCCGAATCCCAAAAGACGCTGATCGTCTGGGTGTACCGGGAGCAACCGGAACGCTGACTCGATATCTGATTTCGCCATCAACGTCCCGGGCCCCAGGCGATTCAAGATGGCTACTGCCTCATCAAACGATGCGTATCGCACCGAACAAACTTCTGGATCAATTGCGTCGTTCACCGAAAGGCCGTGTGGAGCAGACAAATTATGGATCAAACGAAACTCACCTGGGTCCTTCTTGGGGACCACCCCTAACGGAGAACAAACAAAATCCGGTACCGGGAGTACACTAAACGGGCCAGCGACCCGTCCCCGGCTAACCTCTTTCTGAATTTTTTCTTGCACCACAGATGTATGTTGTAAAACAGAAAGTTGATTTTTGCAAATCCCTACACCCTGAAAGTCCCCTACCGGGATGCGGAAACCATGTGAAAAACCGTTCCGCAGCACCCCAGCAGAAGTACGATCCGGGTATTCACTGAGCCAGGGAATCATTGCCAAGGTATCAATCGGGGTTGGTAAAGGCGCCCCTCGGACTAGTTTAGACCTGTTTGGCGCCTCCCTTACCCCCATTCTCACCCGTTCTGGCTCTGCACGATGACTCAGGATGGGACGACCCACACGTACTACACTCATGTTTGAATTTACACGATCCCGGAGGTCTGGTACATTTCCCTTTGTTGAAATTAAAGCAGAAACCCTTCCTCCCTGTATTGCCTGCGGGCCTCGACTGATCGTCGGTGCTCGTACTTGGTCGAAAGGGCGTCCCCACATTTTGGCGGGAGTAATCTACAACATTGCTCCCAACCAATGGCATCTTTAACATTCCTGATTCTTTCATTTTATCCCATGTTACAGAATCGTAACAATCCCAAGTCAAACCCTTGTTATGTTCCTTTTCTTTCCTGAACAGATTGTCATAACAAAACCAATGGTTACCTTGATACGCTGTCGAGTAACCCATAATTCGTGATTGATAAATGGGAAATTCAGAAAGCAACTCGGGCCTACGTTCCCCCAAAATCGATGTAAAAATACCCCACGCATTGCCCCAGTTGCCAATATTCTCATTTACCTTAAAGGCGGCCATTTTTGCGCGCCAAACACTCGGATGCATTAGGTCCTTCTGACTTTTAACATGCTCCACCTCATAATGATCAACAAGCAAGGAGAAAATATTCACGTACTCCCCAGCCCAGATCTTTTCTTTTATAGCTAAAGGCACATGTTGTCCCAATCTCTCTCTACGAGAGGGTGCTGACTCGTCCCTTGCAATCGGCAATGGCCGCTTACCTGCACCGGACGCAGCTTCGGCCGCTTGCGGCTTGTCTATTCCCGCCAACGGCGCAGTCACTTTAGCTGCATCTCTCTTCTCACGAAGCCCTTTTATCAGCGCCTGTGCCTCGGCAGCCGTGGCGCCATCACTACTATCCCCCAACCAAGCTGCTAGCTGTGCTGCCAGCTCGGGGTGCATGTCTTCTTTGGATGTCGGGGTGACGACAACGGGGATTGGATTCCCCTCCATTGGTACTGGGGTCGGCGCCTCGAGCGGTACAGAGGGGACCGGGACGTCTCCACCGGCTGGAACCCTTCTCGGCCTCTTAGGTCTCCCTCCAGCCGGCGCAGGGCCCGAACCCTCCTCCCCGTCCCGTTTCGCCAACCGTTTCTTTATGTCGGACACCTCTTTGCAAAGGGCCCGCACCATCTGGTCGGTCGTCATTCTCTTTGCGACTTTCTTTGGCATTTCTCCGACGAAGTATCTAGAAGACAAAGAAAAAGATCAAAACGCTCAAAATTGGCTCTTCGTTCTGTCCCGAGCTCACGGGTAGCGAGGAGGTGCAGCTTCGGAGCACAAGAACAAGAGGACGTCTTCTGGTCTTGCGTCTCTTTTTATCCGTCTTCAGGGCGGGCGAGAACCCGCCCCTGCCTGCCCCTAGGGCGGGGCTGGCTACGTCGGTGTCTAGGCCAGCCCACTCTAGGGCGGGAAAAGGCGCGCCCCGGCTACGCCGCTTCGGGCATACCAGCCGAGACGCGCCTCCCGCCCAAAAATGGCTTCCCGGGGGGATCGAGGCACTCCGCCATACGTTCGGGGGGACCGAGTGGTCGCCCCTTTCCAATCTGGCGCTTGTTCGACCACGAGCTGTAGGGGGCGACTCGGGTGCCTGTCACACTTCAAAACTTTGCTCTGCTGTGTAGGAGGACTGTAAATCTACAACCCACTTTCCTCTTCTCCTCACGATCAAAATCTAGGTGTGCCTTTTGGGAATTCAGGGACTAGTCACATTACTATCGATTGGGTTGTACCCTTATACAATACTTCACTTGCGCGCACCCTCCACGTTGCGCAGGAAACCCTTGAATACTTTATCTAATTCTAAATCAAGGAAGTTTGTTAATGACTCACTCAGATTTCTCCTTTAAGGATCGGAAAAGCCCATCTACTTATTTCATAATCTCCTCATGAGCCAGCCAGACCCCCTCCTCCTCCGCCCGATGTCGTACCTCGACTCCTTAAGGGGAGAGTTAGTCAGCAGACCGGATCTAAACTTGGGACGTTTACTGTCCGAGTGTACCTCTGAGTGAAACGCTGCACCCTCGGTCTCCTCAGTGCAGCTCCCGGCAGGGGCCGTGTGACAACTTGCCTTTAGCACCTCTCCGCATATCGCCTCTCTCCACCTCTTGGTGCTTTGTCCCGCGAAGGCGAACCTCCCTTTCCTTTTGTTCTGCTCACACACTCTGAATGCCCCGCTCCTACACCAGGTCCGACTGCTCCTGGGCCCCCTCAGGGATGTTTTCCGTTGTCACTTCTTCCTCATCGACTCAACTGTCATGCGCTGAACAGGGATTATATTCACTCTTTATTGCTTAAAGTGTCCACACGGTGGCAGTGTCTTCCCTGTGTTGGTTATTATCGGCGGTATTGAAAGAGAATGATAATGGACGTGACTGAACCTTGGCTGCACACAGAAAGGCTGAGGAGGATTTATTTTCACACGTTAATATTTCTGATTCCCCTCAGTATCACCTTCGGAATAAGAGTATGCAGGGCACTCCAGCCTCGATCACTTTCTCACACGTCCCCTTTTCACACGGACGTTTGCTCCTTTTCCAACTTCATTGCCAAGGCTTTTATTCTTAACTTCAAGACGCGGCGAGAACGATTAACACCAATGTCGTCCCCCGCTCAGCCCAGCTCTTCTCATGCGCTTCCGCAGCTCACCTCACGAACTATCGCCATGTACTTGGGTCTCACTCCTTCCCATTACACTCGAACTTTCACCTTATCCTGAGCTCCGCTCAGCTCTTAACATTAGTTTAAACTGCTCTCCTCACGATATTTCACCAATTTCAATGCTCTTCAACTCGGGTCTTACTCCTCTTCACCAACTCAATTTCATTAGAACGCCCGACATAGATTATCACTTCACATGCCTCAGTTGCTCATTTCAGGACTTTCTCCTACAGAGCTCTTTTTTCAACTTCATCACCAAGGCTCATAATTTCACTTCAAAACGCGGTGGGAACGATTAACAGCAATTTCGTCTCCCGCTCCGCTCAGCTTTCCTCATTAGCTTCTGCTGCTCACCTGACGAACTTTCTCTCCGTTCAAAGTTCATCCACTCGGGTCTTACTCCTCTTCAGCTTCTCAATCTACTTGGAACGCCCGACGCAGCTTATCAACTTATTTCTTCATTTTATTCTCCTTGTCCAAGCTCAACTCATTCCAGGGGAGAGCACCCCACTGACCCTGGCTCAGCTCCGTTTCCTTCGTCGCCACAAATGTAGTGAAGAATGTCCACACGTGGATATATTTCTGGTGTGTTTATTCAGTAACAATCACCATAAGATGCTCCCAGCTTGACAGGACTCGAAAACCTCAACATTCTAATGCTGCCTTCAGGGACAGCTACAGGTCATACCAAGTGGGCAGGAGAAGGGAGGGGGGCACAGGGGAGTATGGAAGATACCAAGTGCCAAGTTACAACACATTGCTTGATTTATATAGTTTTATGTTTGCTATTTTTTTGCATATTGCATATACACACTTACCAAAGCAAGGCCTATGAGTTTGCCAATTCTTATTTTTAAATTAGTATTTTTTTGTAAATAGCCTACCTTTTGGTAATGTATATGTGTTGTTTATCCTGTACATGTGATGCACTAAAGACCATATAGTCAAAGTGTGTTGTAGAAAATTGTGAAATAAATTGTGACCTTATTAGATAGTCTTTACTTGTTAGGTGGACTCGTTGTATTTGCTTCTAAGACCTTTAGTTACAGTACCACACCTCAATCTCAGTTATCAATGTTTCACGTATGAACACCTGCCTCGTGGTACAGTGGCATGTACTTCTGTTCTTCAATAAGCCTAGATGTAGGAGTAGTAATGGCTAGTATTCCAGGACAATGATATTTCCCCAAAATTGCAGGTGAAGCAAGAAGAATACCATGTTTGACATCCACCATAGCTTTGTATTCTGCCAGCTGCCTCCTGCTCCCAGTGCTCCCCAACACCAGCGAGCACCCCAAAGAGCGGCTGTGATTGCAGAGATCCCTACTCCGGCCAAGCAGAGGGAGAGGAACCCTACTAAATGCCAGGAAATAGAGTCAAAGGTGTGCTGCATTCTCCCCACAAGATGTGAGGCTAAAGTAAAACACCAGTGGTGAATTCCTGTTCAGCAATATAACAAGAAGAAATCAGCAGATAGCTTCATAAAAAGTGAGCATCATCTTTAACCAAGTAGACATTTGATTTCCCCGACCAAGAATGAAACAATGTGACCTCAAATGGAAGATACAAATCATTGTAGAAGTGATCAGAAACCAAAACACCCGACTACTCCTGTTTAGCAACAAAAAAACAGCCTAATTCTGAGTTGGGTGCTAACAGAAATGACTCTAATTTCTGGCGGAAGGTCTAAATCCAAAATATTCCACTAGTGCAATTTCCTTCAGCTTACTGCAACTGTGCAGGAGGAATTTTCAGTGGTGGATACTCTTCAAAATTTAGACCATCTAGATATCTGGAGATTTTCTGTAATGCCAACTTTAAAGCAGGACATTACTGGCTGAATTAGATCCATATGTAAGTGCAGATTGAGTATGCACCCATTTAAGTACTAACATTAGTTGCTCAAGTTATGCTCACTCCTATTTTAGCTCAAGATTTACCACCAAGTTGTTTGTGATGGCTAAAGGAGCATCCTTTCAGTTGATTTATTGGGCTACCAAAGTGTGAGTGATACTGTCATTTCAGATGTCAGAGAATGTCTCTGCATCTCACTCAACAAATACTTTTTGCAGCCCTAATCTTTCTTGGTCTGTCTGCACTCTATGATGTGGTAGATCACATGCTCCTTAACAAGCACCTTTGTGAAAAGATGTGGTTGTTTGAACCAAATCTACAATCGCTAAAGCTCTGTCACAAGCATCTTAGTCAACAGAATGATAATGTACTCATCATCCTTAAAAAGGGCAACATGATATTGGCGTATAGATCCATGTTTTTCTCGTACTGTTCCAAACAAAGGAAAGTTCAGGAAAAATCTCACAACATCCATTTCTAGACATCCTTTGGCTTCTAATTCTTCCCAGCAGCAACATTGGCTAGTAAGCCCAAACTTCTTAGACTCTGCATATATTTCAATCAGTTCCACACCGCACACCTCCAGTCTATGAAGATGGGACTCACTCTATTACCAAATACGAAGACGGAAATCCACATCACTGTATAGTACCTTTGTCTGATTTATTTTCTACTGAGCCTTTATCCAAAAATATAGGAGCAGAAGTGTGAAGGCATTGATGTACCTCTCAAATACCCAATCAGGAATGTCTTACCCTTTTTCCAAAGGACCATGTGTTCCAGTCATCATCCCACTTCCCACCTAACTTTGAAACAACCCTTCTAGAAACATGAGCATTCAGGGTTGCAAAAAGTTAAACTCTCCTGAGGTGTTTCGCCCTGGCCTTGGTCAAGAAAATGCCTTACAGGCAGAGACTGTTGGTACTCTGTCTGCTGCTTTTTGCTCTACTGAAACAAAAGGAAACTCTAGGAGCAAGATTAGGGTACAAAGTGTGAGGGCTGAAGGGGGTATCAACCCTAGATTCTTCAGGATCATTGCCCCCCTGGCTTCAAAGGAGCAGAGGGGGAATATGAAAGGTATCCTAACTAGCTGCCCCCTGGCACAACTGTCCACACAGTTGTCCTTTCAAACCTTAACTTCCAGGCAAACTCTTTAACGGGGGCTTTGGCCAGACCACTCCGTTTAGTCTCATGATGATTTTAATCATGAATGTCATCAAAGAACCAGGCAGGTTTGCAGATATTAATGAAAAAGCAACTAATCAATATCAGAAAGAGATATGGTGGGTAACCATATCTGCCATCATATTGACAGACTGCAAGCCACAAGGGAAGCAATTGCCTTGCATGTGGGTGCTGCAGACTGTAAATTACACGTTTAGATGTTTTAGTAAGTCACCCTGTCAAATCATAGGTTAGAAACTCAGTGAAAAGATTCCATTTGCCTCTGGAAGAACATAATCAAAGCTTACTTCACAAAGTGGTCTATAGTAGGGTCTGAAAGGACCACTTAGGAAATCAAGCACTGGCAAAGCCATAGGTCTTGTGCTGGCTGTCAGCTTTTCAGTTTTCTTAATGCTTGTTTTGTTTTGTTATGGTTTTTGTAAAACCTTATTTTTGAGGAGGTGCCGGGTCCTCACAAATTCAAAAATAACATTGGCTAAATGCTAAATATATTTTTGGGGACTCTCAAAGCACATTATGCCATAATAGTCTCTGGTACTGAAGGTCAGCAGTTGCCCATCCATAAGAGCGGAGGGGCCTCGCCCCCTCCTTTTTCCAGGCAAGAACAGTGTCTGTCAAGTTGAACAAATGTCAGCCTGACAGACACTCTTCTTGTTCAGGGCAAGAAGCCTGGAGCTAGACATGTGCTAAATGTGCTGGCTCCTAGCTGCCTGAGATGAACTTTGCCAGGCTCAGAATTTCACAGCTCTGTGGGCGTGACCTCCTCAGCTTGGCAAAAGTGCCTCAAGGCTCTCCTCCTCGTGACGAGGGGGTGAAAGATCAATTGCCTCGGACGCTTCAGTTTTAAGCCCTGAAGTGCCCAGGGCCAAGTGGTAATCGGTGACACCTGGTCACAGAGTGGGGGTGTTGGGGGTCAGCAGTCTTACTGACCACATCCCACTCTGTGATGAGTGAGGAACTGATGCCTTCCCTCAGTGGCTCATCTAATGTCAGCCAATGAGGGAAGGCAGCAGTTCCAACCCTCTTGGGACCTCCGAGGCTTCCTTCTTAGCTGCGGTTAAGTATTATTAGGCAGATTTACAAGCCCCTTGCAACAACTTTATGCCGCCGTTGCGTCACTTCTGTGACGCGGCGTCGTCGTACACAATGCGCCACTTTGCGACATATTTACAACGTGATGCATCTATGGAGATGCGTCACGTTGGAAAGCCCTGTGCTACATTATACCTGCGTCAGGTATAATGTAGGCAGGGTGGTTGTTCCCACGTAAGAAAGCCTCGTAAAAGTGACGCAGTGAAAACTACAAGATTTCACTATGTCACTTCTACGACGCCACTGAGTCAAAACCTTGCGCCTGCTTGAAGCAGGCGTAAGGAGTGACACAGCATGATAGGAATAGGCCTTCCTGACCATTGCTGGAGTTGTGTCGTGCTTGCGACACGACTCTTGCAATGCTCTGCCTTCCTGCCAAAAGATACGTCACGCATCTGTCTATCATTGCGCCACGGTAAGCCGTATTGTAAATGCGACACATCCATGGTGGCGCCAGGCTTTTTTCCGTCACACAATTTCACTGAAGCATCTGTGCTAATATGCAGAGATGTGCCAGTTCTTGTAAATCTGCCCCTATTTTTTTTTATGTTTCGTGCATTCGTGAATGTATGAATGCATGCGTACTTATTAGTGAGTGTTGTGAATGGATGTGTGTATGTGTGTGAATGCATGGGTGTGAGTTAGGTGTGTGTGCGTGTATGGGCCCCCCTATCCCACCCCGGAACAATTACTGGCCACCTCTGCTGAAGGGAACTACTTTGTGTGTGGATGTGTTTTTTGTGAAAGAGCAAAATACCATCACACACAACAAAGTTAGACAATACCTTACCCCTTGACCCATGCTGTATGCTGTTATGGATGGAAGAAAAATGTAAGTGACACAACAAAAAACCAAACGAGAAAGAGAGCTGGATGAAAACCCCTATAAATAAGTATATTAGTAAAATCAAAATGTCTTGGCTAACTTCAATCTTAAAATATACAGCCTGTTTGTCTTGAGAGCCATATTGCAGTCCATTCATAAAAATAAAAGTGACAACCCACATACCGCGCTGACTACTTGGTTCCACTCTATAGCATTGTAACTAATTCAGAAAAATTGCACAAGCCAAAATTGTTTAGTGCGCGGGGCTACAAGCCAGTCCCTGCCATCTGCTTCTAACAATATCATCCCTTCGCTAGTCTTTTGAGACCGACTACCTGGCAAAACAACAAAAGGGAGCCAGGTGAACTGAAGGGGAACTTCTCTTATCATTCTTGTGCCAAGAACGCCTTTGTAGACTTTTCAGGGACCCTGTTTGCTTTTGATATTAATGAAACATCTGCACGGCTGGAGCAAGAAATGCAAGCCCTTACATGTGATACTCCAGAGGAAATAAATGTACCTGTATTATTTACACAAAGTGCTGGTTCTCTTTTCAAATGTGTGCACCTTGTGTGTAATGAAAGGCGCAACCTGTTCCTGGAGTGGTGAGTGATACTGTTTTTAATTAAAGCAGAAACACGAGTGAGTACCCCGATTCTTTGTTCGTCGTGGGTTTAAAAATATCGGCTTCAGTGAGCTGGGTTCATTTGCTGTGGTAATGTTGTGTGTGTGCACACATCTGTATGTGTGTGTGCTCATGCGTTCATATGTGTGTGTGAGGGGTGGCGCTGGTATGTACACTGTAATGTGCCTTCTCCCCAATGTTTGAACTCAGTGAATAGGGCATCCCAGAGATAAACACCTCTCCTCTTGTTCTGAGGGTTCAAAGCCTCTTTCCAAACAATTTAAAGTAATGAAGTTATGTCAGTTGTTCTGCATGAACAAAACATGATCAATAGGGAAATGCAAGGCATTGATCCCTGGAAAAAATGTGCAAACACCATTACTTTACAACAAAAAATATGTATACACCTAAATTGCTTAGTAACCTTTGCTTCTTTAAACAACGCTACACCTCAGAGTCTACACTCAGGGTGCCAACCTTGCTGTATCTGGGGTAGTCTGACATTGTGATGGAGAGCACATGCAGTGGTGGATCCACTGACTGGATGGATGCCATATTGGTTGTATTTAGTTATGTTATGTATATCACATATTCTATAAATGTAGCTATCTTATTTATTTATGCTTTTTAAGTCTCGCTGGAGTAGCATCCGAAGGATGCGTCCAGCTAGAGACGTATAGCCGTCCGTCTCGGGGGAATTAGGGACAGGAGGGTGGCACGCGCTTCTGCTGCTGGATTTGCCTGCGTGAACGCGCATGTCAGCTCCGTCCACATTCTCAGCAACATGCGTGCGCATACACACAGACAGACACTCGCTCGCTCACACACACCCCCTCGCCCCCCAAGTCATCGGCCTCTTTTAAACACACACACACGCATACACACGCATACACACAGACTCCAAGACACATACACACACGCACGCTCACACACATACAGAGCCCCCCGCCACCGCAGGCGCACACACACATGCCCCCCGCCCTCGCAGCTCAGCAAAGGCCCCCACTCACCGGTACTCGTCTCCAGCTCTCCATGAGAGGGCTTGTTGCAGGCGGCGGCGGTCTCTTCCTTTGGTGCGGGGCTCTCTCACCTCACGGGAGCCCCGCTAGCGCCAGCCGCCCTTCTCCTCCTGCCCACACGTCCCAGTGCTGGGTAGGCTCCCGCCTGGGCTTCCGGTGTGTCTTGACGTCCCGCCCCCGGCCTACCTGACTTCCGCCCCGGATTGTGCACGCCACGCATGAGTCCATGACTTCCTGCTGTGTCTCTTTGGTATTATCAAGGGAAAAGGTATTTTAATAATAAAACGTTACAAATGTTAAATTATTTGGTGCGGTATGAGGAGAGCTACACAATCCCTGTTCACGTTTTTCACTTCAAAGCACGCCCCATTGCACACCCAGGCGCGCCTCCGTACCAACCCCCAATCAGTCTACTCCATCCTAACCACGAACCTCCAGGGGCCAAAGCAGCAGAAATACAGAGCTCCCCCTAACTCAGCAATAAAAACTCCTCGCTGCCTCCTCCCCAGGCTGCCTAAGCACAGTGTCCCCCCTTGCACCCTTCCACATGAGCCCCAGGACGATAAACCATGCCTAGACCCAAACCCAACCCCACCCCCTCCAAAGACGGCAGCTCCGAACCTAAGGCTCACATCCCCCCAAACCCAACCATCCCCCCACTGTCCTGTTACGCCACACTCTATGCTCCCGAGCCCCATCTCAGCAGCTGCAACACCGTCCTCCTGTCCGTCTGCGGTGTGGGTGCGGTGTGTGTGTGTGGGTACAGTGTATGGGTGTGGGTGTGTGCGGTGTGTGTGTGGGTGCAGTGTGTGTGAGGGTGCGGTGTGTGTGAGGGTGCAGTGTGTGTGAGGGTGCAGTGTGTGTGAGGGTGCAGTGTGTGTACGGTTGCGGTGTGTGAGGGTGCGGTGTGTGAGGGTGCGGTGTGTGTGAGGGTGCAGTGTGGCTGCAGACATGATCTATTAGCCATAAACAGGACCAGGCAGCTGTGTTCAGATCTTAAAGGGAGTAAACTTTGCAATGAATGAAGAAAATAACAGATAAGCTGTGTGTGAGGGTGCAGAGTGTGTGAGGGTGCAGAGTGTGTGTGTGAGGGTGCAGAGTGTGTGTGTGGGTTCAGTGTATGGGTGTGGGTGTGTGGGGTGTGTGTGGGTGCGGTGTGTGATGGTGCAGTGTGTGAGGGTTCAGTGTGTGAGGGTGCAGTATGTGAGGGTGCGAAGTGTGAGGGTGCGGTGTGTGTGCGGGGGCATGGTGTGTGTGCGAGGGTGCGGTGTGTGTGAGGGTGCGGTGTGTGTGAGTGTGCAGTGTGTGTGAGGTTGTGGTGTGTGAGGGTGCGGTGTGTGAGGGTGCGGTGTGTGTGAGGCTGCGGTGTGTGTGAGGCTGCAGTGTGTGTGAGGGTGCAGTATATGAGGGTGCGGTGTGTGAGGGTGGACAGCATCAGGGGATGTTCTCATCCCTTATGTCTCAGACGTGAACAACCACCTGGATAATTCAAGCAATTTCTGGTGCAACCCTGGCGTAGCACAGGTACATTCATTCCCAAATGGCAGAGTGGGCTCAATGAAGGTTCTTGATATCAAGGCACTATGGAACCCTCCTGCGGTTATCGTGGACAATACACTCATGTCTTTAGGATGTCCCCATTATGAAAGTAATATTCAGGCCAATATTCCCCCAGAACGGGGCTGACTGAAATGATTCTCAAACATATAAGGATGCCTGACCAGCTGAAGCCCCGTTCTGTGGTTTCCCTACATTTTGACTAAAAGTGTGACTTGTCACAGCAAGTTGGAAATGGGACTGGGAACCTAGCCTCCATTGCTAAACACTATGACAGGTAAGCCAAGGAGGCTACGGTGGTTTTATTTATAGATGTAGCTGTTTGGTAAGGCACTGGTTGTCATTTTACGACCACTTACGGGGCTTAAGCCAGGCGTTTGCAGTCTACAGTATCTACGTTTGCGGAAGTGCAGACCACGTCACCTATGGGATCGCAGGTGCGGACTTTAGGCATCACAGCTCTGGCACAAGCTGAGACACGGTCCCGAAGGATCGAATGACTGTAATTCCTGCAGGGGCGTGGATTTCTATTACCCATCCGACAAAACCCAGATTTCCTATTAGCTCTTAAGGGCAGTGAACTCTTTTCCGCATGTAACTGTGCAAGTGCAACCTGTTCTAACCAGAGTACTGCGGGGAACTCGCCCTACACAGGTGCCTGCACAGCAACCATGTGAGCTAATTGCCGGTCACCGTCGTGTTATGCAAGGCCTGCAGCACTGGCAGACCCGCTCCTCTGTCCCTCTGTGTACTGATAATTTTTGAAGGGACGGGAGCCCCCTGTCGAACTCGCACTTGCGTGATTTGGGTCAAACCACATGAGTCAGCGCCAGGCCTTTGCGGCCGACCGACTATGAATAACGGAAGAACTCCAGGCACCCGGGAGCTGCAGGCCAAGCACACGGCAAACGCTGCTGGCACTAATCCAAGCAATTTGAGGAACATTCCCTTCCTGTCCCTTCAGCGTCCAGCGGTCATGAGCACATTGACATCACAGGCCAGCCTCCCAGCGCTGATGGACAATTGTGTACTAGACTGCCCCCATCAACTAACGTCCCGACTCCCGAGGGAGGCTGCAGAAGTGCACTATAGCCAGCGTTCAGCAGAGGGGGCCGGAAGTCGCTGGAGCAGCGCTCTGAATGACAGCTGTTCAGAACGAGGCCTGACACGCAAATAGATTTTCCGGCCGGGAAAAAAAAGAGTCGTGACACGCACAAACTTCCTGAAGGGGCGGAGAAACAACGGAGCGGGCTGCGTAGTCTGGACACGGAGGGACAGGACGAGAGGAGCCGGTGAGGGGGGGCGTCGGGGCACATTGACGGTGCCCGCCCCCCAGTGATGGAAGCCTTGGATGTGCCTGGTGAGCAAGGTTGGGAGTGTGTGTGTGCGCGTTTGTGTGTGTATGTATGTAAGCCCTTGGGGGGGTGCGCTGCGTGCCTGCGTGTGCTGTACCTGTGTGTGTGCCTGCCTGCGTGTATGTGTGTGTGTGGTGCGGTGGGGGGGTGGGGGAGGGGGTGTGTGCGAGCGAGTGTCTGTCTGTGTATATGCACCCGCATGTGTGCCAACTTTAAGACATCGGCGGGATCGTTCGCGCACCCAAATCTGGCAGCAAAATCTCGTAACACCCTCTTGTCCCTCATTCCCCCGAGACGGGCAACTAAAAGTCTCCAGCTGGACGCATCCTTCGGATGCAGTACCAGCGAGGCCTAAAAATGTGCCATTTACAATACCAATAGCTTAAACTTTCCTAATGCGAGACCTATTGCATTGCAAATGCTTGTTTATATAGCGCATACTTTACCTGACGGCATCAGAGGGCATCACAATAGAACCAGTTACTTTACATGATGACTTCAGAGTACATGAATTACATATAAGATACGAAACAGATACATGGGTCTAAACTTAAAAAAGAGTGGTAGTAAGTGAAAATGCATATATCTACTACAGTTACTCTTGGTGAGAGTTACATATATGCAAGTTGCAAATTCACTCAAGATTACGTATTAAGAAAAGTTGAGTCAATTAAGGATGGGCAAATATATATTACATATTTACAGAGCATGATCTTCTCGCCCTTGGTAGGGATGCTCGTTATGCCAGCCTTCAGGGTGCTGGTGCTCTCGCAGGTGGCATTCCTGGGCCCAAAGTGGTACTGGCCATTGGGGTAGAAGGCCAGGCGCTGTGGACTTCACACTGCTCAGCGAGCTCCTACTCCAGAGCTCGGGCCTTTGCCAACCATTACGCTAATTTTTTTTCTCTAGACTCACTGGCAGAATTGGTGTGCAATTTTTGGATTGTGGCGACAGGGAGAGAGCAGAGCTTTTCTTAAGCGGAACAGGTTGTAGAGCTCTTACCTCTTGGGATATCCTGTTCCAGATTTTCCAGGGTTTGAGATCAGAGGAAAACGTATGTCTCCACAATCATTATGCTTGACTGTGTGGGTCAGAAGGTGGTAGGTTGATCATAGTGGAGGCTGATCAAGGGGGTGATAGTTATGTAGAGATGGGGGTCAGGGGTGCAGTGTACCTGGTGGGAGACAGAGGTTGAGATTACAGGTCTAGATGAAGAAAAAGGCAGAACCACTGCAATACTCCCTAATTAGCTTTTAAATGAGTGGCAATCTGTAAAGTAAAATCTTAAACCAGAAATAAACTACGGCCTAACATAAAATGGCAGAACAGCTGTAACTGGTTCAAGCCAACTAAACCGTCAGACATTCAATTTTAGTGAGCTAAGAACTCACCTTGAGGCCGACAGAGTCTACTCAGGGTCATCAGAAGTGGGGTAAGAGGGGGCATTATTCTCCAGACCCTGCATTTTTTCAGGGCCCGCGCTTTTCCTGCAAAATATATTTTTAGATTTTGAAGCCATATTTTGAAGCTGTTTAGTCATGGCTGGTAACATGGCTTAAACCTCTAGACAAAGACATATACTGGGCCTGCATGATGTTTTTCTTCCTGGGTGCACAAATACTTTGGAAGTACCTAATTTAACACCAGCATGGCTGCCCCTGTCTTTATCTGCCTTTTGTTTGGTCAAATTAGATACATTTGGTAATGATATTGCATCTTCTTTCACCAACTAGAGACAATTCACGATGTGATCAATTCTGGATAAGTAATCATTGCCATTATCACTTAATTTAAAGGAACAACAGAACAAAATCTGACTGTACCATAAAGACTCGAGCTGTACCTTACTGATGAGGTCCAACAATTCTAAAACATGTCTCTGGTTGCCTATGCTCCCTTTCAGAGTGGACTTGAAGTTCAGCTGACACGTCCCTTTTGGGGCAGAGCTAAGAATGATTTACATATGGTTAGTCACATGCCTGTAACGGTACCATGAACAAAAAACGAATTATAGAAATGTTGCTCATCGTAAGTACCTGTGGCCGAGATTACTTCAAGTATTCCATCGGTTACTTTTTGTTTGTTTAAAGGATCTCTCTACTTTAGTGAATTGTTGGAAATGTAAAGTGAGACAAGTTAAGGTGACAAAATAAAATCAGACAGTGAACATAAAATATTTGTAACATTTTCTTTAAGATAACATACCTCCCCTAAGCTCCCTTTGATGGTCTGGTACCTGAACTAGCAACATAATTTGTTCCTACATTAACTACATTGCTTTCTAGAAGCAGCATTGACTGTAGCTTTTGGACTTTAAGATGCCCCCTTTCTTTGATCTCACTTGAAATGTTTGGCTCACTTTCCGTGTTTTCAATTAAGTTTATTTGTTGTGTAAAAACGTTTTTTTCCTAGCTTTAGTACAGGGAAAATCTAAGATTTTATTAGACAATAAGGTGAGTATTTTGTGTAAATCCCTTCACTACTGATCCCTACAGCAACAATAGAGAGAGGAAAAGTAAACAATACTTTATAATTTCACTGCATAGTCATAAGAGGCATCCACATCCAGAAACATCTTCTCTTAAGACAGACGACAACCTAAATGGCAAATAAATTCCAAGAAGAAAGTGAAGGTTCCAAACAGAAGATGGGGATGCAGTCACCTTAGAAAAGAAGCTGCAGGAGGCACAGGACAAAACTAGCCCAAGTCTGTAGAACATAGTGATATTCTCTATTTTCTGAGATCGCAGGCAAGGCATCCAGATGACAATCCGGATAGAAGTCAGCAGCAACAAACCAGCATCCAGTCCAGAGTTCAGCATGTGAAGGTATCCAATCCAGGGAACACCAGGTGACAGCCATCCAGATGTGGCTGCATCATACCGAAAACTATCCAGGCAGATAACATCATATGTGGACAGCCAACACAGGATGTATTGGACACAAGGAAAATGTCCATACAGGAAATCATTGAGTATCAATAGGAGAGGGAAGAACGAGGGGCTAGTTCCCTTCCCCTGGTAATATATATGCGATCAAGAATAACTAGCTAATGTTTAGGAATTGTGTGGTTTGTCTGGAAAAGAAACCCTTTTTCTTCTGAAGGCCCTCACCCACCAACCTAGTTGGTGGCATGCTTCATCATCGGGCCCCACCCGGTGCTACGACACCTGTTTACAGCGGCGCGGGTTTTTGTGAGAGGTGAGAGTGCTGTGATTGTGTAGGAGTGTGGTTTAAAAACTGTCCTCTGGCCCCTTTACCCACGGGGATTATTTAATAAATGGGCCTTTGGCAGTAGTAAAAACAAGGAGGATGTGTCTAGAGTTAATGATGGTCTCCCACATTCATTGCAGTCGACATGTTTCAGCCAGGCCTTGATATTAATCTGGCTTTCTTCAGGACAAGACAGACAAACATAGAAACACACAAGTAACTAGGTTGGTGGGTGAGGGCCTTCAGAAGGAAAAGTTTTTCTTTCCCAGACAAACCACGCGATTCCTAAACATTAGCTAATTCTTCTCGATCTCATATGCATTCAGGAAAACACCCATCAAGCATAACACTGGATTGAAAGACCCATTGATGGGATGATCTTGAGGAATTAGCAAGAGAAGAAGGTGCGATGGGAGCCAAGACAAAAAGTTTTCCGGCTTGCACAAAGCAAGTTAGAAAAGGCAAGGAATATTTATACAGGCATTTGCCCCCAACAAATGAAACTGAGTAAGTGAGGCAACAGCAGTTCAGGATGCTCCTGTACCATGAAGACCAAGGAGGAGCAAAGTGCAACAGGCAGAGCAAGGGCACATAAAGAGAGAGCGAGAGAAAGAGAGAGAGAGATAGAGAGAAAGAGAGCGAGAGAGAGGGAGAGACTACAAACAAAACATTTACATTAACAAATGTTAGCAAGAAAACGTAATAATTGGTGTAAGGTGAACAAGACCCATGGTGAAGCACTTGGAGACAGTTATTTGAGAGAAAACATGACAGGGCAGGACTCTGGAAGAAGACCAACTATTGTGGAACAACTTGGAGAGAAACACAAGTTACAATGGTTGGATACTGCGGTAGGATGGTCATGTTCAGTGGAGTAACATGCAGACAGATTGCCCCTAGATGGATAGTAGTATAAAAGCAAGGATAGTATGGTCCACCCTTGGAGAGCAGTAGACCAGCCACTGGGCACTATATGCAGAGAAGGCCAACAAACAGATAATTGACAAATAATGCAGTGGTACAAGTGCAAAGAGAACATGAGCTGACCACTTGTGTCAGGCCCGAAGGTGCAAGAAATGCAAGAAGGGACAAACAAAAGGAGGAAGAAAAAAGCAGAGGGACAGAGAACAAGATGGTAGAGGAAACTAAAAAAGACATAATTCAAGACTCAAATAGCATTTTGGGGCTGGGGACCGATCCAGATTAGTTTTAGAGATGGGCGAGGCTAAGCATGAAGAAGTTTGAGGGCCCTACTTTAGAAATGTAACAAAGACAAACTAAGTTGAACCTCATCCCAAAGAGCAACAATGCAGCTAACCTAATAATTAAAAAATAAAAAATAAACTGCTTTTCAAATTTTCAATAGTTAAATTGCAAAGTTAGAAGTGAAAATGACCACCTATGAAAAGTTTTCGATTTGTTATCAAAGTGTTTACCTGCAAACAAAGCTGAGTACAGGAGGTAGATATTTCAGGATTGCAACTTCAAACAGTAGCAGCAAAATCGCTCAAGGACTCGGTTAGCACTTGGAGCTGGTAAAAAGAATATTAAAATTCAAACTGCCATCAGGCATCCATGGAATCTTTCACAAACCTTTTTCAGTTCAAGAAAGAGCTGGAAACTCATCTGAATTTGGTCTTTGATTGAATCTCTGCCTTTGAGCCTTTATAGTGATTTACTCTCTTTCATCTGGGGTTTCGCTATACAGATATCACATACATACAGATGGAATTTTCAACATTTCAGTCATAACATGATTGGCTTAACTAGCAGGTAAGGCACAGAGCTACAAACAGTAGGGCTGTCACCATAGTGTCTTTGAGTGGCTGCAAGACCTGCTTACGTCACTAATCAGTATGCCATTGTGTGGATAACAAGAAAGAATTGCGTGCTAATGGCTAACATGTAATCATCCTATTCTTCGCAGCAGTGCACAAACGTACAATTTGTAGTACAACCTGGCGGGGAGCTCCAATTCGGTCGCGAGCTTGCCATTATGTTCACTGCATGAACTGCCAAATATAGGAGCAGCTGTGTGCTGTGGACACCAAGTTCTGCACTGGTTCACATTTATGGATGTATGGGTGTAACCATATTTTGGATGCAAGTGATCGATGACGCATTCACAGATTGCGACTGTAGTACACACTCCAGTGTCTAAAGATGTTCAGAGAGAACTTATGAAGCGACGAAGAAGCCTTCGAGCCATCAAGTTCTTCAATTCTCAAGTGCATTTGTTGCCTTGTGGGATTTCTAAACAAACGTGTACCTGCCAAAAATAGCTTAGTTTCAGATGGAGAGAGTATGCAGCTGCCAACCATTGGGGGTAGAGAAAGGGCTACTCCCCATTGGTCGAAGGTACCCAGGGAGTCGTGTCTGCCAGTTACAATGTACTTTGTCCATTCATCCATGTCTATCATCATGTGAATTTGTACAAGACATGCACTAATGGCCGTGGATCTCCCACCAAAGAACAGCACATGCCCTTCACTCATGGGAACCTGGGTTATCCATCATAGACTGTGACAGCCAGCCCGCTGTCATCATTGTAGCTACTTTATTGTATGTTTAACTTTTCAGATGTTTTGTTATTGTTACAATTCAGCCTCATGTATAGTTTGCAGCCTCGGAGTGTGTGCTTGTATGCTTGGGTAGCAACCTATTTTGTCTCTTCCAAGTGGTTTAAATTGGTGGTTTGGGACTGTTGCACCACACAACAGCAAATGTAAAACTAAGCATGGCCATTATCTATCCTGTTTTTACTAATAGCAATTGACTTCAGTTACAATGTTTATGACACTTTCTATTGCTAACTTGGGTATGAAGTGATGTCTTGAAATAGTGAATGTTGCTATGTACGTGGACGAATTAAATATAATCAAGAGCGGCGGTGCCTGTGTGCGTCCAGGAGGTGAGGGCTCGGGATCAGCACTGGGTCTTCATGTTACCAACATAGTCCAAGAGCACATCCTAACAGCATGTTCGGGCTAAAGCGAGCCTGTCATTTCCAGGCCCCAGGGTTTTGATGTTTCCAGGACTTCGTAACAGTAACCACCAAGAGTAGACAAGCGCTCAATCTCATTAAAAAAAGGTCTAGCTCATGGTGTGAAGGAGGACTAGCTGAAGCTTGCAAAATTGAGAATTACTGTTGAGGGGAATGACAATGGGCCACATTCAGTGTTTGTTGATGAAGGAGGACCTCTAAAAGCAGCAGTCCTCCTGTCCTACCAAACCCACACCACCCTACACCATTTATAGGTGTGGGATCTGCTAAGTTACCATCGGCGGATCCTCAGCTGACTCTGGCAACCATAACACCTGACCCAGCGGGCCATCGCGGAAAGGACCATCAGTTCATGGTAGCAGCTGCCCGGCCCCACTGAGGGCAGGGTGACTACCACTTGTTTCCTCTCTCTAGCATGGGAGACAGAGGCAATAAAAATGTTGAATGGCCCTGATGCGCAGGTAGAAACCTCTTACATATTGTGCATTTGTTTTTTGTTTAGAGAAACCAAGCTCCTGCTTTGCTTCTCCAGACAGAAAGGTTTGCCTTCTGGGTGCTTTATACATGGCACTCCTCAACAAACATGAGAGTTGTGAGGGGGGCTGCAGCGGCTCCCTTTACAGCACAGAGATCCCTGCGAAGCCGGTGGGGATCTTTAAATTAGGCAGATGATCTTCTGCAAGCGTGGCAGAGGCCATGGCCTCTGCCCCCTTGGAAAACCAATGAACAATCCGCCACTGTCTAAAAAGCCAGCTATATCTTGTAGGACCTCAAAAGGACAGAGAACCTGTATAAAGTCTTGAAAAGAGTGAAGATTATAAAAGTGATACTATCTTGAAGTTCGTATAATAGAAGTCCTAAGCTTGCCTGTTTGTAGCTACAACGTTTGGGATCCTGTTTATCATTTGCTGAGTCAGAAAAAGGAAATTCTTGACTGGAGATTGTAATATATTTTACAACGAGAAGTCATCATTGTGCTTAGGAATGTAGCCAGGTGGTACATGCTTATATTTTATCTCCACAAATTTCTTCTGATGTGGCATAATTGAGACCCACTGCCAATAAGGCGACGCTAGATGTGGCATGTGTACAACTGTATTCTTGATATGGCAGAAATTGTTAGTTTCCTCCACAAAGAGCTCCGGTATGAATGCACTAGCCTTTAATGGTGGTAGTAATTGGCATTTTCTCACTTTGGTCTGAACATTTGGTTGCGCCAGCATATCTTTATCATCATCATGCTTTGTCTAGGTCCGATAAATATTAGACAAGCGTATCCTCAAGCCCCTATGACATTTCATCTCGAAGGGGAAGTCTTGACAACATTTCATGTCCTAGCAATCAAGTTTGCACCCCCCCTCCCCCCGATGTGGAAGATCTTGTGATCAGTTTGCTCTTTAAAACAATTTATTTGGAGCAAAATCAGGCACACACAGCACCTCCTTATTTTTCTGGGTGCACATATAGGTTTGACTGCATTGTGTGCTGTTTCCTACTGTCGCTTCACTATCTGTGGCACCTTCCGTTTTCTCTATGTGTTCCGTTCATGCAACGGCAAGCTGGAGCAGAGAGGACACTATGGCGCATGAGATACTCCCCATCCTTCCTTGCATATTTTTACATGCATTGAAAACATGGAAGAGCTGATGGGATTGTATCAGATTTGCGAAAATTAGGAGCTTAGATCATCTTCTGTGTCTGGGTGAGGCGTGCACATTGGACATCTCGTAATGTTTCTAGAAACAACATCACAAAATCCATTTTGGAGAGGACACAGTGCTAGCATGCACAGTGGTCAACGTGAAGGAAAAAAAATGGCAAAGCCAATAGATCAGCACCTGGTATGAAAGGCTAGACATATTGGCTTTGCCAATGCTTAGTCCAGTTATTTTCAGGAAACAAAGGTCCTAAGCCTAGAACATTATTTCAAAGCAATGTAATATAGACCACAATCGGAAACTATATGCTCTTTTCTTATACCCAGCCGGGCAAAGAATTTATTAAGAAAATATGACAAATATTCAAAGTATAAGTTACAATTTGACGACAAACATTTGACGTTTGAAGTAAGGCACAAGCCTGTGCCGTACTAAGAGATAGAGGAAAGTTGTGAAGGAGGGTGCAGAGGAGAGGACAGTTTACGTCAGGCAAAAAGAGAGTTTGAGCGAAGCTGGATACTGCTTAAAATTCAAATTGGCAGTAATCCCCAGAGTAGTACATACATATATAAATGTTCATAAATCAACTGTATGTCTACTAAACAAAGTCGACAGCGTTTCGATCCCGCGCTCAAAATTATGGGACTTTAGTTACATTATAAATCATTTGTTGATGGTACCATACTCGTTTTAGGAATTGTGGTGGGTTCTAAGGTGATTTTACCATGTGAAAAAACCTTCTGCTGTGATATCATGAATATTGTTTGAAAGAAAACTAATATCTCATGATTTTCCCACAGTGGTTTGGAAGGGGATCTATAAGCTAAACTGAAAGCATATTTTCTGTAAATTCACATTATCTTTCTCAGTCATGTGAAAATGAAGTCTGACATTCTCAGTAAAACATGTACATCCAACAAGGACAGAGACTGTCAGTTGATTCCTTTGTGTTCTACTGCAGCCTCCTAGAGTGTTCTAAAGAACAACTAGAGCGCTAACAGTCCTACTTATTACAAAGGTATGGCACACCTGAAGCCATCTTGATTGGAATAAAGTGGTAACTCTTAAAACATTTAATTTAAGAAGAAACAACATGAGGGGGTATATTTTGCCATAGAAAGTATGATTAGTGCTGCAGAAGGAAAAATTAGGGCACATTTTGAGTGACTTCTCAAATCTTTTTCTATTTCATTAAAACATTCTGACATGCAGTCTCCCAAAATGGCCACCAGAGACAAAAGAGCCCAAATGTAGCCCAAATATCACCCAGATGTAGCCCAAGTATAGCCCAATGACAGAATGTCCCAGAGTGTTCTAAAGAACAACTAGAGCGCTAACAGTCCTACTTATTACAAAGGTATGGCACACCTGAAGCCATCTTGATTGGAATAAAGTGGTAACTCTTAAAACATTTAATTTAAAAAGAAACAACATGAGGGGGTATATTTTGCCATAGAAAGTATGATTAGTGCTGCAGAATGAAAAATTAGGGCACATTTTGAGTGACTTCTCAAATCCTTTTCTATTTCATTAAAACATTCTGACATGCAGTCTCCCAAAATGGCCACCAGAGACAAAAGAGCCCAAATGTAGCCCAAATATCACCCAGATGTAGCCCAAGTATAGCCCAATGACAGAATGTCCCAGAGTGTTCTAAAGAACAACTAGAGCGCTAACAGTCCTACTTATTACAAAGGTATAGCACACCTGGAGCCATCGTGATGGGAATAAGTGGTAACTCTTAAGACATTTAATTTAAAAAGGAACAAAATGAGGGGGTATATTATGCAATAGAAGGTATTATTAGTGCTGCAGAAAGAAAAATTAGGGCACATTTTGAGTGACTTTTCAAATCCTCTTCTATTTCATTAAAAAATTCTGACATGCAGTCTCCCAAAATGGCCACCAGAGACAAAAGAGCCCAAATGTAGCCCAAATATCACCCAGATGTAGCCCAAGTATAGCCCAATGACAGAATGTCCCAGAGTGTTCTAAAGAACAACTAGAGCGCTAACAGTCCTACTTATTACAAAGGTATGGCACACCTGAAGCCATCTTGATTGGAATAAAGTGGTAACTCTTAAAACATTTAATTTAAAAAGGAACAAAATGAGGGGGTATATTTTGCCATATGAATTATGATTAGTGCTGCAGAAAGAAAAATTAGGGCACATTTTGAGTGACTTCTCAAACCCTCTTCAATTTCATTAAAAAATTCTGACATAGTCCCGCAAGATGGCCACCAGAGACAAAAGAGCCTAAATGTAGCCCAAATATCACCCAGATGTACCCCAAGTATAGCCCAAAGAACAACTAGAGCGCTAAAAGTCTTACTTATGACAAAAGTATGGCACACCAGAAGCCATCTTGATTGGAATGAAGTGGTAAGTCTGAAAACACTCAATTTAAAAAGGAACAACAGGAGGGGGTTAATTTTGCCATAGAAAGTATGATTAGTGCTTCAGAAAGAAAAATTAGGGATCATTTTGAGTGACTTCTCAAATCCTCTTCTATTTCATTAAAAAAATTCTGACATGCAGACTGAAACATGCACTTTGAATACCACCAGCAGACGTCCCTGGTGAGCAGTAGCTTTACTACAGTGATCTAATGTGCAACTAGAGTGCTAACATTCAGAATTTATGGCAAATGTGTGACACATCTGAATGCCTTCTTGATGGAACCAAAGTAAACAAGCATTGAAAATGCAATAGATCTCGCCCTCGTTTAAGTTAAAGCCATTCTGTTTGTAATGAGGTGGCTTTTTAGCTTTGCTTTTATTAGTGTTTTTTCAACTTTCATGTAAATAACGCACCGTTTTCACCAAATCGACTTTGCCCAAGCACACCCTTCCCTTCGGCCAACAAATCCCAAAAATTCGGCACACCTGCCGATCCACTCTCCCTACAGCTCACCCAAGCCCCGTCCCTCTAGCGCAACTGGAACACCCCAAATTCACCTTCTCCATGCGCACCAAAAACTCCCATTGAATAACATGACAATTCGCTACTCCACACAAAAATTGCTCTTTAAAGCACTTCCACTGCTCCGATCCGCTTCAAACTTGGCTGGACACTAGTTCCAGCGATTTCCTAACATCTCACCAAAAATCAGCCCAATCCATCCACTGGAACGGGGACGAATTTCAACCCGAATACGCGCCCCCGCAAACACAAAAAAAAGCCATAAAACGGCCAAATCTCGACCAAAAACCGCCAAAATCCCTCAAAACCTTGCCAACACCAATACGCACGAAACTGAACCGGCCCCTCAGCCCTAGGCTCCGGGAAACCTACTTAATTGACCCAAAAGCCCTAAAAAAGCAACATAATACACACGAAAACGCCCTAACAACCCTAAAAGGCATATAAGTATATGTATGCATGCATTTATGTTTGTATTTATATAGATATACAGATGATATATGTTTATATATGTATGTATATATATATATTCACTGAAAAAACCATAGGCTATAGACCATATATAGTTAGGAATTAGCATTTACAAAACCTTGAAAATTCACTGAAAAAACCATAGGTTATAGACCATATATAGTTAGGAATTCGCATTTACAAAACCTTATTTTACTCACACAAAACCATTGAAATTCCATATATAGTTAGTTGCACTAACTATATATCGCGCACCTGCAATCCACTGCTGATGATGTCACATATTACATCATTCATGACATGGTCAGTGACATCACTGATGACATCACTGATGACATCTCAAATGACATCACTGATGACATCACTGATGACAACATCCAGTTACTGTATGTTTCTGTAAAGTTAAAATATGTCTTACATATTGAAGAATGAGTGGATGTAGAAGTGTCTGGATGAAGGATTTAGTAGGTGCATGACTGACTGTATGAGTGAGTGATTAAATGTGTCTCACTGAGTGCATGGGTTAGTGACTAAACTGTCTTAATTTGTGCATCATTATGTCTGTTGTTCTGTAAACTGTTGCATGTGTTGATAAGTAGCTATATGAGTAACTATATGGGTTATTGATTGGTTGCCCAAGTATTTGTATGGGAGACTGAGTGTGTGTGTGGGTGGCTGGGAGGTGTATGACTCTGTGCATAGATGTGTGAGCAGTTGATTCACTAGATGTATGGTTTCAAAAGTGCATGTGGAAACAGCTGTATGGGCGGTTGACTGTGTGCATGAGTGTATTGGTGAGTGAATGGATATCTCAGTGCTACATGTCAAAGTAAGTACATATGTAAAACACAGTACATGTGAGAGTTGACATATATAAATAACTGTGCATAAGAGCCAGTGAATGTGTGAGTGGCTGTATGGATCATTGTGAACTTGTATCAGGGATTGTATAAGAGAGTTAATATGTGTTAGTATATGTTTGAATAAGTAAAGTTTGTATAACTGTATAGTTGAGGAAATGGAGGTGTGATTGATTCTTTGATTGACTGACTAGGTGTGTGAGTAACTCCATGGATGAGTGACAGTCTGTGAGTGTCTGTTTACACTGATTGTATCTAAGGTTATATTAGAGTCTGAAGAGGTTCATCGTATGGGACAGACTGATTTGCATATAGCCAGGTTCTGAGCTGGGATGGTGCAGTGAGCTAAATAACGGTGATGGATCAAGCCCTGATCTTTGGACTGGGTTAGAGTGGTCTGCTTAATTCAGACACTCTGTTCATCACCACCCCCTTTTCTGAATCGTTTTTGGCCACTATAGGTGTGGCAGGGTATACTCAGACATGAGTCCCTTGCTCACTGCACCATCAGGATTCAAGCAAGCCGGGCCGACGACGGCTGAAATGCCAGAAACCGGTCCCCGGAAGCTTGTCTCCTTTCTGGTGAAGAATTGGCTTGGTAGTTTAGTCTGCCCTGTTCCCATGATGCACTGGGCCAGGGACAGACTGATTTGCATATAGCCAGGTTCTGAGCTGGGATGGTGCAGTGAGCTAAATAACGGTGATGGATCAAGCCCTGATCTTTGGACTGGGTAAGAGTGGTCTGCTTAATTTAGACACTCTGTTCATCACCACCCCCTTTTCTGAATCGTAAAAGGAGAGTCGGCATAAGTTATTAAACTGACTTGGGCGGATTGGTGGGAGAGAGCCGACCCCCTCTGTGACCACAACTTACCAATCGAGAGTTAAGCAGTGGCGGGATAGTTTGAATGTCGAGGCATGCCCCATGTGGGTGCCCCGTCTGGTTGGTTTAGAGCAGCGTTCGATACAATATTCGATCCGCTGAAAGGAGAACAGTCACGGATTTAGAAACAGTGAAAAAAGTATTATTTGTGGGCCTAGGTGAGGGCTGTGGGTGGGGGCATTCTCACCTCTTTGGAAGAAGCTTGTCCGTTGGTGCGGTCGGTATATTACGCGATCCGCTAGGGAAAGGAGGGAAGTAAAGTTAAGAATTTAGCCTAAAACTATGATTAGGTTCAATGCGCCAACAGGGTAGCCGAGATGGTTTTTTGCTAAAGGGGCTTCTTACCTTTGAATGGATAGTAGGACGGTGTGCCGATACACAGGTTCCTCATAGGTAACGCTGCTTCCTAGTGGGTTAGCGCGCCACCGAGGGTTAAGGCAAATCGGTCAGGTGACAGAAGTCACATGATCACGGGTCAACTACGGCGGCCATCTTGGAGTGGGTTGATTAAACTAAATGAGGAGTGATCAAAACGGCGCAAACGCAGTGAATTAGTGCTTTACATTCACTTAGTGTGCCGGAGTGAAGCTAAGGTTATTTGAAGTGGTTAAATAATAGGGTGCAGCATATGTAATACGGACGATTAACAGTAAGCAGATTATTTTCAAAGCACAATATACTTTAAAACAACAGAAGTTTCAATAGGTTCTTGTGGGCAGTGTTTTCACTTTCTGGGGCCATTTTACCAGCATTGTTCATAAATGAATTTTTTAGACAATGAACTGGGCCAAGAATGCAAGTTAGTGCCCACTGTTCGTACTGAAAGAGGTGGCATACAGAAAAAGTTTTAAGTTCAGAGCAGGTTTGTCCAGTCCTCGCTTCGGTTTAAACCAGTCCGGATAGTGTTGAACTGGATTATGGACTTAAGTTCTTCTCTGTTCAACAGTTGGGAAAGGTTTCCGCCTCTTTGTGGAAGTTTGATAGCTTTAAGAATTGTCCATTTGATGTCATCAGCTGTGTGGTTCATCTCTGTGAAGTGTTCCACCATGGGAGCATTGGGCGTTCTGCATCTAATTCTGCTCCGATGCTGGCTGATGCGTGTCTTAGCTTTTTGGCTGGTTCGTCCTATATACATTTTCTGGAATGGACACAATATCGCATAAATGACATTACAGGTGTTGCAATTCGTGAATGATTTCATTTCGAAGTTAATGCCATTATGACAAATATTCCGTGCTTCAATTGTGAATTCACAAACAATGCAGTGCCCACATTTCACATGACCAAATAGTGGTGGTAGTCCCCAGTTAGAGTCTAGAGTGGTTCGGGGAATGGGGGTGGGTAGGGCTGCCCTGACCAGGTGATCTTTCAAGTTCTTATTTTTTCGAAATGCAAAAAGGGGTCTCTCTAGATTGATGGTGCAGCATTAATGATAGGCCAATGTTTAAGGATTGATTTGCGGATTCTGTTGGATGCTGGACAAAATGTGGTCACACAAGCTATTCTGTCTTTGTTGTCCCTTGCCTTAGGTGTAAGTAGGACATCACGTGGGCAATACCATGCCCTTTTTAAATGCTTAGTCTTGTGCCACCACACTTAAGCTGTATCTCATTGATGATGCTTACGAAGGCTGATATTGGTCTGGGGTTGTATGTGTTTCCATTTAGAAGAGCCTGGGTTTGATCATTTGGACTAGACTGTTCCTGATGAAGCCGGACCAAGGCTTATTTTGCTGGCCTCTATCTGGAATAGGATAGTGGGCAACATGTTTGGAAAACTACCCAAAGTGATTGCTGGCAGCTGACACTTTGTACATGCCTTCCACCCATCACCTCTGTGTTTTCCCCTTAGCCAGTGCTTGTTATGGTTCATCCATTTCTCTTCCACATGCAGTGGTTGTGCAGCTTCGTCATGTTGATTTCCTCACCAAAGGCAGTAACGTCTTCAGAATTGCCACTGCCACAAAATTCATTAATGTCCTTTTTAGGTCGAGCCTGGGCAGAGTATGCACTGCTCTGCGAGGAGTATGGTCCTGAAGACCCGCCCACTCTCTGCCCATATTTGTCATGTTTATGTTGGCTGATTAGTGATGGAAATGATGAGCTGGGAATCGTCAGCGTAAGAGACCAACCCGAATCCATGTCTCCTGACTAAGTTGACCAAAGGAGTGACATACAGGTTAAATAGGGTTGGAGATAGCGCAGACCCCTGTGGCACTCCACAGAGGAGGTGAAAACTTTCTGACTTCATGCCATCCCAAAACAGCCTCTGCTCCCTTGCCTCCAGAAATGAAGACAGTAGGGGCAAGACTGTCCACCTGACCCCTGTATCCCTCAGCCGCTGCACTAAAACAGTGAGGTTTACGGTGTCAAAAGCGGCTGATAGGTCAAGGAGCACCAGGACCGCCCTTCCCCATCATCCACTGCCCTGCGATCGCTTCAGCTGCAAGAATTAGTGCATACTTGGTCGAGAGACACGGGCTGAAGCCGTGCTGTGAGGTATCCAGCAGGTTATTTTCATCAAGATAGTCTGTTAGCACTCTTCGGAGTTGTTTTACTATGCACTTTTGCAGTAATAGGGAGACCGAGAATAGGTCGATAGTTCTTAGGCTCACTAGGATCTAGACTAGGTTTCTTTAAGAGAGGCGTAATGGATGCCATTTTTCCAGGCTGAGGGATAGCAGCCACTGGCTAGGACTTGGTTCTGAATGGGGGGTGAGATTTTTGCAGATCTTATATGCTGCTTGATGCATAATGAGTGGGGGGCAGGGATCAGTAGGTGTGCCAGATTTTATGAAAAGTAAAAGTTTTTGAACATCTCCATTGTTCATTGGCTTAAAACAAGTGAGTTTGCATTGTGGACTGGTTCTGGGCACTATCATGTCCTGAGGTCTAGAGGGGCTTGGGAAATTATTATAAATTTCTCGCACCTTCTCTTGAAAGTAACCCGCCAGTTTATTACATAGATTTTGTTCTGGCTTAAACACTCGGTCTTGCTGGGGTTTAGCCAGTAGATTGACGGATTTAAACAGTTCCCTGGTGGAATTGCCCGCCTCTTTTATTTTATGGTAAAAAACTGTTTTTTGTAGCAATAATTGCTTCTTTGTATAATAAAATGGTGTGATTATAGGTAACTTTCTTGTGAATATCATAGTTTTGCCGCTAGTGGCGCTCCGCTCTTTTGCAGTTAATTTTTAGGCTTTTAAGTTCTGGGGTATACCATGTCGATGATCTTTTAACTCTTTTTGCCGTCACTAACTTCTTGGGCGCAACTTTATCCACTGATGATATTAGCCAGTTCATTAAACTGCTGAGCTGCCTTGTTGTTATCAGAATCTAGGATTGTTGGAAAAGAGTTGAGTGCCGACTCAAAGTCACCGTCTTTGATTTTGTCCCACCGCCTGATTAATTCCTTAGAAACTTTGGTTTGTGCTCTGGGTTGTATCTAAATGGTTTTAAGTTTAAAATGAATGGCCTTATGGTCTGTCCATGGTAGAGCTTGTAGGTTGGAGACAATGATGTCAGGATCACTAGTAAAGATCCCATCTAACGTATGGCCTGCTAGATGGGTAGGTCCGATTACTAGTTGTCTGAGTTTAAAAGCCTCAAGATTGTCTAGCAACCTAGCAGTATCTGCATTGTTATTTGCTTCTAAATTGTAATTAAAATCTCCTAGAATAGTGAGGGGGAACAAATCAGTCTAAGATTCCAGGAGCGTCAGAAGGGCTTGGGAGAAAACCCCTCTGGGTCCCGGCGGGCGATAAATCAGTATCCCTTGAAAGATCTGAAACTTATTTAATTTAATGCGAAAGTGCAATGCTTCCGCCGAGAGGGTGGAGATCACCTCTAGCTGGACTTTGAGATGATCACGATAAATTATCGCTATCCCTCCCCCTTTACCCGTCATTCTGTCTTTAGAGAGGTACGCATAGCCCTCTGGGATAGCAATGTTCTAGTCGGGCACTGAAGTGCTATTTGTCCATGTTTCAGTTATCACCTTGGCTGCCAGTGGTTTTCCCCTCCTGTGCTGGAAAGTAAGATCTATACTTGTTCATGACAAGGTCAGCTCGTCATAAGCGCAGCTCCACTGTGCCTCATGACGAGCTGAGCTCGTCATGAGCAGGGAAGGGGTTAAAAAGACTAAGTCTGGTAGGGAGAGTTGTGTAAGGTCTTCCAACTCATATTTATGTTTAACTATTGAGCGGACATTGACTAGTAGGCATTTTGCGTATTCTGTTGCTATTACCTTAAGGCTGTTAGTTTTCTGCTCCGTATGCCCCCTTATCCTTTCTCTTTCATTAGTGTCCCTACTTCTATCAATGACGGGCTGTTTTTCCTCTCCCCTTTCCCTGAATAACCTGTGAGCATGGAGCCCACCCCAGTGTTAGTAGAAAGTCTAAAAGCGCAGTTGGTGCAGTGAGCCCTTGTTTTGCTATCAGACTGCGGAAGCATATTTTAGGGAGCACATGTATTTATTCTCAAGTCCAATAGAGATTGCCTACCATATGTTCCTGGTGCGATTTGGCCAGGGGTTCTGGCGCTGCTCGCGTTCCGGGAGTTGGCAGGTGCAGACGAGCTTGCCTTTGGCGCGCCTGCCCGCTGTGCGGTCGCTCCAGTGCCTGTAATATAGTGGTGGGGCCAGAAGACTACGGCGTCAACTGCAGTGTGGTCCCGACTGACTTCCGAGTACCGCAGGGGCCGAACCCTGAAAACGATTGTTAGCTCAGGTAAGGATTAAAGTTTTAAAAACATGCCCCCAGTGTAGCATTTAGAACATAGCACGCCTAGTGCCATTAGCTTGTGTCAATGTCCTTAGTAAATGCTGACTTCTGATTCGTTAATAGGCTTGTTAGTCCCTCCTTAGTACCGCCTTGTCTTCATTTGTAACCTCCCATGAGGTCTGGCCCTTTTTCTTCGGTTGTTACACGGTACAACTTATTTAGTCTTTAAGCACTATTTCTTTAATGCGCTTCTCTTACTGCAGGCACGACATACTTTCCTGCAACATTCAGCGCATTCAGTGGTCTATGCGCGCTTTCACAAGGCGCTTTTACAAAAAAAAAGCATTTATTTGTCAACTTGACAAACAAATTATTTTTTGGGTTAAAGCGCAATGTAACGTGTTTTACCTTCATTAGGGGCCGCTGACCTTTCTTTAGACACGGCTCGTCGAAACAAAGCGGCGTGGCCTCTATTAACATGAAAGCGCAGCATGGGGTGCTTGTAAACAACAATGGAATAGGTCTTACATATTAGAAACTTTGACCTATTGGTATTGTAAATGACAATGCCTTTTATTATTGCAAGTTTTTTAAAAACACAAATAAAAGGCATTGCCATTTGCAATGCCAATGGCTCAAAATCTCGCAATTGCGAGACCTATTGCATTGCAAATGTTTGTTGTAGGTGCTCTTAAACAGTTTAAGCACACAAAAAGGAGATAGGTCCTTGGCGGGGCCGAGGGGGGGCTGGACCCTATATGAAGCTAAACAACAAAATGTGCCCTCTCCCTCAATTGCTTCAATGTTGAGAACCCAATAAACACGAGTTAAATCAGGTCCGGTATATTTATTTATACCTCTTTTTTAGTGATTATTTGAAAACAACTACTTTTTCATGGCAGATCAATAATACAACATACACAATTATTAACAAAAGACATTAAACTACATGGACACAATGAAATTAACAAACTATCATGTGAAAAACAGTTTCAAGTGTTACATCCCACAAGTACTACAGTGTTGAAACAAAAACGTAACAGTGAGATAATTCTAATGTAGACAGCTCATGAAGAACAAAAGAAGAGCCAATTAAATGCAAGAGCACATAAGCGTGAGGCAATAAATTTCAGTACGCATTTAATGTATATAGTTGTCTCTTGCTGGATTGCCGACGCGTTTCAAGTTTGGGCATGAAGTTTCCAAACTCTCATCAGGGCTCTTGATTATAATCTAATGGAATGTAAAAAACTCGTTTTAATACAACCAAATGGCCTCCTAGAACATATAAAAATACCGCTTGGATGAAGTTAAAAGTACCTGATTGTTGGTAATGGGTTGGCCTATGTGGGTTTGCATCAACGGACCCAATCCTTGATTTGGGGCTCAACCAATAATGACTTCTTTGACAACATCACCCTGGAACAGAGGTGTTATCATCATTTAGAGTGTGGTCCCCAGTGTGCGGAATAACATCCCCTGTACACTTTGCTAAACAATAGTAAATAGTGGCGGAATCGTACCTTGAGGTGATCGATTCCGTTGTCAACAGTGGAGGCTGGGGGGGAGGATTATCTTTACTTGTAGACCTGTGCATAAAAATTGTACCTTTTTAAGATTGGAGAAACCTTCATGATTTAAATACAGAGGCGTTTTGCTTAGCCAGAATTAAATGTACCTTATGTTTGGTTCTTTTCAGGAAACCTCGTCCCCACTCTACTGCCCCGGCCGGGGCTGTAAGGAATCACAGGGATGTGAATTCAATAAGTGCTTCACAGACGCGAGCAGTCGTTTGTCTGAAAAAACGCACGGGTGGTTTGTTTACTATGAGACACGCTAGATGAAAAGCTCCGGGTAAAACGCCCTTGCTGTTGAATGGGCTTACCTCTGGAATCTTATTTCTCTTCTTTAGCGCAGTCGCCGCGGTGCTTCTCTGTCGCTTGCTGCAAGCAGGGAGAGGCGGCGGCCATTGACACCTACTTAAAGGGGCACCGTTCTAAAACAACGGAGGAGTGTTGCTAAAGCCGCAATGAATTATGGGATTTGGAGTTCGAGCCAAATCGTGATTCATTCAATGGTGAACATATTGATGTCTTATAACTGGCTGTTTATAATGAAGGTTTTCCTCATGATCGCACAGGGGAGTGGTGCAATAGTGCCAACGCGGCAGTGTGGCGCCAAGTCTCAGATTCTTGACAATTCAGACATGGTGTTAAGGCCCATTAAGGTGCAATTAAATTTCAGTATGAGATACGCTTCTTTCTCTAGGAGCATCTTGTCAATGTCAGCGGGGCGCTGTACGTGGTTCATGGTGTGTAGGACAGTCCACTTGAAATCATTTTCATTGTGAGACATTTCAATGAAATGTTCTACCACCGGGGCTGTTAGAATTTTCTTTTTGATCCGTGAACGATGTTGTCCTATTCGGAGATTAACCTGCTGATTGGTCTTCCCTATATATAATTTGGAACAAGGACAGATCAGGGCAGAATTTCGGCAGAATTTCGGCGTTTGCGAAAGCAATTTGGACGATTGGTATGCATCAAGGAAATCTTCTTTCAAAATAAAGAATCGCAAAATATGCAATTCCTTATCTTGCGATTGCATTTAAGGAATCGCAAATTTTGCGATTCCTTAAATGCAATGTAAGAAGCCAAAAAAAATAGGAAATTGGCCTTAAGGAATCGCAATTTACCACCAACTTCTGGTTGGTGGTAAGTTGCGATTTCCTTTCAAAATGCATATTTTTTCTATTTTCTAAGTGCCATGTGACGCACATACATGCCCTTAGGGCATGTATGTGCGCCACATGTCCACCCATGCCGATTTCAGGGGTGCAACAGGGTGTCCTTTGGACACCCCTGCACCCTTGAAATATTCACAATTTGCGATTAGCAAATTGCGAATCGCAAATTTCCCCTTCATTCCTATGGACCACCTGGCCCATAGAAATGAATGGGAAATTATTCCTTAATTGCGATTAGCAATTTGATAATCGCAATTAAGGAATGTTAAGAAATCGCTGAAAAGAAGCTAATTTCTACATACATACCATTTTGCGATTTCTAAATAGCGATTCCTTAAAAATCGCTATTTAGGAATCGCAAAACGGAATGTTGATACATATGGCCCTAAAACACATTTTACTAATGTCTTTTAACTCTATCTCCCTAATAAGTATTATGTGAGTGGTCGATTCATACATTCTTCTGAGACTTAATTATTGAGAATGGAAACAGTTGTGATTGCGTTGTATTTGCCTTTTATATGGAGTTTTGCTACCACTGGTGTGGCTCTGTATGCGAAATGTATGCTTGGTTCAAGAAACATAGAACACATGCTTATAAGTGAACACTAAGGCAGTTTCAGGTAGTAATTGACGTTTAAGAATTGTTTTCCTGACCTATTACTATGCAGTTAAAGGTTTTCATGTGCTAAACGGTAGAGAACATGTGGGTCCCAGAATTTCCTGGCCCAGTCCCACATGCAGCTCCCCGATTTCGAGCTCGTTTCGGAACACAAATTCAACCTGTTTTCAGCACGTGAACTTTGTAAATCGAAACACAAGTGGAGTTATTGTGTGCAGTTCCAACCCTGGTTAACTCTTAATTATTCGGAGTTGTATATTCAGCGGTGAGACCACTCGACTAGACATTTGCCACACTTAACCAACACGTGTAGCTTGCATGATTGGCCTAGGTGTAAGGGCTCTTTAAGTGCTGAACATTGACCAAACTGCCCGTTTGCGCAGAGCATGTGTAATAAACGGAAGGTTTTTTTGCTGAAATATTATTTTATAAAAATGTGTTTATGTATTGTAAGATATTAATCAATCACCTAGTTTCACATTTTCTTTAAGCCCAATTAATATTTCCGTGTGCAAACATGAGGTTATGAAAACATGCAGGCCTGTTGTGTATATGAATGCTGCACACTTAGGTTTGTAAAATAAATCATACCATGAATATTTTATCCCATGAACGTTAACCCCTTCCCCGCTCATGACGGAACCACGCCGCCATGAGCCACGGGCGGCGTGTGCTCATGACGGTGTGGTTCTGTCATTCTGCGGTCGCTCCGCCCACGCAGCACTGATTCCCTCCCTGTGCGGGCGAATTAGTGAGTCAGCGGAGGCGTGACGGAACCACGCCATCATGAGCATAGCTCACCCGTGGCTCATGACGACGTGGTTCCGTCATGAACATGGCGGCGCCGCGCTTCACCCTTCCCCGCAAGGAGAAACCCAACCGATGTCCATAAGGAAGAGCTGTCCATTATTTCGCTACTTCTGAGGCCAGGGGTCTCAAATGCAGTGCCAGGGGTTTCAAGGGGCAAGATAGGGGTCGCAGCTGTGACCCTTGGCGTCCCCTAAATGATGGCCATGCTTTACCCAGGTGTATTGTAGAGAGGTTTGCAAATTACACGCTTAAATCACAGTCATTAAGTCAAAAGGGAAGGTAAGTACAGGTAACAGACCAACATGTTGTATATGCCTATAGGCAGCATCTTGTCCCTGAGGTTTGCCAGAGCAAGTAACACAAAGGAGTTTACAACTGCATTGTGGTTTGTGGCACTTGTATTACAGCGTACGAAATATCCATCACATTTTGACAGAGTGTCCTGCCCGTAGACCCCAAAAATGACCCCAAGGGTGGCAGTGAATTGCAAATTCAGGCAGCTCTGGCCCCTGCAGGAAAGAGTGGTGGGGCTGTGCAGCTGGATGAGGGGTATTTCAACGGATGATGATGAGGGGACATTTATTTATTTAATGTTTCCTTGTCATTGGCGTCGAAATTCCCCTCCCGCGGCCCCATTAGCCGCTGCTGAATTCAGGTGATTCAAAAGCAGGTGTAGTAGCGCTGTGCAAGTAGCAGAAGGGCTAGGGTGACAAGGCATCCCGGATTTGCCAGGACGGTCCCCGTTGTTCCCCAGCTGTGCAGATTTCGAGAAATTTAGCTCATGTCCCGGTTTTTGGAGAGGGTCGACTAAAAACTGGGGAGGGGGGGTTGGTATGTTTTACAAAGCGGGGATAGTTAGAAGTTGTTCCAAGAAAGCAATTTAATTGACAGGCAAGCTACTAAGTTTCAAAAATAGTATCTTATGTATTTTTTTTTGTTTAAGAAGTTTTGATTGAGTTTTTAAGTAAATAGCATCTTATGTATGTTCTTACTGCCTGTTTTGTAAATCTCTGCTGAGGAGCGCTGTCATTCTGTGCGCTCGCTTGATGTAAAATTATAGTCCTTCTTCTATTTTTGTGAACTGTCCCGGTTCTTTGCTTTAAAATTCTGGTCACCCTAAGGAGGGCTAATAACGGAGGCAGTGCCAAACAGCGGGCTAACATATGCAAAAGATTTCACTCAGCTGTTTCAGCAATTTATTACCATCTTTTGTATTTCAATAAACCTGCATGGGAAACCCTAGGCATAAACTGTTAAATTTATGTTCAAGTTCATTTTTTAACCTGTCAAACTGATGGTATTTTATGCCCTGAAGAAGCGACTTCTTTCAAATTGTTTTTGTCACCAGTGTTGGCAGAGAGGCGGTAAATCTTGACAGGGGTTAAGTTATAGGCAATAACTCTGTTACTAACAAAATTCAATTAAATAAATTTACCAACTATTATTTGAAACACTTAATTGTGCCTCCATCTGTCGCATCCTATGAAGCCACATCATGTAAGGCATAAATTATGCATTTTGTAATTTGCCCATGTTCTTGGGAGCTGGGCCATATATTTGGAGGAGTTCATCTGTAAAGCGTTTTTGAGTTTGTGGACGCGATAGACACTGGAGCACACTGCAACAGATTTGCAGAACTCTGCGTAGGTACAGTCTACATGTGTGCATCTGATGTATGTGTTTCATGTATGTAGTGTATGCATATGTTACACAGATTTCATATCTGAACGGTTAGCTCAGGAGGATGTAAGGGAAGTGGCAAGTGAAAAACAATGCAAATTTGCTGCACACCAGAAAGTAGTAACTTCTTGAATATTCACAAGGCTTGCCGAGTGGCCTCCCCCCTTTCCTTGCTCACCTTTCACAGACAGTAAGTTACAGGGTGTAAATTGTGCGAAATTTGCAGTAGAGTGGGCAACACCTTGTGGAAAGGAGGTGGGGCATTCACGCAAAAATAATTAGTTATAGTAACAAATGTGTAGTGTAATTAATAGTTGAACTGTACATTGTCCTAACTGCAACCAGGTGCACATATGGATGCACATACTGTTAGAAAAAAAGAAGCTAAATTATGTACAACCCTCCTCACACCGGTATTTGAACACTTTTAGCTCCATTCTGCAGTTCCCTATCGTGGACAGGTATTATCCCATTATGTAACAAGCATTGGCATAGCCAATATGTTTTGCCTTTGGGGCCTTATAAGTGTTTTGCCAGACCTATTGCCTTTGCCTTTTTTTCTATGAGCTATTGGCATTTTGAAATGGTTATGCCTTTTATTTTGGTTTTAAAAATGTAAGTGAAAGGCATAGCCAATAGGTCTGGCTAAACACTTATAAGGTCCCAAAGGGGAGACCTATTGGCTTTGCCAATGCTTGTTTTTGTTAGGCACGGGGAGATAAGGGATTTTGCTCAGAATCACAGGATGTTCAGCGTCGTTGCCGAGACTCGAACCCAGTTCCCCAGATTCGAGGTCGACTACTCTAGCCGTTAAGCCAACTCCTCTCCAAACACAGAAAGAATTATAGGTAAATGTTCACAAAGCATTTGAGCAGCCTTTGCAAGCTCTTCATAGCCGTTCAGAATGTTTATTCTCCATTACACCTCTGGAGCTGTTGCCCAAACACAGTGTGCATTACCCTACGGTCGTTATTCACCAAAAGCTGTAGAAAATAAAAACTGCCACAAGCCTGAGCAAAACCCCAGGCTTGCCAACCTTGAAGACATAATGGAATCAGGTGATTCCTGTGCTGTAGGTTTCTCAAAAATTAAACCTCAGGTACTGGCATTGCACATGGCAAGACTTCCTCAGCAAATCCAATACGAACAGGTTTCCTTTCCGCGCTGAAGCACCAGCTAATCACCCTTGCTCCAAAAAGCAAGGCTAGATCCCAATAACTCCAATGGCTACAGCTTCCTCGCTGCACTGCCATAGAAAGCCCTAGTGGACATAGCAGTCCAACTACGTGCACATGTTTAAGCAAAACAAAAATCAGTTGCTAACCTATTTGGTTTCCACCCCAGATTCCATAGTAAACTTTCTAGCATTATTTGCTGAAAATTGCCGAAAAAGGTTCACTATGGTAGTTAGTCCCTGTGACCTTTAAATGGCGGACCACAGCCTAATGAAACACAATGTTTAACCCTTTGTGGTCGTCTTTTACCCTTCACTTAATGTTCTTGTCAAGCAGGTCATGGGATACTAGTATTAAACGCGAGAAGCTGGATTAGCGTTCAGAAACTGGGGCCAGTTTGCAGCTCAGGAGGGTATTGTTGGTATGATGTTGGTACCCCTGCTGCAATTACTTATGTGGCAGACAGACTTGCGTGTCCTCCATTGCACTCGGTCGGCGCTCTAGTCTAATGTCGCTATTGATTTTCTCACTAAATATGTTGAACAGAGTCTGTGCATACAGTCTACTCTTGAAAAATAATAGTTTTTTAATGCCACCTTACCGCATTAGAGATAACGCTGTTCCGGCAACTTCTGGTGCCTCTGACTGAGGTAGCGCTCTGCATAACCAACTCCAGCAAGTACCAAGAGACAGACAGGCAACTAGAGCCAAATTTCGTGAGGGGGTGGGGCGGGGTTAAAAAAAATTCGTGGGGGGTGGCTAATTCTACCAGCGATAGGCCGGGTGGCTCTAAGAAGGGGTGAAACCATTACAATAGCCTCATTAACATTTAAATGGTCTTTAAAAGACCTGTGAAGTACTCGGTGCGGCTGCAATCAGACAGTGGCCGGCCCGCGAAGCTGTCTCTTCCCGGGCTGACACACGCGACGGGGGAGGGGGGGCTGAAGCCCGGTCAGCCCAATGGGTGTTGCACTCCTGCCAAGAGCGGTTAGGAATATCGCTGCTGCGGGTGCACTTAAGTCATGCGCTTGGCGGGCCTTGATGCTGGTGCAGCTAGCTAAAATGGCTGCCTTTGAATGAGCTCTCCCTTTTAATAGCAGGCTTTAGAAGGAATGATGCAGTGGGTCACGGGGGAAAACCCATCAGGTATACTACTTGCTCACTGCCAATAATACTAATAACTGGTCATTCAGTATTGCTGGTTCCTACTGCGGTGATACCGTGCTTCTGCCTTGCAACTCAATGCACACCAAGTAGTTTACCTCACAAAAGTAGTTAACTGCCCGCACCCTGGACTGAGCCCATCCGAGGTTGCCTATGCCTCTGCTGCGAAGTAATTGTGGTGCTCGTTAGCAGAGCAGGTATGAGTAGTGAACACGTTTTGTCTTTGGTAACCTTCTTTGTGTAGTTTACTGGGCCCTTCTCGTTAGCAAAATTCACCTACGTTCAGAGGATCCGCTGGGGCTATTAAATGCAGTTTTAATAATAAATTTAGACCGAAGCGTAATATTTTCACGGAAATAGCTCTTTTGGGTATTACAAAGGTATGCTAATGTAAACAAGTACCGTTTACTGACCAGCACCGCCTCACCCCCACAACCTCCATCTCCGAGGACTCCCAACGAAATGACGGCACAAACGCAAAAAACCCCCCAAAAAACGGGGCGGAAACAGGATACTGAATCCCGCCCCTCCAAGACTCCCTGACCTGCCTCATGGTTGCCAAGGCGATATTTCAAGAAATATTGTCGTGATACCGTAAGGCAGGTCATGGAGTCCTTGAGCGGCGGTATCCAGAGCAGACAAATCTGCAAAACAGGAGCTTTTTCCAATGGCAGGCCTCCGTTTTGAGAGGCCTGCCAATGGAAAAAAGGGACGTGGGTTCATGCCGTATTGAAAACCCCTCCTGACAATATCTCTTTGCCTGCTACAGCGCATGTGCTGCTAGCAGGCTTCGACCTAAAAATGGGAACGTGTAACCTGTCAATTAACTATCAACAGATTGCTCTACTAGATGCAGTGGGAAAGGTTTTTACAAAGAGCCTATAAAATCATCTTAATTCCTGGGGTAACAAAAACATGATTATCCCATTGGAAAAGCCTGGCTTTAGGAAAAATCATGGTACACTAGATAACATCACTGCCCAGCAATGCATTATGGAAAAATATGTAACTATTAGAGGGTCCCTGGTATTAGAAACTTTCATTGATGTTTCCACAGCATTCGTTAGAGTTGATCGTCTTTCCCTGTGGAAAAAAATTAAATAGTTTCGGTACACCAGGGGTATTGTTAAACTTAATTATTGTCTTCCATTCTTCTACATGGTGTCAAATTTTCGGGGGGGGGGGGGAGGTCAGGGATTGTCTGTTGTAATTCCTGCAACAAATGGCCTAAAGCAGGGCGGCTTCTAGCCCCTTTTGTATTTTCCTTGTATATTTTTGACTTAGCTCCTTACCTGAGTAATGGGGCTGGCGATTCCCGGTCCATTGATGGCCGACCGGTGTCTTGATTGTTGCATGCAGACAATATTGTGGCCTTTTATTTGACTCCAAAGGGTCGGAATAGTCATCTTGTTTCATCACAGCCGTACTCTGGTACCCACTTTTTTATAATTCATGCATACACAAGTCATAGTAGTGTAACAATGGTCTTGTATAGGGATGTGCACACAGTATGCACATATCAATTGACCAGCTTCACCATACAAAATGCTCTTCCTCGTTTCAATCATTTCCTTCCTACTGACCTATAGGAAAACCCATGCATTGGCATCCATGGGGTGTCACTGGATGCCCCACTGCAGCCCTGAAGATACTGCCAGAGGGATTTCAAACCAGCCATTGAACATCGATGAGAGAAGCTACATGCAGGGTTTTGTCCACCACTCTCATGCTAACTCTGCTGAGGCTACTATTGTCTTGAGGAAGAAACATTGTATTGCTGCATCCAATGCTACTGGTAGACGACGGATGCAATAATGTATTCCTTATGGTGGAGTGGTAATATTTCCACGTAGTTGACGCGGCACTGAATTATTGAATAATTCCTTAACAGAACAGTGTCAAAATACTATCGCTTTGTACCAAGATATAAAAATGTACTCTTTTGAATGCAATGTTTTTGCATATACATTTAAATAATTCTTCTCTGGGTTGTGGGGCACCATGCCACATGGCTCTATCAATGCTTTTGTCACTTCAGGTCAGGGCTGAAGAAGTTGAACATCTAATATCTGAAACATCAATTGTTTTGACTGTACAGAAAATCCTGCAGAGCAGATAACATAGTAGTGAAGACATCACTATAACATCATGTATTGTGTGGAGTGTCAGTGTGTGCTGACACTAATCAATCTATCAATCTATCAATCTATCTATCTATCTATCTATCTATCTATCTATCTATCTATCTATCTATCTATCTATCTATCTATCTATCTATCTATCTATCTATCTATCTATCTATCTATCTGTCTGTCTGTCTATCTGTCTGTCTGTCTGTCTGTCTGTCTGTCTGTCTGTCTGTCTGTCTGTCTGTCTGTCTGCCTGCCTGCCTGCCTGCCTGCCTGCCTGCCTGCCTGCCTGCCTGCCTGCCTGCCTGCCTGCCTGCCTGCCTGCTCACCAGTGTATTTATCTGACACTGGTGGTGTGCCATAGTGTAATTACGATTAGATCAGAGTTTCATTAGCAAGAGCATTTTTGTTTTGCTAATAGCTTAGGTGCCAGAGCTGCACTAACCTTTCCAAAACAATGTTCAGCCACCTCGGCTCCTTTCTGTAAAGTTTTGAGGTGATCTGTCAGAAGGGGCCGAGAAAAAAGGGGAGAACCAAAACACATTTTATCCATTCAAATTCCCATCGGACTTTTAAGAAGTGATTCAGAAAAAATGGCTGAACAGAATTACACCAAATTTGGCAGAAAGCTAGATCTTTATTCAGAAAGTCTGTTGTTTGTGATTTGGTGTAAATCTGTTCAGACTTTTTTTGAGCAATTAAACAGCAAAATAAATTGTTTGGTGCTAAAGCGGTACCACAATTTTAAAAAACAGAGCATTCTGATTGGTTGAGAGAGATTTTTTACCTGTCGCCCCCCTCAGTCCCGTGGGACCGGTAACAGTTCTGCTGTACTGTGCAATCTGATTGCTGGCAGCGACATCAACAGAAATGTTGCGCCCGCCATTTTAAGACTCAGAGACTTGGTTACTTTGTCTTGAGTTAAAAATATGGCATAAGGGGCCCTTGTGGGGGAAGAGGGGCCTAGATGGAACACCAGGGTAAAAAAAAACATACAATTAAGTGCCAGGAGGACCCAGCATTGCACCTCTACGGGTCCTGCAAGAGTCCCACTGGACCCATCATGGCCTCTTTGTAAGGTTCTGCAGGAGTAGCATTGGGTACCGTGG